>NC_135503.1:101540551-101840551 GCF_052857255.1 Amblyomma americanum | reverse complement strand
ATAAGGAAAGTGCTAACATGCATTCACATTACACAGACCACGGGTGACGCTTGCATTGCTCCATTAAAATGCTGCCGTGGCCAGGATTTTACTTTGGCTGTTGTCAACCTCGTGAGCTTGCGTTGGTATGTCCTGATTTCTTACTGCTTTTTAGGGCCTGCATACGCGGTTGTGCGGTGATTTTGCGATGGCATGCTGAAATATTTTGTAACATCCGAGAATGGTGAGCATTACTGTGGGAGTGAAGAATTTCCAGTGGAATGCAAACAAATGAAGTGATAAGATACTTATTTTGCGGCTTTTATGTATCTTCCACTAGTGATTTTTGCTCGGTCAAGGTAACGCGTACATAAGGCACGAACCTGGGTCAAAACTTATTTAAATAAGTAAATTTGGTGATAAGTAAAAGCACCCCTAGGTAGTTTTGTCATGGTCCTGTCTGATCACGTATGTATCTCTTCAGCGAGAAAAAAAATGGCTGTGGTTTAGCTCTGGTTAAACCTGGTAGGTAGCGAGAGCTACAGGCTATGACTACGCTAAGGCTTCGCCGTAGTTAAGCGATGTAATGCTACTAATGATTTACTTGGCCAATCGCTGTCTATGCTTATTTCGTTCCAACACTGAAGTCTGGCTTCTTTCAGGGACGCCAAACTCGGCACGTCGTCTTCTACCGTCGCAGATTCACTGTCAGAGGCTAAGCGAGCTCGTCTAGCCACGTCATCATTACGACGATTATCGAGACGTTTAACACGCTCTTCTTCGGTCCCTTCGGCACGCTGCGTACTCCTTGTTTCTTTCCGACTCCGAAGTCTGGCTTCTTTCAGCCTAGCTGAATCATCGTTCTCCATAACGGCCGAAGCACAAGACAGCGTTTCTTCGGCGCCGCGTCAGCGTGTGGGCTACTGGCGTCGCCGGAGGCGAAAATTCGGCGCTTGGAGCAACGCGACGCAGGGAGAGACAGATATCTGGCGAGGACAGACCTCAGCGTCTGCGCCGGAAATACCTCGTAGGTGGGGATTGATGGGGCCAAAAGCCGTCCCTTTGGTACCCTTCCTATTGTCCCCCTTGCCCGCTCATAAGGTTCCCGTCGCCGCTGCATAGCACGGTTAGCTACGGACAGGGGATTATTGAGGGGCTTTACCCACGATGTCTCACCGCCCGCTCCTGGTGATACCAGTTCGTACGCCCTCATGTGTTTTGTCGCCTCCTCCTGCGGGCTCCGAGCGACGACGCCGGTAGACGAGACGCTGACGCGACGCCGAACAAACGCTGCGGCTCACTCCCGCTACGCCGAACCGTATGTATATACAATGGCAAGACGAGCGAGTTGGTTATACATACTAAAGGGAAAATAACGCAAAAGACGGGGACAAGTGAAGAAAGACCGCCCCTCTTTCTCTACTACGCATGCGCACAACTGGCGAGGCGAGCGGCGTCTGCTCCACGACGAGCGCAACGGCGGAGTGACGTCATGCCAGATGGCGCGCCGAGCGGTGCGACCACGGCCGAGGTGCAACCACGGCGAAATTACGACCATGCTGAAGAGACGAAGCGGCTACAGTACTGTAGCTCTCGCTACAAAAAAAAGCACATAAGCCACCGTCTATCCGTAGCGACTCTCGACATAGTCGGCGTTATTTTTACTGGGAGCATTCGCGACTGTGTTAACATGAGCGTCCGAGAACAACATCTAAAGCCTGATTTTCACATATGTGCTCAAAATATCCAAGCACGCTCACTGCTCTGTCGTTTACTGCTTTGTCCTTAACTTGATATATCCTTTCACAGCGAAAGCTGTAATAGCTTTGGTTTAGCTATACAGCCATTCAATCCATCATAGAATTAGCAGCGTCAACCCTAATGCCTGGACTACTTTTGCTTTAAATTAATTAATTTACATAAATTCTATTCAATGGACGCCGCCGCTTGCCAACCCTAACAGGTGGCGATTGGCAGGAGTCAAATTTGACACCGGGACATCCTTCCTTTGCACGTTTCAGAGAGAGGAGAGAGAGAGAGAGAAATTGCGAGAGTGAATAGAGGGAGAGGCTGTGAGGCAACGGATGCGCATATCGGATTTCCCTGATTCTGTTACGGCTGATGATGTGTGTTAAATTGCCAAATGCAGGACTAAATGACTGAACGAAAGCCGTTACGCTTAAACCCTAGAACTTTTCCGTTTCCAGTTTAGAGAGCGCCCGTGGTTCGTCAGACCTCCTACATAAGGCATTGATGGTTTTTTTTAATATGACCAATTATAAGGCACAGTTTTGCTCGTACGTGCATATATATGCATGAAAATCTATATGCTCTGTATATCTTTTCTGGAATGTTAGAGCACATAGCACGCTCGTTGTATGCAGTTTGAGACATTGCGACTCGGAACCAATGTCAGAGACAGACATGTAGATTTTTTTGTTCATGTTCAAACCACTGGAACACAAATATCTTTTGAAAAACTGACGGTAGATTAAACGCCATGTGTGATATTTTAGGCGTTCCAGAAGTAAATTGTTGCTGACTTCGTTAAGCCTTATATTCAGCACTTCACCATTTATTTATTTCTCACACAGCCTCCGCGAACTTCGCAAAATGCTCGCTCTGGGCACACAACAAGGTTGCGGCCGTTAAAGTACTATCGTTGCCCACTTGCCTACTTGAAATTGATCTGTAGACTGAGATCACCCGACAAGACAACTCACGAGAAGTGTAGTGCGTTACGGCGATCAATAAAGCGTTGGCAGCGGGAAAGCCACCCCAAGGCTTCTCAGAAAGAGCGCGTGGATACGAAATTATGTTCCTAGGAAAAGACACCGCAACTTTCTCCCAGACAGGTTTGTTCCTACGATAAATACTTGTTACGAAAGCGTCGGACACGAAGTCTCACGAACTCCAAATTACGCAGGGAGCTTGAAGACTCTGACAGCAGAGGAAAACAAGAAGCCCTCGCGAATGTTTCCATTTACGTGACCACGCGAATGGAGAGACCAGCTTCGTTTTGTAGAGTAGAAGTTTATTCATTTATGATCCACGCCTGGGCAGCTTGCACGAGTGCTCCGAAACGAAATACGCCTTGAGTAATGCACGCTGTAGCGAGTGTCGCCATGAAATACATAGCGCCTTTCCGGCGGCACCAGGATAAAAAAAAGACGCTTGCTAGCTCTATCGAGAGGGAAAATAAGGCATGATTTCCTGGAGATCGATGAGGAAGCATACCGCGCTGGGATGAAGACAGAGGAGATCTGTCTTCATGCGTCTCACTCACGTGCTTGACAGTAGCCTACTAGAATGTTCATGTGCACTCATCATTCCTTTCACGACATTCTGTGTATTGTTTACAAGTGCGCATAACAAACCAGGTACCGCGAATTTGTAGCACTTAACTGAATTGGCTATGCCAGCTGTATGAAGAGTAGAGCAAGGTGAAAAGAAAAAACATCTGGCCCGGTATGTACTTACAACTCGAGTAAACATGAATCGGTATCCTTACCGGGGCGCATTCAGACTTTCCGACCCTTTGGGGACGAAGATATATGACATAACAATAAATCTAGAGTAGGCTCTTGCCGAGAAGGCGCACTTTTCGGCCTCCATACCTGACTTCGTGAGGATCAAATAAAATAATCCAAGGTTATGCATTCGCACTAGGTACACCAGATACCTAGATGGCAGCCGTTGGTTCAGTTTCGAGATTTGGTGTGCCTGATTTATGTTTCGACCATGTTGGAAAAAACGAGCACAATGCTAAACATAACTATATTGTGGTAAAAAGCATTTTGTTCAAATGAAATCGCAGGCAATTTTTCGCTCCTGTCGGCCAAAGGAGATGCTTTGACTGTTGCTCTGTCATACACTTCTCTTTTCAGGTATGTCGGTGAGCTGCGGTTCCCGCTCCTCGCACTTTGACCCGCCCTTTAGTTGGTGCCCTTTATGATTTGGATACAATTAAGCTGGATTCTCTCGTTTTCGCTTCAAAATAAGATCGTCCGATCGCATGAGGGAATAAAGTACAAAAATCCATGCGTTGCCCTGCTCTCAACGCATTTTAGTTCCTGTTTGTGGCTAAAATATACAAATAAGCTTCAAAAACAGGTGAATGCTGGCCACGTAAGTTAGGCGATGGAAGAGTCGCTGCGAATTCTTACGCCGATGAGTCAACTAAGAAGAAGGTGGTTGCAACCGCAGGTCAGAATCCTAGGTACAGTTCTATCTGCAGCTATCGTTTGTGTCAACTTTTGCTGAGAGAAAGCCAGTAAACTGGTAGTGTGTACTTCCGACATCGAACGCTGTAACACATGTTGTCCCGTTTGTGACTGCTATTGCCTTCATTATAGTTGCTGTGCTAAGCTCGTTATTAGTTCTAATTAGTGCATAATATTGGCAGGCGAAGCTTCCATGCTGAAGGTGTCAAATTTTCTTGTATTAGATTTACCTACAAACAATGCCTGCCTTTTAATTATTTTTTGTGAACGCAAATATTTTCATGAAATGTGCACGTGCACCACCGGAATCGTCGAGCAATGCAGCATGACCACAACCGAACACAAGTCACATTTTTTCAATTATTAGAACAGTATTCACTGCATTTTTGTGCCAGTGTTATTTGGGCCAAATCGATGCTTTTTCTTGTGCAGCGATTCTTTTCGTTCCGTCATTGTATAAGTCTGAACCTTTAATGTCTGTATTTGGTGAAACAACAGATAATCCGGCAGCTCATTCCTTCAATTTTTTTCTGGTATCTTTCCGCTAATAAAGTCATTTATCGCTTTATCTGGCAAAAGATTTCAAGAGAAGGCAATGCACTCCATTAAAAATATATATAATTGAAAAAGTCTGAGGATACTGAAGTTATTTTGGGCGTACCGTGAAAAATACTGTGAATGTTGAGTTCGTGTAATTTGTTTCGAGGAATGTCCTTTCAAACTGTTCTCAGTTATTACCTTTTAAAGCAATCGCTTTAAGCTAAAGGAAAAAGCAATCGTGGTTGCACAACGTTCCGTGAATGTTTGTTCACCATCAAACCGTGATTTTTGGTCCTTCCATCCTGCTTGCACTTACCGGGTGCGATATGAAATGCGACACTTATTGAGCTTTTTTCAGATACTCTAGGAAACCGGACGCCTGCCCTCTGGTTCTCTACAGAGATCGGTAACGGATAAAAATTGCGACCATAAATGCAAAAAAGAGACGTAAAACCACGTCCGAGATTGTAGCTCACACTGAAAGTTGATCATTTGGGTCTGTATCACGGAATTTTGTGTTTATTTCACGGGCGAAAATCATCTCTTCCACTTTACTCATCTACATGTTTATGCCGCCAAGAAATGCAGGTGGCTACGACTCAAGATACAGAATTTTTTTTGCTGGACTTTCTTCTGCGATCGATAGCAAAGATGTAACACAATGTTTTCTTGCAGTGAACAGGATAGAACACAAAAAGGTAGTATTGAGTGAAGAAGACAAGTGCTGACTCGAAACTGACGGTTTGATTTGCAAAACAATAACCAATGAATATTTAATTTTTGCCGGTCAAGGTGCAAATTTACTTCCCGTGTAAAAAAACTTTTTCAGTCAGGTGTCGCAAAACACAGCAGCTTACAGTCACGCAACGCAATAGACGGGTTATTCACGCTTAGCGTCTCTGTTCGCGCAAAGCTATGGTGGTCGCGTTACTTGACGCGTCTACTTGAGAGCACCTACTTGAGAGCACGGCCACCTCGCGGGGGCACATAACGATGGACGGACGACTAAAGCAAGGGAGTCTTCTCTGGGAGATATAAAACACATCTATTATTTATCCAGTGGTCTAAAATGCCGAAAAAGTAAAATATCTCTAGCCTTTAAAAACGATCCACTCCGCGCACACGACAATCGCCAGCTAAATGCGACAGCGTTGTGCATTTCTTCTCATTGCTATATTGTTTTGGTGGCACGCTCACTGAGAACTCCGCATCAGATAAATGTGCGCCATCGTCCGTCCTGGTAAGTTGCGAAGTGGTTCTAGTACGTCAGCGCACCAACTCATCCAGAATTCGGTTGTGCATAACTTTAAATTCCAGTGCCCTGTAACTTAAAAAAAAACAGATTTCGTAACATAAACTGCCCACTGTGCTCGGCGCTGCTGGCAGCCTGTGATCTTCAACATGGCAAATTGCATCCGGCAGCGGAAAGCACCGGCCCCTTATCCGTCTTCTTGCTACCGTACCACCGGCGAGCGATAACATGGCCAACCCTGCACATTTTTTGATTGCCTGTTTTTGTACTTTTCTATTTTCATGGGACAGGTGAGCCTGTCAGATTTCTGAACGCTGTCATTTTCGCACGAAACACGATTGATGTATTATATTTTAGCGGCCGACGTTTCATTCCGTAGGCCTTTTATTAGGCCGGTTTGTTTCGCTAATACCTACGTAGTTATCTATCAGCGTACTTGCCTGGAGCACACACGCCGGTTCTCATTGAGGCTTGGCAATAAAATTGTATCGAGGGACCAAATTCTCCTCTAAGTGTGCTTCTCGTCGGTGTATGCTAATTATACTAACGATTACAATGAACCTACAAAGCAGAGGCGCTTTTTAACTGAACAAAACACGCTAGAAATTCGAGGCCTATAGAAGCTACAGAAAGAGGAAGCTTTTGTTCAACAGCCTGCCTCTCCTCCACTCTTTAATTTCACGGGAACCCTGGGAGTAGCCTTGCTATATTTCTGTGTTCTAGTCAAGGAAAATCATTTTGTTTTCTCTATTTAAAAATCTGTACAGTTTGAAACGATTAGCAAACAGGATTATGGGCCATTTGGTTTGGTTTATGCGGGTTTAACGTCCCAAAGCGACTCAGGCTCTGGGGGACGCTGTAGTGCAGAGCTCCCGATAATTTCAACCACATCGGATTCTTTAACGTGCACTTACGGGGCACATTCCACGAAATGTGCGGGTTCGATCCCGGCCGCGTCGGTCGAATTTCAATGGAGGCGAAATGCAAGAACGCTGTGTAATATAAGTGCACGTTAAAGAGCTCCAGGTGGCCGAAGTTATCCAGAGCCCTCCACAATAGCGTACCTCAGAGCCTTAGTTGATTTGCGGCGCTAAACCTATGAAACCAAACCAAATGGGACATAATATTATTCGCTAACCCATTTAAACCTATGCACTTTTTCAATAGGGTTGGGTTTTTTTTTTTTACCGCCACCTCAATGGGACACTTGACGGCATAAGCAAATAGAATTTAAGAAGAGGACCTTTATTTTGTAGTATTTATTTTACCGAACAATTCTATTTGTCTTTTTTTCATTTGTAAGGTTTGCCTATGGTGCTGAAGAAGCCGCATAACATCGATTGCTAAGTTTGATTCCTTACATCAGTGGTTGTAACTGCGAATGACAGATGAACAGAAAAATGGATCGAGAACAGGAGCTATAAAAAATGTGGCCCTGGATTACAAACATAAAAGGAAAACCTTTGAATAAATTATGTTCAGTGCTTGGGCACCACGTAAGGCGCTGCAAGTGTACAGGCAAAGAAACGGAGTTGGAAACAAGAGCTGCAATGAAACGCGCAGAAACACGCGTGGCTCCTTTTATCAGATGAAGAAGCTTTGAATGAAAATATATATTTGTCTCTCCGGGAACACTCCTAAATATCAAAATTTAGCGAGCATCAAACAGTTGAGGAAGCCAAATTCATTCTTTTCTTGTATACTATTAGGAAGAGAGCATTCAATAAGTAAGACAAGAAAAGAAATCAAAATAGCTAGGAAATCGGGAGTGAATCTTGACAACCTCCGTACGTTTTTTTTTTAAACCCCGCGGTGCGCACCGCCGATGCTAAGGTAGGGCGGTCTCAGGGTCAAGACCCCATTGCACGTGCCGCACAAGGTGAAGATAGGAAACGTCGCAATAAAGCCCCAGTAAATGGAGCCTCAAAGGCGTTTCACAAGAATTAGCAGATAGAACTGTTTTGTTACACTTCCTCTGTGCGCGATCGTCTCTGTTTCGGAACAATCTCATAAATCTACCACTGCCTTGATACCCCGCTGCAAGGGTCGCTTGCGACTCTAATCCTCACTGCATTCGAGATGTACTTCAGGAGCCGCTGAATTTGGCGTTAAACTGCAAAAACGGTCGGTGTCAGTATATTCACTTCCATCTCTATCATTACCCTAGGACTATCCAGTTGAACATATGTTGTTGTTGCGTTGGGTTTTATGGCACATAGGCATGTTGAACATATGCGTTCGCCAACGCAATTTGGTGAAACATATGCGTTATCTGGTGCACAGTACCGTGGTAGTAATAATTTACCATTATAAATTTGCGTCCTTATGAATCGCATATGTCCACCGAAATATTTTTACGAAGAGCTTCACCACGTTAAAGGAAAGCTGCACGGTTGCAGTCCTGGTATTTTAGCTGCTTCAATGTCACTGACCGCGAGCATAGAGCAACTGCTAGTTTCTGTTCCTATACATTTTTATTTACGCCATATTTTGAAATCTCTAGTTCTATACACTCATCCTTTCTCTTACGTTTGCCTGCTCACCATGTTTAGTAATAAGAACTCGATCAGAGTTAAATACCACTGGAATGAGAGCATTTTGTAGGCAACCACCGCTACAAGCGAGGACTCCTTGGCGGACGAGGGGTTCGTCCCAGTGATGAGCGAGAAAGCCAAGAGGAGACTGCGTAATATTGAGGACTCGTCCTTATCAAGTACATCTACAGTCATCACAACGCGTGGTGCATCGGTGCATACAGTCCTGTTTGCGCGCGAAACACCCACCGATAATCTCAACCTGCTGAACAGACAAGCTACGTCGGTGTTCTTCGAGGCTCGCGTTCCGGGAGTGATCAAGGACGTCATGATCAACAGCCGAAGGAACCTCCTTCCCATCGATGTAACGGAGCGGAGCGCCTTGGAAAGTCTAGCCACAATCAACCGGATCGGAGACATCCCCATCCGCTCTCTTCTTCTTGAAAACAATGGCACAACCGCTGACATCATTTATGACATCGATGCGAACATCCCTGACTCCGATCTCCAGATACTCGTTAAACCAGCGACGAACAGCATCGAAATAGCCAAGGTCCAGCGCCTCGACGAGTCAAGGTGCGTCAAGCTCACTTTTAAAGGCGACAGTATTCTATCGCACATGAAGGTTGGCCACATTTGACATGCAGTTCGCCCATTCGTCTCGAAGCCGCTTCAGTGTCGGAAGTGCATAAAAACTGGGCATGTCAGTGGTGTTTGCATTAACACCATAGCGTGCCCGCGCTGCTCTGAACCACATAATGGTGACAGTTGCCGCGCTATTGTCTTGAAGTGCGCCAACTGCAATGGCCCTCATGACGCTCCTTCGAAAGTCTGTCCCCGCCTGAAGAAAGAATGGGCGGTGTTGAAGCAAATCGTGCGAGACCATTCAGTGCACAGAGAGGCCGCAGCTACGGTGCGTCGGCGTCGTTCTCGTCGCCGGCGATCTGCTTACGAAAGCTGACAGCGGCAGAGAAGCCCCCATTGCTCCTTCTACTTGTCCTCCACCACCACCGAGTAATGTAAGCCCGGTGACTTTTGAAGCCAGAACGAATGCTTCAGAGGTGACCCACCATTGCCGCAGCCACGCTCGACCTTGGTGTCTGAGCAGGCACCACGCTCCCACTGTCCTGCGCCTGCAGTTGAGCGAGCCCAAGACAGAGATCCAGCCCTAGGTAAGGAAGTGCAGGTGATCGCCATCTCGAGGTCCGTTATGAACTCCATGCGTGTGATGCTGTCTAGCCTTCACTCGCCAGCAGCACGGAATGCATTACATATACTGGACGCGCTAAATCAAATACTTGCAGCTTTCCAGCAGCCGACACAATGGTTCTCCATTTGAAAGCCACGTCAGAGATGTAAGCACTTTCCACTGGAATGCTCGTGGACTCAATTCACGCATTTCGGACATGCGCGAGTACGTCTATAAACACAAATTTCCAATCCTTGTTACTTGTGAGCCATTTACAATAGCCCCTCCGAATTTCTGGCTATGAAGCGTTTGCATCCTCCCCGCACAGGGGAAATAGCGAAGTCATCCTCTATATTCGAAGAGAGCTTACTTATGTGCACCATACGGTTCCCCCTCACAACAATATCCAGGACGTCTGTCTAACGGTGAAAAGGCGCACCCTGGTTATTACGCCTGTGTGCGCGTACTTATCTCCAACAGCACGGTTTGACGCCGACAGACTGAGGGACTTGTTGGCTGTAACGCCTGGGCCTTGGATCGTCACTGGTGACTTTAATGCGCATCACGCCATGTGGGGAGGCATCCGGATGAATTCGAAGGGAAGAAATCTTGTCTGTTTCGCATCTGACTACGACCTACAATGCCTTAACGACAGTTCTCCAACGTACATTCGCGGGCTGTCTTACAGCAGCAGTCTGGACTTGGCGTTTGTGTCTCGACGCCTTGTGTGACGCGTCCGGTGGTTTTCCGATCTAGAAACGCATGGACGTGACCACCTCTCCACATATATTATTGTTACTGGTTTCGCTGGCTGCGGATCTGCCAAACGTTTACAACGAATAGACTGGTCTATGTTTAAAACCTTTATGGAAGGTGCCTGCAGAGAAGACATTACAACAGGCCTTGAAGAGCGCGTAAAGGAGTCTATGGAACACGCGAGATGCTTCTTCACTCTAATGCCAAAGTTCACAGACTTCGACGTGGAGCTGCATCTCCTCCGATCCCCTCGACGAAGAGCAGAGAGAAGATAGAGGGCACAAAGTCGCTGCTCGACTTAAGGGATGCAAGGCGCACGCGGAAGAAAATCCAGCGCAGAATTCAAAGCTTGTAGGCTGACCGTTGTAAGGCATTCTGTGAATCACTAGATCCTTGAAAGCCTCTCTCACGCATATGGAGTGTGGTGCGTGGTTTAAGAACAACTCCTCAGCAGGTCCAACCATTCAGGCCTCTCGCACTTCACCAAGGACGTAGCCAAGCGGAGACTGATGAAGATTTTTGCGCAAGAATAGCAGGTCCCAGGAACCTATCCACAACTTTGAAATGCTGTGAAGTGCCTATAATTCACGAATGGACCTTCTTTTCTCCATGGAAGAACTAGACGTCGCCATGGGCTGTTGCAGACGGCCTTCATCGCCGGGGCCCCATGGAGTAACATACTCTGCGCTTGCAAACCTTGGTCAAGGGGCTGGACGTGTTCTTTTAGACCACTTCAACTCACCATGGTGTGCGGGTACCGTTGCGGACACGTGGAAATCAAGTCGTCTAGTTCTAGTCCTTAAACCCGGAAAATCGCCGCTTGACCTAGCATTGTACCATCCAATCGCTTTGGGTGGTTGCGTGGGCAATCTCATGGAAAAGATGGTACTTACGCGAATGGAGTGGTATCTGGAGCGCTACCAAATATACCCAGATGCAATTAATGTCTGCGTTTCGGCGTTAACGTTCGTCTATTGATAGCGTTATTGACCTGGTGACATCAGTTCAACATCAGAGGCATCTGAAGCGCTTGACCGCGGCGTTGTTTCTGGGTGTTAGAGGGGCTTATGATAACGTCACGCATCATGCTATTTTGGACTCTCTGGAAGCTGCAGAACTCTGTGGTCGCATGTTCTGCTGGATACGCAGTTATCAGTCCAACAGGTCTCTATTTATGAAGACTAAGGACGGACCAACATCTTCACATTTCACTTCCCGGGGGTCCCACAAGGTTGAGCACTTAGCCCAACGCTTTTCAGCCTTGCTCATGCCGACCTTATCGATGTACCACAGTCGGCGCGAGTTTCGGTCTATGCGGATGATATTTGTATATGGGCATCAGTAGATACGTGACGACAAGTTCGGGCAAGACTTCAAAATGCGGCAAGCATTCTTGCGGCCTACCTCCGCCTGCAAGGCCTGCATATTTCTACTGAAAAATGTTTTCTTGTTGCCTTTAAACTCAACAGCATGTCCCACTACCACGTATGCATAAATGGGGCAACAATACTCTACGAAAGAATCCATCGCTTCCTTGCAGTAATCATCGATCGTAATCTAACATGAAGCCCACATGTCTCGTACATGAAAAGGCGACTGACATCGATCGTTCACGTTCTCTCCTTTCTCGAAGGGAAGTTGTAAGGAGCATCAGTGCAGTCTATGCTCCAGATGTACACCGCATTATTCATGGGATTCCTTCGGTACAGTATCCGTGAACTAGGAAACTTGAGGGAAATGAACATACGGTGTCTTAAATGTGTTCAAGCTCATGCTCTGGGGGCGTGCCAAGGACTGCCAAAATGCGCGACTACAGCCGCTACAATACTCATCGCTCAGGAGAATCCAGTGACTGGCTATGTCACAATCGAAGCCCTGAGAGCGCATATTCGTCACCGTTCTCAGATTCCCGCACCTCATCTTACCAATCTTCCTGCTTACCGGCCGAGTACATCGTTTGCAAAAATTATTGATGCCCATCCCTGCTTCCTCCCAGCCCAATTTGCACCAGCCTCTAGGCTGTCTTCTCCGTTATGGAGTCTGCACCAACCGCTTCTGCTTCTTTCCATACCGCACATTAAAGAGAAAGCTGATTTATCGTCGACAGCATTCAAACAGACGACTCTAAAATATTTCACGAGAAACTAGGACACCGACTGCACGTATACACCGATGACTCAGTGACCTCTAACAGTTCCTCAGGCTCTGTAGTCATCCCCGTAAGGACCATAGTTAAGAGGGTGAAAACATCACACCAGACTTCATCGACCGGTGCAGAACTTACTGCTATTCGTGTCGTCATTGAGCATATCATTGAAGAAACGCCCCAGCAATGGTCTGTTTTCACTGATTCAAAGGCAGCCCTCCAAGCCTTACAATCTGTTCTTCGTCATGGGTCTCATTAACAACTTGTCGCGGAAATCGGAGAGCTCCACCACACAGCATTCAACAAAGGGCACGATATTGTTTACGAATGGCAGCAAGGACACAGCGGCATCGTAGGCAACTACCGCGCGGACGAGGCCTCGTGAACTGCTCACCATAGGGCGTTTGTGTGTCCATCCCCATCTCGAGAGCCGACGCAGCGGGTAGGCTTAGACCACTGTCGTGGGACATCACGCTTGCCGCGTGTGGAATTCAGGCTAATTCTCGCATTCGCGTTTAAAAACCTTGGACTCAGATCTGAAGCTTCAGCTTCCATCCGTCCAACCACAACGTGAAGCATCTTTGTTGTGTCGCCTATGACTTGGTGTATCTTTCACCAAGCATTACTCCTCATTAATAGGTATGGCTAATAGCCCTGCATGTGCCATCTGGGGGTGTGATGAGACTATATCCCACATTCTTTGTGAATGCCCTGCCTACAGCGCCGAAAGGCAGTCTCTCTGCCGTGCACTGGGGCGTCTAGATCCGCCCCCACTGACGGAAACGAAGACTCTCGGCCACTGGCCGCGGCGATCGTTGGTGGTGAAGGCCTCCACGGCACTGCTCTGCTTCTTGAGGACTTCTGTCCTGGACGATAGGCTGTGACTTTACTGAACGCTTTGACTTTGCATAGTATAACTTCGATTTCATGCAACTCTCTCTTCTACTTCATCTTTTTTCCCCTCAATTCTTTCCCACGTGCAGGATAGCAACCGGTTATTCTTCTGTTTAACCGCCCTGCCTTTCGTCCTCCCTCTCCTCCTCCTTGGGAACAGGAAAAATTTTGAGAACTGTACGAGTTTCGCAGGATTCAGAGACGTTATACGGGCTGATAAATATCTGCGTGTAGCAGGCGACGAAAGCAGGGAGCCACACGGCGACTGTATGAATGAAGAAAAACTCCTCAGTGGGGAAGATTGTAGTGGCTGCAAAAGTGGATGTAATATAAAGGAGAACTTGGAAACCCATGCCGATGCTGGGCGATCGACCCCCTGTAGATGATGTGTAAGTCCTAGTCATAGGCCATCATATGAAAATTAGGGCCTGCATACAATTAAATAAAAAGTAGCAGTTTAGGAGCATTGCTTCGAATTTTTAATTAAGAATAAAATTGGAGCACTTTTGCGTGCGCAATTCTCATACCATTTTCTTAACTGTGCGTTACAAATATGTAACACATGTGCTTGTAGGTTTGAAGCAGCTACTGGGGCCCGATCGTCTTCATATTGCTTCTAGCTGTACGCGCAATTTCGTCGGCAGCAATTGCACCAAGCGCATTAAGCAGCCCAAGGAACGAGATAAAAGCGCATCAGTTTTCGGGCTGCAACTTAGACTCTAGAGCCTTGTCTCATGGAATACGTGTGTGACGATGCCTGCTCATGCAGGGCTTCAGACTGACTGATTTACTTTTAAGGCAGAGCTAATTATATGTACGAGCGGCAGAAAGTGCGTTTTTATGAACTTCTCATCCAATTTTGTAATTTTCCGCAAACGTTTTCTGTCATGTCACGACACATCATTTCTACTAGTTTCTTTTATGTATGTCTTGCGCTACTGCCAAATAATGAACCTACCAGATGTGACCCAATTTCACCTATCGGCTCGCCCTCTCTTAGTAGCCGCTCTCCTCGCCAACTTACAGCCATCACCTCTACTAAAGCAGCCAACGCGAAAGGCGACGATGAAGAACTTTCCGAGACTGCTTCTTGCTTGCATCACTGCTTAAAAGGCTGTGAACGAAGAGGGGTCAGCAGCGCTAGGTGATTAGGTAACTATACGCGAAACGCGAGTTAGGAGCCAACCGGAGTTTCTAGCAACAGATTGGCGAGAATGAAGAGAGAACAGCTAAGATTGATGAAAAGTATTCTCTTGTGCAAAGCAATCAACCGAACCATTAGTGCTAAAAAGATGAGAAAATTTACTGAACTAGTTATTCTATCTTATTATACCGTACTCAGTGCTCTAATTGCCCTGAAAGTCAACTATAATAATGGTAGAGTAGGAGACCAGTTGGCTTGTTGTAATTATTGCAAAATTGTTAAAGGTGCACTAAAGAGGAATTTTAACTCGTCTTTTTACCGTGGGAACTCAATCTACACGTTCCGAGCATTCTTAGAAACTTCGAATTATTGTCCTGTGCGACCGATTTCTACAATTTAAATCAGAGTAAACGTCCCGGCTCCCGCCATTTTTTTAAAACTCAAACGCTGAAGGTTGGAGGAGTCAACCAACGCGTGGAGTGCCTTTCAGCCAGACCCCTGACGGCTTCGCTTTCGCTTTTATTTTGTTGTTTAAGCTTCTATGAATAAATAGCTATACTGGAAGACAACATAGCGGCAAATTAGGCCCGCGGAATTAAAAATACGCTTGCACCATTTGATTTCCGTATCACTCCGCCGTTGGCAGCGCTGCAAGCCCCTACGGGACTGGCTGAAGGGCACTATAGGTGTAAACTGACTCCTCCGACTTTCAGCGTTGAGTTAAAAAAAATGGCGGGAGCGGGGACGTTTAATTCGATCTAAATTAGGGAAATCGGCCGCACAGGACCATAACTGGCAGTTTCTAAGAAGGCTGGGAACGTGTAGATCGAGTTCCCGCGGTAAAAAGACGAGTTCAGATTCCTGTTTAGTGCACCTTTAATAAGCCAAGAACGATCGCCATAACTACCTGATTAACATGCGTCACGAGGAAGGAAGAAAAAGTTGAAAATGTATTTGGAATTAGGAAATATTTTTATTCTGCCCCCTATACACATTCATTAAGAGAATGTCGAACACCGCAGTTTAATGACGGTGGGGAGGAATAGGCTCCTGGTTTAGGCTTTACTGTCTTCTATAACCAAAACGTGGCGACCAAGACGACACACTTCGTTAAGTGGTAGAATTAGTCGCGTTTACAGAAAAAAAAAGAATTGCACTGGAAAGGCTGACGAGCTGCGCAGTGCAGTGTGCTCCAGAAAAGGAAGAGTTTAGAAAAGTTGTGGGAAGAGTTTGATGGAGTTTGGAAAATGACTTTGACTGCGAAGGTTCTGCGACATTCTCTGTGAGCGAAGAATACACTAATTTTCATGCTCGTTTCCTGCAATTAGTTAAGAAACACTGCGGGATGCACGATATTAACAGCCACACATCTTGCTTTCATGTTACAGACTACGCTTCTGAACATTGGTATCGTGTAAAGGGCAGCATCAGAGGTTCATAATTCCTCATCATTATCATCAGCCCATCCACGGCTGTTGCAGGCCAGAGGACTCTCGCATGCCTCTCTAATAAACCCGGTCCTCTGCCAGCTAAGGCCACCTTATCGCCGCAAACTTTGTAATCTCATCCGCCAACCTAACTTTGTGTCGGTCCCTTCTACGCTTGCCTTCTCTTGGCATCCAGCCCGTTACCCTTAACCACCATCGATTATCTTTCCTTCGTAATACATGCCCTTCCCATTTCCATTTCTCGTTTATTTCGGCTACAATATAAATACCTCGCGTTTATTGTTTGAGCAACCCTTCTCAATTACTGCCTGTTTACGTTACGTCCACCATTTTCTTTTCCATAGCTCGTTGCGTAGTCTTCGATTTAAGTTCAACACTTTTCACTTGCCTTTTTGTTTCTGCCCCGTAGTTGAATAGCGGTACGATACAGATTTTACATGCTTTCCTCTTGAGGTATGGTGGTAAGCTACAAATTATGAGCTGAGAGTACCTGCGAGATGAACATTTGTCTCAGAAATGACAGAAACCTTAGTAGTAGGTCCAATCTTCAGCATATAAACCTCCGGTTTTGTTCGCAATTGACGTGTACAGACTGCTCTTTCAAGAACTTTCTTATCGCACACTCTGGCCCTTCGGGATTGATGTAACTTGAGGTGCTGGCTTCATTTGTTAATTTGCGTGTCTTTTTCAAGTACGTGAGCAGAAAAGCCTGCTATGCAGTACAAAAAGTTTTTGCAGATGACGACTGACTCTTCTTTCAAACAAAGGGCTTGTTAAGCATGTCTGTGTTGTTGAAACGAACTTAAGACAAACAGAAGGTCAAGCTGATAGGCCTTGGAGCGATTATCATTCCTGAGGCTTTCCACAAAACATTGGCTGCCAGAGTGATTACGTGAGAGGCTTTGGAAAGTTACTTGCCTTTGTAAATTTATGGTCCATTCTTGTTGACAGCGCGTTTAAAGCACAGGGACAGAAGAAACACAGAGGACGACGTCACAGGCGCTGAACTTCAACTTTATTCAAGAATAATCGAAACACTGCATATATACCCATGACAGAGACGTTACCAAGCGGCGAAAGCTTTATGCGCTCGTGGAAACAGAGATGTTAAGGCAGGTGGGGCAAAATGACAAAGGCTAAAAAAAACGAAAAATTTTGAACAGAGCAGGAAAAAGCAGAGCAAGAAGATGCAAAAAACTTTACCAAGTCATTTGAAAGAAACACTCCGACACGTGACAAATGGGGCAGATGACAGACAGAATTTTGAAGACGGTTCCCGAAAACATTGAACCAAATATACGCGTAAAACAAAAATAAAACGTGGCGAAAAAAGAAAAGCATAGTGGCAAGCAAAAACCAACAATGAAAAAGCACAGTGGTGATTGGATAGGCAAACGAAAATTTAACGATACAGGTGAAGCCTACAATTAACGCGGCTAAACACAGAAGATAAAATGCACTGGATAGATAAAACGATAAAAAACTGGGAGGAGCATGAAAGATGAAGCCAACAAAAAACACGGCTAAAGCTAAAAGATGAGGTGCATAAAAACAATAAAAGCGAAAAGGAGAGAATAGTTGGAAAACAATTTTTGTTTAACTCCTTTGTAAAACCATTACTACTTCAAACAGGCCCCGATAGAAAGATTAACATTTTTTTTTCGAAAAAAGAGTTAATCTTTCTATCGGGGCCTGTTTGAAGTAGTAATGGTTTTACAAAGGAGTTAAACAAAAAATTTTTTCCCACTATTCTCTCCTTTTCGCTTTTATTGTTTTTATGCACCTCATCTTTTAGCTTTAGCCGTGTTTTTTGTTGGCTTCATCTTTCATGCTCCTCCCAGTTTTTTATCGTTTTATCTATCCAGTGCATTTTATCTTC
Organism: Amblyomma americanum; assembly: GCF_052857255.1. NCBI lineage: Eukaryota > Metazoa > Arthropoda > Arachnida > Ixodida > Ixodidae > Amblyomma > Amblyomma americanum. The sequence goes on along the minus strand of NC_135503.1, from coordinate 101,822,567 downwards.
TGTGTTTAGCCGCGTTAATTGTAGGCTTCACCTGTATCGTTAAATTTTTGTTTGCCTATTCAATCACCACTGTGCTTTTTCATTGTTGGTTTTTGCTTGCCACTATGCTTTTCTTTTTTCGCCACGTTTTATTTTTGTTTTACGCGTATATTTGGTTCAGTGTTTTCGGGAACCGTCTTCAAAATTCTGTCTGTCATCTGCCCCATTTTTCACGTGCCGGAGTGTTTCTTTCAAATGACTTGGTAAAGTTTTTTGCATCTTCTTGCTCTGCTTTTTCCTCCTCTGTTCAAAATGTTTCGGTATTTTTTTAGCCTTTGTCATTTTGTCCCACCTGCCTTATCATCTCTGTTTCCACGAGCGCATAAAGCTTTCGCCGCTTGGTGGCGTCTCTGTCATGGGTATATATGCAGTGTTTCGATGATTCTTGAATAAAGTTGAAGTTCAGCGCCTGTGACGTCGTCTTCTGTGTTTCTTCTGTCCCTGTGCTTTAAACGCGCTGTCAACAAGAATGAATCATTACCAACTAGCCCGGCAATTTGTCCTATTCAAATTTATGGTGCCATCAATCCGCTTCGTTGAATCTGAAACCTGCATTTAGAGCCAATGTGTCACCATTTTGCGCCCCCTTGCAATGCTTATTTATTTCCTTATGATGCTTCAATGGTCTCGTGACGGAGGCATGATACCTAGAGATAAGCAGCTGAAGGAACGGCGGTACAAGGCGTGAAGCTCGCGCTGTTTAGGCACTGATTTTAAAATTTCACAACCCCTACAGTAAATTCTGACCTAGGTTGCGCCCAATTCAGAGGGCAAACAAGAATGACAGAATTTTTGCCCAGTAAGAACACAGGTGACTTTGCTGCGCCAACAGCAGTCGAAAGCAATCTTGGTATTTTGCCTGCATAGAACACAGGGTGGGCAAAGTCTCATGATAATAAAAATTAATATCTTTGTGGATTTTATCCCCTGCCGGCACTATCAGGAATGGCGGTAGGTAAGGTCCATTGTCGTAGAGCTTGATCTGCGGATGTGAATAAATTCTAGGTTAGTAGCTACAATCGTATTGTGGATGTGGGCTCAAGTTTTGTCTCTCGGATGGTGAAAGGTAAATTTAGGTTTCCTCGAAGCTTGATGCATTGTATTTCTTGCGGTTCACCTGGGAGCATGGGAGACAATCTTCAGAAGAGCTAACGCGCAGGAAATGTCGAACAATCAAAGCTCGCCCGCCAGCTTTACCTACGCGGATCCACAAAAACACGCCTGAGATTACATCGTGTAATGTGTCATACAAAATATTTGTGCTTGCTTGATCTTGATCACATTCGCTCGATTTTTGATATCACGTGTCTTTTATTATGCGTATTTTTATTGTTAAAAACCCTGTATTTGTGCATAGTGACATTAAACCAAGAGCGAATAACCAATAGCCGATAAAACGAAGGCATCACAGCAAGCGAATTCAGCTTAAAATACCACTATTACACACACACCAGCCGAGCAGTTTTTTTGCAGTCTTTTTCGAGTGACCCGTATTCTCTTTTTCTATGGCCTCCCACTGCGTTCACACGGCAGCCAAAAAGTGTGTTATCTTTTTGTACCGCAGGAAAGCGTAGGAGGCAAAAACGCAAGAATAAACGTTCGATCGGCCTGCGTCCTTCCCGCTGCTCCGGGTCCAGTGCATTGCGGCGAATGTTTCGGAGTGGAGTTTGCAGGCGGCGCAGTAAGCGAACGATCTTTGTGCGGCCAGACAGCGGGATGTCGGAAGTCTGCGCGGCTGTCTTCCTGACCGATGGCTGCGTTTCGGGATCGCAGAAGATGTCGCCCAGGGACATGTCTCTCTTGCACAACCCCCAACGGTTTTCCCCTGCACGGGTGTGTTATGAAGCAAGTGGCGTGTATTCATGGGAAAGAGCAAGTCTAGTGATGTTGTTTTGCGGGCACTACTAGCTTCGTTTAGAGTGAGATAAATTCAGTCATGGCAAAGCAGCCAAGTTGCGCTCGACCGGATTTCCGCCTGTGTCGGAAGCATCACAGCAGAGGAACGCTGTAGTACGACGCAATGACAAAATCTAAATGGCAATTCCTGTTTCAAGGAAACACTATTTTGAAATTCTGAACTGTGTGAGCGATATGAATGAAGCAACGATCAAAGAGCACACCAGTAATTCGTTCTTGGACATGCAAGAAGGCAGACAGCGGGTGCGGATGTGTTTTCATTTCTTGTATTTAAAATAAACACCGAAAAGCGCCTTCCCAATATTCCAAAAACTTGCACTTCCTGAAGATCTTTGTCCCGACAGTACGTCTAGCTCTAATTTAGTTACTAAGACTCTAACGCGTTCTAGGTCCGACACTGTGCCCTGTACATTTTATCCTTCTAGGGATTCTTCCTCGCAACCATTACCTGCCGCCTCATTAAATAGAAAAGAAGCACTGGCACTTTCTTCACGTAATAAGGGAGTTAGTACTCTTTAGCATCCGCCAAAGCGCAGCCGTGCAGCTAGATAGGAAGCTAAATAGTTTTCACAGAAACTACACAGACGAAGGGATACTTATCCTGGTCCGGGGAGCAAACCCGGGACAACAGCTTATCCGTGACAGTCCCTTTTCCAACTAAGCTACCCCAGCGGCGTCCTTGTGGTTTCATCATCTGCCTTGCTCTTTTTCCAGTGCTGCCGGGCACCCCCCGGTGATACAATGGTTAAAAGCTCTCCCTTGACCTGGTGTTCAGCTTATTTAGTACAAAATGCTTGGAAGTTGGATGTCTCGCTTCACCATGAGTTGACAAGACGCATCATCATGACGCTTTTTGGCCAAAGATGTCCTTGCGCCATGAAAAATCATCATCTGCCACCTAGGGTAAGCAGAACGGCTAGCAGGTGGTAAGGCAATACCGAGCTTAATAAATCGAGGTCAGAATGTTGTTATTAGTCCAATCTTTAATGGAAACCCCCAAGACGGTGTAGATTTGTAATAGACGAGCAAACATCAGCATCCATCCAAGCGCCACCAAGCGGCTACAACACTGGAATAACATCATTCAAACTTAAAGTTATGGATCGAATGCGGTCTCAGCCTACCATCTGTTAGACATCCTGGTTCCATTAGTTGGCACATTGCCTCGGATAGACGGTGGTCTCGGGTTCGATCCCCGGACATGTAAGAACATTTATTCAGCTGCAAAATATCAGTAAAAGCTGTAAATTTCCTTTTCTAGCCGCATGGCTGCGGTTGGACTACCATGGGACTAACTTTGTTTAGGTGACAGAAAAGTTGTTTTGAAGCTTGGTGCGTGAGTTCAACCAGTGTAATATGGGAACGTACATATGGACTGAACATAACCATTTGTACGCCGAAATCAAATAACTTAAAGAAAGGTCTGGAGGCTACGCCTAAGCGATTGTACACAGGCTTGCTTTTTTTTAACTTTTTGTGCTGCGGCTTGGGCTGCCTTCAAAATCGAGATAATCTGTAAACCTTTTAGATGTTAACTTGAGCGACATGTAGGCATAGATGCTGGACCAACATTAAACGCTGATAATAAACGCCAACTTGAGCGAATTCTAAATGTGCGCTTGTTTTATCAATCTTTTATTCATACAAAGGCACGACCATATAATATGACACATAACTACCATATAGCAGCTTCGGGTTTATGATCACAAAGGCAAAAAAGGTCTATCTCGCTTACTAACAACATTCATGTTCAGTTGAAGTCACCCGCCGCGGTGGCTCAGTGGTTAGAATTCTCGGCTGCTGATCCGGAGTACCCGGGTTTGAACCCGACCGCGGCGGCTGCGTTATTATGGAGGCAAAACGCTAAGGCTCCCGTGTGCTGTGCAATGTCTGTGCACGTTAAAGATTCCCAGGTGGTCGAAATTATTCCGGAGCCCTCCACTACGGCCCCTCTTTCTGCCTTTCTTCTTTCACTCCCTCCTTTATCCCTTCCCTTACGGTGCGGTTCAGGTGTCCAACAATATATGAGGAAGATAGCGCGCTATTTCCTTTCCCTAAAAACCAATTATTATTATTATTATTATTATTATTATTATTATTATTATTATTATTATTATTATTATTATTATTATTATTATTATTATTATTATTATTCCAATTGTTTAGTTCAAGTCACACTAGTTGACTAGTCCTTCAATGAGTCCAAATATTGAAAAGCAGTTTGAAAAGAGCAGGTGTTCCCCCCCAAATCACAGGCGCATTAGCTTGGTCGACTTTTTGCTTAATCAAGTTTGTTCTATGTGTTTTTGACTCTCGCACTGTCATCCTACAGAAAGAAGACGATGTCTGGCTGCTAAAACCTAACTTGAGAGGTGATTGTGAATGCGTTAATACCCTCGCCGATTTTTTTAGGGTGTCCGAATTTACTTACCTCTCTGCTCTCAAATTGTCGGCGCCCACCAATTTTAATGGCCACCATCGTGTATTCGAGAAACCGAAACTATGCCACTATTTTGTCCCCTGACGTCATACTCACATATTTCAACCTCTATGCACCATATTGGACAGTGACATAATCATTGGCACGCGGCAGGTGATTGTTTCTACAATTCTAATGTAGATGGCGCTTACAAGTCTACATCTCAGGGTGGTACGAGACCTCCCGAAATCTTGACGCGTTATCAGTAGTTGTTGCCCCAGAAGGCGCTGTGATCAAGGTTGTTAGTAGACCTCACGATATCTCGAAACGTGATGAGTAAGAGCTAACACTCTTAAAATACGTTTTCATCACGAAACCACTCATTCTCAAAAGCGAGAGATGTCTTTTAAACTATGCTGTTTACTTTTTCTACTTAAATATCCCCTAACAGGTTTTCCTAGTTCATTATTATTATCCCTTTTGGTGCCGAAGACAAGCCTGATTTCTGCGCGCACTTTAACCGCTCCTTCCAAAAAACGATGTAGGCACATCGTCGCTCGCACAGGTTCCCAACCAGTAGCAAACACGAACTTTGTTTGTGGTCCCAATGCTTCGAATATACATGATAAACTTATGAGGCTACATTAGAAAAGAGGAATTTTGACGAACCGACGAATCGGGCCGCGAATAATTTGAACTCTAAATAAAGGCGACTAGGTAAGGTGCCCTGCGGGAGGGACAGCTCCGGCCCGGGCGAGCCTGCCCAGAAAAACGGACTGGAAACAGAAGTGCATCGATTTTTTTCAAATTCAGAAGCCGAAATCAGTCTTAATTCTGAGCGTAAGAAGGATGCCACTGAGCTGCTGCGTGTCACTTGGGAGTGGACGAGTTCTTGATGCGACGGCGTTTCGGCGTGCCTGCAGGGGAGGGGGTAGACGTCGAAAGTTCCCTGGCTTCACTTCCACGTTCTCCATTTAGAGAAGGAAGGAGACGTACCTGGGCTTCAGAATGAACGCGGCGCAGGTTCGTGTGGCTGAAAATCTTCAGCCTCGCATCATGAATAGGAAAGGAAATGAGTCCGACGATGTAGCGCCAGGTATTTCGGTGTCACTTTCTGTGGTAGCTGCAAGTCGCTGCTTCATTTGCTTCAACCGGTCAGAGGACGACTTAATGAAAAGCACCCGAAAAGAAACCCGGACGTGCTACGAAGAGTATGGTGTGCCGCTCCGCGCCGTACACTGCTTTGAGAGCACCATACTTGCGCAAGCCTTTGTTTCCAGACAAGCTGTTTCACAGACGTTAGTATACTTCCAACCACTTTCCTCGATGATAGCAAAATGTGAAGGTGAACGTTTCGGGCGAACAGTTTAGACATGGTCACGAACTTCCGAAAAATTTTGTTGTGAAGCTGAACGTTTTGTTGCATTTTGAAAAAGTTTTCTAACTGTTTTATGCTTAAATATTGTTCAGTTTCTCGAAGTTGAACGAAGCAATAAAAATTGTTATTTCTGATGATTTTTTGGCGAGAAAGTTTGCAATATAAAGGGGTAAGGTGACCACATTCGCCATTTATGGCACATCCGGCAAAGATCAGTACTTGCTTGCTGTGGGTTGTAACGTTACAGGCGGCGCCTGTAAAAAAACGGTGGATAAAAAAAAGTCTATGAGGGCAAGAACAGCTGCAGGCTTCACCTTAACGCTTGCAGAAAGCGAAATACGAGTTCGTTCTACCTGTCTGCACATACAAGGAGAAAACCTATGACAGTCGCTTTCTTCGTTTCCGAAGAGATGACTACGGCTTACGTTGGGCAGGTAAGTGCTTTGCATTCTGGTGATTCGGCATGCCATAAAATAACGGTTTGGTTTGACCATGTTTCTTCGCGAATTTAATATAGGCTGAAAATAAAACGATGTGATGTACCGGTCAAAAAGTTGCACAGTAACACGAAGTCTCAAAAGACTTGATTATTTACAAAACCCACTATTCGTGACACGCTACCGAGTCCTGTTGTGCATAAAGGCGGCTTATGGGCTTCTTTATGGAAACGCATTTTGGTGGCGATGCAAAGAATTGGTTTACTATCGCTCGTAAATTCATGCTGCGGTCCTTGCTTCAGCATGAGCAGTACACCAAAGTTACGTGTGATGTTATAGGTAGATGATGTTCATAACTGTTTTGTATCGCTTAGTTCCTCGGAACCACTGTTTCATTTTCTTCATCATCATCAGCCTGACTACACCCACAGCAGGGAAAATTCCACTCCCATGTCTCTCCAATTAACCCTGTCCTTTGTCAGCTGCGCCCAACCTATGCTTGCAAACTTCCTAATCTCATCCGCCCACCTAACCTTCTGCCGCCCCCTGCAACGCTTGCCTTCTCCAGGAATCCACTCCGTTACCCTTAAGGACCAGCAGTTATCTTGCCTTCGCATTACATCCCGTGCCCAAGCCCGTTTCTTCCTCTTGATTTCGACTATGATGTCATTAACACGCGGTTTGTTCACTCATCTACTCGGCCCACTTCCGGTCTCTTAACGTTATACCTATAATTTTCCTTTCCATGGCTCACTGTGTTGTCTTTAACTTAAGCTGAACCTTTTTCTTTAGCCTCCATGTTTATGCGCCGTAGGTGAGTACCGGTAAGATACAGCTGTTGTACACTTTTCTCTTTAGGGATATTGGTAACCTGCTATACAAGCTCTGAGAGAAGCGACTATATGCGCTACGCTCCATTCTTATCTTTCTAGTTATTTCCCTCTCATGATCCGGATCAGCTGTTACAACCTGCCCCCCTTTACTATTTCCAGGACCTCGTTGCCAATTGTTCCCTCGCTAGACTGTTGAACATTACTTTGGTTTTCTGCAAGTTAATGTTGTTTTAGTTGAAAGCTCAACTCCACTTATTTACTGTGCATGCGAAAATGTTTGCTTTTAGGTTTATAAGTGAAACTATATACTTTTGATCTAATTTGCGGTAGCCTTATAAAGAAACTTGGGATGACCCCAATGGTTACATATTCAGAGCAAGAATAAGAAGAAAAAATGAATGTACACGTGTACAGCCTGTCTGAACGTGGCCATGATGTTTCTGTTTTTCGAAGCCCTGTTCACTGCTCTAAAGCCACCTACAGGGAGCTTGAAGAGGATGCAGTTCGGGCCTAAAAAAAAACATAGTAACCCAACCCAGGCAGTGCACTTACCAAGTCATGCAATAAAACAGCGAGTAACACGCTTAAATTTGTTGAAACTTCACAATTTATAAACGTCCGAGTTTAATGAGAAATAATAGCAGTGCCTTGTTATAAAAGCTGTCGTCAGCATACGCGAAATGAAAGAAGAAAAGACTGAAGGTATTTCAACAATTACGTGCTTTTCCTTTTTGTTAACTGAGTTCATTTGAATAGCCACCCGATTCTTGGCCGATCCCCCAGTGTGGGTATGTGCCATCTTTTGATAGGCTAACAACAACAACAACAACAATTCCATGCTATAAACGTAACGAACTCACATTTGATAAAAAATGAGACGTTGGTTCCTTGTAACCACAATATACTGCCGGTCTGACCCTGTTTTGCTGCCGCCACGAAGTCATCGAGCTAAGAGCGATCAGCAATGCAAGTAGAACCCCAGTCTTATATCGGCTTTTAGCTTACCACGGGCTAAAAAGATTTCGAACGGGTTCTTATCTTCTTCTGGCGATCGGCGACCCACACTGTAAATTGCCTTTATAAATCCTAATCACTGTCACCTAATAGTTTGCAGATATCTTCCTCGCTTTGGTTTTCCGGAGGTTAACTTAGCGTGTAGATTGGAAACTCCGAAAGTGGCTTAACACAGAGCTCAGACACGCCAAAGCATTAAGTCTCAGTCCTCTTTAGGCGCTTTTCATTTTCAGATTTTTCTGGTGCAAGTGCCGAAAGAAACTATGCAGCTTTGTTTTCTACCAGAATGGGCTGAAACAATTTTTATTCCCTTGAAAGAAACGTTAACAACCAACCAAAGCAGCAACACGTCCATAGAAGGATTTAAAGCGTACAAAATACCGTTCCATGAACAAATTGAAATAACAGCACCTCAGCTGTGGTCGCAGGTGTTAGTTTCTAAAAAAAATGAACGAGAATCCGTTCTCAACCGCCACCGTCGTTGTACGCATCAAATAGGAACCACGGAGATCTTGGTCGGCCTATAACTTGGTCATGCAATGTTTAAAGAGGAAATCAATGGAGGGAGAAAGTGACGTCGTTTGCTTGGTTGGTAACGTTAGTTGTACGCGTCGTTGTGCACGGTATTTGTTTTCAAAATATTTCCAGATAAGAATGACACTTTAGATAACGAGATGTGCGAAATTTAGGCAGTTTTAAAAGTGCGCTTTGCTTGAAATGACAAAAAGAAATTGTAAACTACGGAAAGATAGGAATTGAGTTGAGAAGTGAAGAAGGTGGGCCAGTTGGTGAAAGATAACTAAAAAAAGAGATGAAAACATACCCATGAGAGCACGCATTCAAAGAATCTCAATAGCTCGAAAAAAAAAACGAACGTATATCAAGTGGAATTCAATGCTGTTGCCAAAGCTGCACTAGACTATGGAATATGAGTAAACTCAATGAGAGACATGAGAGAAAGAGGAATGAGATCATTAGCAGAATGCTCTTTTACAGAAGCTCTTTGAGGTCTCTAGTGTCCTGGGGTCAGGAGTAGCCTCGACAACTTGTTGTGAAGTACGATGTCATCTGTTTTCGATTTCTATTCTCTTTCTGTGAGTTAAACCTGCACATATTGCTGAAACAAATCACCTTAAAGCGACAGATGTTAATGGTATGTTTCGCAAGCTTTCGCGTTGACAGCCGCGGTACAAACTTTAGAAGGCTAGAGGAGGTGAAAAAAAAGTTTTTTGAGCGGAAGAGCTTTTCAAAACGGTACACATCGAAACCGAACACCTGCTATACAGATAAAACATGTGCTAAACCTACCAAGAAAGCTGGACGTGTGATGACGAGCTCCTGTGCAGTAGGCACAGTGTGTAAAGGCTACTCGAAGTACGTACTGAATCCAGGAACAAGTGCATTATGAAATGATCACAAGGTGAAAATATTTATTTGCAATGTGTAAACATAGTGTGACGACCCCCATAAGCGGCTGGAAGGACCATGTAACGACAAAAATTCCTCGAATGCAAAACACCCGTGTGTGATGCGATGTACGAGCGTGTTGAAGAACCTCAGGTAGGCGAAATTATTCTGAAGCCAGCCCCAAACGCTTCTCTTTCTACCTCTACATGCTTTATTTTCTTGGTGCTCTATCCGTTTCTCTTCGGCGCAGTTCAAGTGTCCATGGAGAGTGTGGCATTAATTGCGTCTTTCATTTCATCCGAAATCATTTGCATTCCGATTGAGCACAACATTAAATCAGCAGCAGTACCTCAGCTATATATCTAGTTCTTATGGTGCCCTCAAGATGACTTCCTGAATGATCATGGATTAGAACACAGCGGTAACAAGGCGGAAGCACAAGGCGCGTGCCTCAAATCGTTCGTTACCAGATATCGCACATTTCTCGGGGCCTGCTTGGGCTGGGTCAAGTTTGGCGGCAGCCACAGCTCGAACAAGGCACTCCATCCTCGCCCTCATCGAGCAGCAGAACGTGCCTCCCGCACCCCCACCTTCACCCATCCGCTCCCACATTCTTGGAAATGAGGAAGTCGAGGCTCTGTCGGGGCGCATTCTCGCCATCTTCTAGCAGCGGTGCAGCAGGCCCTCATTAGTATACATATCGAGCCCATTCTAGTTTCCGGAAAAATACGGTAATATAAGACTTGTCTAGTCGGTGTTCCCCTTTATCTTCCACGTGGGGACATTGGGTTTAAATTCCCAAAGTCCGTCATTCCCGACTTTCCATTGTAACCACCTTCTGCGCGTTTTCTGATTTGGCTGCTCGAATCTAGATTCTGAATGGTGTGCAGTTAAAAGCGCTAGCTTGTAATGTGTCCTACCGCCATAAAAGTGCGTCCGTCATTTGCTACGTACTTTCCAAAGACGAAGCGAGATTCTGTAAAGTCCCCGAGAGGGTGTGGGGCGTAGCCATGATGAACAGGCGGCTCAGAGCATTTAGTGGCACCTCTAATGTGTTGCTTCGCACTGAATCCTCGCACCTAACGTAGTTTATAGAAGCGAGAAAAAAACGAAAAAAAGAAAATTATAGTTCCTTCGTCAAAGGAAAGTTTTCGAAACCAATGTCTACAAAAAGTACCTCGTACCTATGAGGATAAATACATTCCGCCATGTATTTCAGTCTGTATTTACAGAAATTATATTAGTCTCGACGCAATCATAATGATAACAAGTTTGAATGGAGGGACAGGAAACAACATTTTATTTTAAACTCCATGTTTCTCGGCCCTGAATACACCTTTTTGGTGTCGAAGGAATGTCAACAGAGCCAAAAGAGGGATAGAACCAAATTTTAGTAAAACAAACGTGACATTCCTTTGTTCCTTGCGCCCGTGTTAATATGGAATGAGAAAAATGAGGTGCATTATCAGCCCAATAAAACTCTCTTCGGAATAAATATTTGTGCAAACTGGTCACTGAACTGTTCTTCAAAAACCCCTGTCAAACCGCTGAAATGATTACGGCAAATTTAATGTTTTACTACTTGTTTTACGACACCACATAACTCTCACTGTGAATGAAACGAAAGTCTTGATATGAATGCTAATCCTGTTCCCAATAAATGGCGGAGTACTGATTCGTGAGGGTTGCCGTCAGGAACCGACTCCTCGCCATCCAATGGGGCGAAGGTATCAAAACGAAGTTCTAGCGCAACTCGCTCATGCGCAAAACGTGATCGGCGCAAAGCCAAGTTAAACGTCATGCCAGCTTTGTTGCAGCGATGCCTAGCGATTTAGAAAGCACTAATCATTAAGATCTCAATAGAAAATCAGTTTTGACTAGTTCACAGGGATGTTTTTGAGAAAGGCTAGCGCATTCGGTTTCGTTCTCACAAGGTTTAGCGTCCCAAAGCGACTCAGACTATGAAAGACGCCGTAGTGAAGGGCTCCAGAAATTTCGAACACCCGGGGTTCTTTAACGTGCACTGACAACACACAGCACATGAGCCTCTAGCATTTTGCTTCCATCGAAATGCGACCGTCACGGCAGGGATCGAATCCACTTCTTTCGGGCCAGCAGCCGAGCATGATAACCACGGAGCCACCGCGGCGCCCGCTAGCGCACAAGAATCTTATAAGAAGAGTCATCTCCTCTTTTGTGAAAAGACTTTCCTTTCTGTTAATCTCTTTCGAAACACTGAAGTGCAAACTAAGTAAGCCAAGGCTTTTCAAGGCAACCTAACCCGTGCAGCCAGAAACGGATATACGCACGCGGTGATCTATTTTCGCAGTCCTCTTCGTGCTGCAGTGCAAAGAAGTCCGCGCCACGGTGTCATGAAACGCGGGAGTCCTATTCTGTACAGGTAATTAGGAGGGCTGAGATTGGCTGGTCATGTCTGATAGTATCCGAGTGACGTGCCGCCATTCAGACGCCTCCGTTTACGGACGCGTGAAGAAAGCGGTCCGCTTGAGTGAGGTTAAATTACGGCGTCTGGAACTGAGGCCTTGCCAACAAACGGCCTGAAGGACAGGACACGCTGATGAGGGTCATTAGCATAAGTAGCCATCACGTCTTTTTGTACATGATTCCTGTTTTATACTTTTCGTTATTTATCTGAGCAAATTGATAGTATATACTAAGAAAGACTCATTCGTTAGCGGTTAGCTCTCCAACCCAAGCTAGGAGTTAAAATAACGATGGCAATAACCTTATTATATTTGGAGAGCATATGCGAAATTACGGCTTAATCTGTGTCTGTATTGCAGATAGCGAATGTTTCCGCACGGAGAAACAGTCGTAGCAACTCTCGAAACAACATTGTAGAAAACAAAAGCAGTTTGATTTTAATGCTGCTCTCGGGCCCGTCCCTATGCGCTCTAGTGTCCTGCAACCGGTGCACTGCGTAGCCGCCTTAAGCGAAGAAGTAGTTAATGGCTTCTTGCGCTATTTTGGGCTATGCGTTTTGTAAACGTACGCTATCTGTTCAGTATTTAGCGCCCCTCCTTCGAAGAACAATGCTGGCACGTAGTTTCCAGCCGCGGGTAATTAAAAGCAACGCATTAATGTCCCTTAGTCACCCGCTTCCCTACCTCGCTGTGCTCTGCCTTGGATGCCTGCATGAGAAGTTTTGAAAAAAGACTGTACCTGCAGTGCTTGTCGAACAAGACCAAAAATTTTCCAAGTGTATAGCGACACTACAATATGTAGATTAGTTTATAGTTTAGGGGGTTTAATATTCCAAAGCGTCTCAGGCTATACGGAACGCTGTAGTGGAGGGCTCCGGATAAATTCGACCTCCTGGGGTTCTTTAACGTACGCGGACATAGCACAGTACACGGACTCCTAGCACTTCACAACCATAGAAATGCGACCACCGTGGCCGTGATCGAGCCCGCGTCTTCCTGGTCAGCAGCTGAGCACTAAAAACGCTGAGCCACAGTAGCGGCTTACAACAACAACAATAATAATAATAATAATAATAATAATAATAATAATATTAATAATAATAATAATAATAATAATAATAATAATAATAATAATAATAATAATAATAATAATAATAATAATAATAATAATAATAATAATAATAATAATCAATCTTTATTTTTCGGTGCCCAAGAACAACCCAAAGGTCTTGGTGCTGGTACACCATTCACACGCAAAAAATGTAATTTATTTCACCACAAAGGAAGACACTCAGGTGAGGTAATGCAGCAGTCAAGGTGATAGAAAAAAAAGACGTATAAACTAGGCGTGACAGCAAGCATGAAGCAAAAAGGCGATAAGAAGAAAACAGCGAGAGCAGCGGTAAATGAAAACAGCTAGAACAGGCACCAGACATATAAATAACTAATAGAGCAATAAACAAAGAGAATGAACACAAGAACGACCGATAACAGCTAAGTACGGCATATAGCAAAATACAAACAAGAATAAAGCCAATACTAATATGAACGAATAAGAAACCTCTGAAATACAAGCTAGAAATACAATCATACACAATAAGAAATGTAATTAGTGAATGCGTTACAGACAGTCAGGCGTGAGTACACAGTATTCAAGAAATAATATTAATGAAAACAAGTAGACGTGATGAACAATTAAGGAGAAAAAACAACATAATACCGGTGCAAATGCACAAGTGTAGCAAAGACAAATTGCGTGAAAGGGGAAGTTATGTAAGAGAAAAAGAGTGCTCAAAGTGGAACGTCACGGACATCTAATATAAAGGAAGGGAGAGAATTTTCGAATATATCAAGGTGGGGACAAAGAGAATTAAACAACTTTTGCATCCTGCCCAGAGGGGAGAGGGAGTGCATTAGCGCAGAAACTTGGAATGGTCTGAATTCCCTTATGCTCTTTCGCGGTACACGCAAAAGGATACGTGCTAGGAGCTGAGGGCATAGACTGTGACCATGAAGAAGTTTATACAAGAAAATTATATCTGCCCTCACGCGACGGCAACTAACAGATGGAAGCTGCAGTGAGTTACTTTGTATGGGACGAGAGCTGGAAGTTTTGCAAGAAAACCGATGTTGAAATATGCGTAAAAACTTTTGCTGAACTCTGCCGACTTTTTCACAGTTTGACTGGCAAGTGCTGTTCCAAACAACAGACGCATATTCCAAAAGCGGCAAGCATATGGAGAGGTAGAGCTTTAAGAAAGGAAGTGGGGCTCGAAACTCTCTCGAAAGCCTGCAGATGAAGCCGAGTGTACGCACAGCCCGCAGAGCAATGCGCTTTGTATGAGAGGAGAAGCTGAGGCTACGGTCGAAAAGTACGCCGAGGTCATAAATTTCATCAACCCTGGGCAGCGGCTTACCATTCACAGAATAAGAGTAGAGAAGACTGTGCGTTTTACGCGTAAATGAGACAACATTGGTTTTAGATGAATTGAGAGTGAGCCCATTCTTCAAGCACCAATCAGAGAAGGCGGATATGTCCGATTGTAATGACAAGCAATCATGAAGAGTATCTATTGCCTTGAACATTTTTATATTGTCCGCGTAAAGGAGAAACGAGGAGTTTTTGACCACGGAGGAAACGTCATTGATAAAAACAGAGAACAGAAGCGGGCCTAATACCGAGCCCTGAGGAACTCCGCTAATAATATTAATAATAATAATAATAATAATAATAATAATTTGTTTGGGGGGAAGGAAATGGCGCCGTGTCTGTCTCATATATCGTTGGACACCTGAACCGCGCCGTAAGGGAATGGATAAGGGAGGGAGAGAAAGAAGAAAGGAAGAAAGGTGCCGTAGTGGAGGGCTCCGGAAGAATTTCGACCACCTGGGGATCTTTAACGTGCGCTGACATCGCACAGCACACGGGCGCCTTAGCGTTTTTCCTCCATAAAAACGCAGCCGCCGTGGTCGGGTTCGAGCCCGGGAATAAGGCATGAGTTATATTTGGGTATGATGAAAAGAGCACGCAGATGTACCGCTTCGAGCGCTTGAATTAAGTAGTCTTGTAGGAAATTACAAACAGCCTATGCATACCATAGTTTTTCCTTCTCATCAACCAAATCGTGTATTTCTTGCATGTTCAGTTTTATTTCTTCAGTCTAAGACTATAGTTCCAGCAGCTCGGCTTTCTTGGAAGGAACAAAGGGAAGAGACTCAACTTGTTCATGGATAGAATCTAGAAACAATAGTTTTTTTCAGATGTGCTTTTGAACTGACTAGCGTTTTCGGAAGCATCCACTGATCTACACGTGCTTGAAAATGAAAATTTTTGAAATGCTCTTGAAAACATTCTGTAGACACTGAATGTCTGATTTTTCCGATAACTCTGTATTCACAGTTTTATACTCCAACAAATGCAGTTTATTGAATTGTATTATTACTTGGAGTTTCAGATATTTATTTTTTTGTAATTCTTGCTCATTCCGCCTGGCGCATGTGATATCTGCAGTATTGCGTCATCAAAAATGAAACAGTAGAAAACTCACTTTTCCTCGCTTTTCCGACCTCTTTTTCGCGCGCGCAGACAGAAAAGGGCTCTCAGCCATGCCTGAGCACTGCCGGCTGAAGATTTATAGCGATCCACATCAGGAGCACTCCATCTGCCCTCATAGAAAAACCCTCCCGATACTGGACACTTTCTTTCCTCCATGAATATTAGTACAAAAACTTGGGAGCCATCTTAATCATATTGTTAAAGAATGAAATGCGATAGAATTTAGGCTGCCTACTGTGATGTCTCTAATGATTCTCTAATGTTCTTGCAATTTCCCCGCCAATACCCCGGTTGGAACCGTTTCTATTGGCCTTATATGGTATGCATGAGTCGTCACCTTCAAGAATGTTCGATTGCATTTGCATGTGGTCGGTGCATGCCCGCGGCTTTGTTCGAACCATCCTTCGTGTTGTTGCTGGCCCCGCGCAGTGAAGCGGCGATTTCCATGTTAATCTCTGTGTGTCTGTGTCGGCAAGAAGTGTGCAGGACGAGGAAGGCGGACGTTGACCATCCAAGGCAGTGACAGAAGTAGAGGGAAGGAGGGGGCATATTTTCCCCCTTTTGCGGCAACGATGCGGCGCAGCCGCATCCTCGCCGCAGGGCACGAGCAGTGACCCTATCGAAGCCGCCATACGCCGGCCGCCTCCCTAGTCCCAGCAAAGACCGTCTAGGTCCGAAAGGTCTACGCCGCCAGACGAGACGGGTCCGGACGCTCGCGCTTGACTGGGAGCAATTAAGCGTAACTTAAGGTAGGCGCGGACGCGACTAGCCGGCGCCGCGGCGACTCTGACGCGCAAGGACGTTGTATGCCACCAGCTCTCTGGGAACGGGCCGGCTTAACGAAACGCACCTGGACAACAGGGATGCCGCCGCACGCTCAAAGACAGCAACGACATGGTTGGCGCCACTTTCCAGAATTTGAGGGACGCCTGTCAAAGGTCGCTACGAAGACGAGTAGTTCGTTACCCGCGGTGGCAGCGGCTCGGTTGCGATCGATAATTGCAGTAATGCCTGGAGCCGTCCGGATCACAAGTTTTCAGAAAGCCGGCGACATGTGAGAGTGCCTTGATGTCTTTTCATATGTTTCTCTTTTTACTTTCTAAGGGAGAGAGTTTGAGTAATACTGTGGAAGTATGGGGCGTGGCACGTAAACCTAGTGGGCCAATCATTTTTAGGGCCTATTCCCTGAATGCCATCTTCTTAAAGCAATTTTGATGTTCTTTCTGTGCTGTTTATTTTAGGGAGAGGGTTTTAAACCTTGTCGAAACTTGAAGGTGTGCCAAGCAGTTTTAAACAAACCATGTGTTGTTTTGTTGTGAATGGGTGATGCAAGGTGTAGGCCAGACTCCTAGGTCTTTCAAGCCGGGCCTGGGAGCATCGAAAAGTTGTTCTGTGCTAGATTTAGATCCCCTGCACCGTCGTCGATGCCAATTAGTGAAGATTTTCTCTTAGCCAGTTCCATGCATTTATGCTCGCTGTTGATTCTGTTGTGAATATGTAAATTGCTGTATAAGCCTTCAGTTTACCTCCCCTCAAGTTAAGTCTTGCCGGATCTCGTCTGGTATACCGTCTCGGATGGTGGGGCACCCATTGGTGGAGGCCGAGATACGAGTATACGAACTTGCGGTGCAGAAAACCTTAACTGCCTTCTATTAAATTATAATACATAATTATAATAATCCTATACACTAATCCACTTCATTTCTTGGGGTGGGAATTCTTCCAAAATTTTAGGCATTCTTCGAAATTTTTGACGGTTTGCCGAAATGCAAAATCTGGGGTCCTCGTATTTTCAACTGCGGTTGTGCCCTATGATCGGTCTACTGGTGGTCACGCAGTTTTAATGGCGTCACAGCCCTCTCAGTCGCATACGTAGACCGCGGGGAGTCTTCATGCCTCTACTGGCGCAGTGGTGCAGCGTTTAAGCGATGCCCCACTGCCAAGGCAGGTGGCCGTTCCAAACACAGCTACTGGTGGGCATTTAAAGACCCTGGTTGCTCTTCCCAAGCTCCCGAAAGGCTCGAGCTCAGCGCCCCAGTGGGCAGGTCGAAACTACAATGAATTTAGCAACGGTGAGCTGTTTGCTCACAGTGCGGTGGGCAAGTTGTGGTAAGGCCATGCGACCGCTGTGGACCACTCGGGGCATTTCGTCGGGAATTTGAAATTTTGCTGTGGTGTACGTCTGAATGGTCTGTTGGGCTTTCACGCGACCCTGACGACGTCCTCACGGACATGACCAATCAGGAAGGCTTTTTATGGAGACGCGGGAAAGTGCATGATGGTATTTTAAATGCTATCGCATTAAATGCACACACACGCTCGCTCAACCAGAGGGCAGTTTTGCAGCCGGTGTCACGAAAGAGAAAAATACAGCGGGACAGAAAAATGAGCTCAGCTACAGCGACCAAATGAATAGTTTAGAACCGGCTGTGGACACGTAGCCAATTGCGCCTGCTGCTTGAGAGCGACATCGTTTTATGGAGAAGATGGCGGCAGAAGTAGATCGGGGTACCACATTCTGCCAACGAAAGACACGAACGGGAAAACTTCGCTCTATTTCTAACAATGCTGTCTTATCAACGAACCCTCTCGGACGCGAGAATTTTCACGTCCGTTGAACCACTTGACACTTTAGTGATATAATGGTGCCCCCGTAGTGACACCCTATTTCGTTAGGAGCTAGTCAGGTGACGTCACGCACGACCTTTCTGCGTTCAGCACTCAGCTTCAGTGGTGCAGGTCCGGAAGGGGGGGGGGGGGGGGGGGAATAAGCTGATTAAGCACGCACTGTGACTGTAGCCTTTCGTCGTGCTGCGCGGACGTCAAAATGGCGAAAGCTTGAGTGGATAGCTCCTGTAGGCCCGGCTCTGAACGCGCCATAATTCTGCCCTCCGTCATACGACCGGTGCGCCTGTATGCGCTGTTGTCTATATATTTGTCAAACCTGCCTTTATGCTGAGTGTTTCAGCAATATCACTTCTCATTGTTTGTATGCGACATTGCTGCAAATGTTTGGTATATTTTTTGCTGTCAACGCCTGGGAGCGGCAAAACCAGACAAAGGCTGGCTCGACACTGTTTTTTTTTTCGTCCTCAGTTTTTGTTTATGGAGAAAACTGAAATAATTGACCGAAAATAAAAAAAATACGCCGTGTAATAACTAGCGGCTGAAACCAAAAATGAGTGGGTGATATCAGTTGTGTTTGCTAATATGTGATCACTGTAATGCCGCGCCTCGTTTGCGGCCTCGTTAGCTTTGCTCTAAGGCTTGTGGTCTCTGTAACGCTCCCGTCTTCGCAGAACTTTTACCAAGCTCCCTGCACACATGGCCCACGCTGGCGTAGTCAAATGAGCGGCGCAATTCCAAAGTAACCATCTGCTCAACGGCGCTGCTATGACGGGGGTGTCCTTTTTGCACAATGAAAGCGGGTCCGGTGCCACTCCCAATGAAGGAGCGCGCACGACTCTTAACGAGAGGCGGCTGTCGACAACCGTTTGTGCTTGAACGGACAGTCGGAACTGCAAACGCAGCCAGGTGTGCAAGACAGCCCTCTTTATTTTGTGGCGTTCCCGCAGCCTCTACAATGCCGACGCTCCACGACCCGACCGTGTCACGGCGGCTTGCGCCAACGCCCCGCAGCGATCAGCGCCGAACTAACTAGTTATCCAACGCGCTGTTGCCGCAAGCGTCTCAACCGCAAACACGCTGACAACTGTGGACTCGATGCAAAGAAATGTACGCCGTCAGTGTCCAGCGTGCGAGGTTGGTGAGAGATCAGTGACTGCATGTCAGAGGCAAGGGCAGCCGGCAGCAAAAGAGAGAGGGAGAAACCGACGTGTCGAGAGAGATTTCGAATATTTGGTTCCTGTTTTTTGTTTTTATCACGGTGGCCTTGGTTTCGAGGTTCTGCTCAACCCTCACGGGCTGTGTGAGAATTTCCTTGGTTTATTGGGGCCTGGGGCGGGTATCAGGGAATGGCCGCCAGAACTTCAAGAGGTATATCGTTCATTCCGAAAGGTGCCTCTATGAAAGGCTTCGTGAGCACAAACAAAACATGAGCGCATACACCGACAGCAATCAAGCTTTGCAATGTACGAAGTGTGACTGTGTGCCCTTGCTGAACAAATGCTTTACTATGGACAGAAACAGAGATAAGTTAACGCCTGAGGTATTAGAAGATGTGCACTATTAGATAACTGCTCACCATGATAAATGTGTTAGCACATCTTCTATCTCTATCGTAAAGATAGATGACCTTTCTAAGTTCCGAAAACCGGTGATTGAACCTTTCTGTTTCCTTGTTCTCTTTCATGCTTTTTCTGGCGCGTGTGCCCCGGTTAGTTCTCCCATGTCACGTTCTCCTTGGCCGTCTGCGAATCTTTCAGTCGGAAGCTAACGCCTGTGGCGTGTGTATCGGTTATTTGTTCGTAGACTTGGTTTTCCGCTACCCCACATGCCATTGATGAACTTTTTTTATATCAGAAGGCTTTAAAAATGCAAGAAAGAACATTTAACAATCGTCTGGGTAGAGACTAGTGCGTATCAAGTAGTTTTACAGCAGCTACACTTTAACTAAAACGTTTGGCCGAAATTTATGGCTCTTCAGAGTGGTTTCTATGGGTCTGTGTTTTTTTTTAGTTACAACTGTTGAACTTTCTCTGTGTGACTTGACTTCACTTCTTTAACTTACAGTTTGGTTTTGTATATTTTTGAAAATATATATTTCTCCATCACCTACATCATCGCCTCCCGGTTCATCGCCGACGAATCACCCTCACTGGAGATGTCTGAGCCCCTCAGAAGGAATGGAATGAACCGTCGTAAAATTTACTAACACTAATATTGACGAATGGTGCGCTTCATGCTGATTCGGTTAAATGAAACACCACTCTCCTCTTAGTTTAACTCGTGTTACTCTTTCCGCATCCTTGTTGACTATAGCGCACAGAACTTTAAGGCTACGGGAAGGAATGAAGCTAAGCGACGCGGAAAGTAAATCACTGAGCAAAGGATTCACTCAGTCTATTACATTAGTTGCAAAGATCAAGAGCGCTATAATCACATCTATTAACACGAGGAGTTTACATTACATGCACCGTTCCAAGCGAAGCTTTACAGCAAATTTTTCAGCCTTTTTTGGGGGTCACAGTGTTTTAATGCACATTTAGAACAATGTGAACTAGTGTTTGTTTAACGTGCATGCGCTTTTCCAAAGAAATTATTTATGCGCCTTCTTACTTTACTTTTCTGCTTGTTCCAAGCGATAGGCCGAAACCTCCTTTATATATATTTTAAGTTTCTTTTTCTAGCATCGAAGATATGCACGATTTACTTTTGTGAATTATTCATGGCGCAAAATAAAAAAATTCTAAAAACATTGTACTAATAAAAAAATTAGGATGAACTACGCAAGTCCTTACCGCGCCGCAGTACTAATATTTCATTTTTTTATTTCCAAATTGAACGCCGGGGGTATTTATCTTTAATTGTAATGGCTCTTACAACTCCTTGGGATGCCCCGTTTTCCTTGAGAATATTTGTATGTTCACTATTGTTTTCTCTTCGAGCAAGGAATCAGCGCTAATAAGAAGGTGTTGTCAAATGAAAGTAAAGAGGATCACAAACGTCTTTTATGAATATTCGCCATTCTTCTTTTGCAGGATGACAACGTCATTAAAGGGAAGACGTGAAACAACACAAAAGCGGGAAGTAGAATTCTCGTGCTCAGTATAAAGGTAACACGTTGAAGGAACTCGATCCTCCCAAAGAAGCACTATCAACTACAAAAGTGGAGGCAGCTTGGTCGTTGTCGCGTAAAGGAGAAAAAAAAAAGACAACAAGGTGCAACAAACAAAGACTGCAAGAATGCCGTCTCCTGCTTTAGTTCTGCTGAATGAGATTGAAGAGAAAGAACTATACGACAAGAAGAAACTAAACTATCTGTCTCTCAAAGACACCTAGCAAGAGCGCGATCAGAAAGTAAAACAGAAAAAAGGGAAACGAACAAAATCCGCCGCAGCGAACACAAAACGAAAAGAAGGCCAGTTGGAAGGCCCACCAGAGAAGCCAGACAGCAGCGGCAAGCATATAAGAGGCAAGACCACAAGGCGTGTTCCCGTCTACGGGGCTGGATTTATGGACAGTACATGGGGCTTAAGGCAGGGCGTAACTTCTGGTGCTGAGGGTCCTTACTTCCGCCGAGTACTTTATTCTGCTCTGCTGAACATTGCGGGAATCTCGGGATAGCGACATGTGCACGGAGTGGAAACAAGCAGCCAAAAGATAGGCGCAATATATTCGGCGTCAATGTGTAAGGAAAGAGCAAGAGTGCTCCATTGCGGGTGTCTTGCTGGCTAGCTAGATACGTCGAGCGCAGACTCGACTTGTCGTGAGTCATTGAGCGTAGGTAACAAACGGGGGTTGTGCAGCCACCATGAAACGGCTAAAGGAAACCGAACCAAGGCACATCAATGACAGCCGTCTTTTTTTTTCTTGTAGAAGCAGGTCATTGACCTCTTGCAGAAGTAGGTCATTGGCGGGCCATTTGACGACGCCATGGAAAGAGAGATAAAACAGCGTCACTGATGGGCTTATCAGTGTTAACATCCGAAACTGAATAACTTGTCTTCAATCTGCAGCGTGTTCGCGCAGTGTGGTCACTATTTATATATGCAAGTGTTGTGGCAGGTATTCCCTTCCTTTTCTCAGTTTTCGCAAACCAATGCACAGCCTGCACGTAACGAGCAGGATTAGTGCTTTGTATCTAGAACCACGAGATTTTACAACTGCACATTATCGGGTCGCGCAGTTGAACACTTATTACTTTAAGCTAGCGTCTAGTAGCAGGCAAAAAAAAAAAACCTTTACCACTTCTGCATGACATCTATATAGTTCATTTCGTAGCCTGTTAGCGCGTTAAACTAGGGACGAATGCCAAGTGAAAACAAGAAAAATATAAAGAGTATGACCAGCTTGAAGAAATTTTCAGAAGCCTCACATAGCATGGTAAAACTTAGGATATATGAACATTTGCATAATATCTGCGGCTAAAGCAAAATCAGTTACCCTAGAGAAAATTTGAAGGTAAGATCTGTCTGAAGGGGCAAAAGAACAGAAATGCCTCATACGAAGGACCTTAGTGAGTCAAACCTTATCCTATGAAGGATATTCACAAACGCATTTAACATTTTAGCGCGATAGCGTTAAGCCGCCCGTTCGGCATCGTCGTCGTTTTCGACGGCGGGGTGGCGTGAGCGAAAAAGCAGGGGGCCCACCTGTCACCTAAGACACGCGCCTTTGTGAAGTCATCACAACATGCCCACCGTGGCAGGTGGAAGTTAAGTTTAGAAGGGCCTAAAACGGTTTGGGGTCGTTGAGTTCCTCGAGATTAGAAAACCGGAAGAACGAAAGCAACGTTAAGAGGTGCAGGAAGCCAAATGGGTTCAGATGGACTGCTCATGGTACATCAGTACTCGGAGTGCCGTCTGGTAGTGACGGCCACGACAACCACCGCCGGCAGCATTTGAAGGAAGAAACATTGATGTTTGTTGAATGGCTTAAGTGGTCTGAAGATTTACATGAGAGTCAGTTACAATCTCGTTATGTGTCTCATCATAACTAAACTGAAGAGCCTACCACCCTGCCTTTTCAGCGGTTCACTAGTCGGCAGCATTGGAACTAAGAGACTATAATAACAGAATTCTCAGGTGAGAAAAACCACCTCCGCAGAAGCAAGCGAGTATGGCCCGAAACTCATCCTTTTTGCGGAGAACAAAACGAGGATTGAAAGTTCGTTTATCTAGCAGGTGTCCATAATGCCTCTTTGCCCCTTCCCGTGTTTCAGTTCATGGCGTTTCCTCAAGTTATTCTGCATTATAAAGGCGTGCTTGGCCACCAGTGTTCTTTTTCTTCCCCTGAGGACGTCGAAACCTTGACAGTACACTTCGCGATTCTGTAGTATATGTGCTTTTTGTTTTTCGCTTTCCTCTCTTCAGTGAAATCCACCAGCCTATGCCGTTTGTCCAGCTGAATAAGACAGGGCAATTAAAGTAAATTTCCACACTGCTATCTTAAAGCCTCGTGTTAGCATCGATAGCAGAGTGACTGGCTACTCTCACTATGTGGTCGAATCTAACGCAGTCATCATAATTGTATTAGCACCGAAAACACAAAGTTTAGTCTGACAGTTAAAGAGTACAAACAGCGAGAGCTTACTGCCAGTGTGGCATCGTTGCCAGCAAGGCGTTTGCTAGGCGCGGTTGATATAATGTCCTTTCTGAGAACAAAAATGCGCAAGGACGCTATGACAGCCGAACGTAGAGATAGCGCTTAAAATCAGAAAATCTGACAAATTTTAATTAGAAGAATCTCTCTAGGTTAGGGAGCTTTCATTTGAATTAGCCATTACCCATTAGCATCCATCTATGTGCAGAAAGACGGCTACAAGAAAAAGCTGCACAGTTTTCGTTGGAAGGAATATTGCTGTATCATCACCTTCATATCTCCTCACATCTTTGCACCAGTGCAGCGTAGCCAACTAGTTTCATCTACAGGTTAACCTCCCCATCTTTCCTCCTCCTCCTCCTCCTCCAATATTACTGTATTTCGTCTACCAATCATAGCAAACTGTCTAGCTATTTTTGCGGTTCAAGAACCACAACGGGTTCTTATCTATTTAGGGCGACAGCCTTTAATGGCTCATCGTTGTCCGTCCGTCCGTCCCTCCGTCCGCGAAATCCGTCACACTGTAGCTGTCTATCAAATGACGTAAACTCGGTTAAAAATAACAAGAAAGTAAATAAAAAATAAAAAAAATATTTTACATAAACAGTTGAAGAAAGTAAAATAAATAAATGAATAAAAAATATAGAAAACAGAAACAAATGAAATGTATTAACCAAATAGGAATAAAAACCGAATGAAAAATGCGATGCCTACAGGCACCGTGGAAAAAAACAGTTCTAGAAAGTACCATGCATTAAGATTCCTGCACGTAAGCCGACTTGAGTGCCCTCAGAATTTTTATTTTTCAATCTCTTTAACACTCTCGCTTGGACTGCGAGCCAACATAACGCAGCGCCATCCAGCACACCGTTCGCTTCCAACAGGCCTTTCAAGCGGAAGCTAAAATAGATCTTCGGGAAAATATGATGTACCCCGACCTGCTGATGCGTTTTTCTTCATTCTTGTTTTTACCGGGTAGCAATTGTGTTGGTTGCTGCTAAACGAACGACTTCACGAATCACTCTTACGAAGGAAAAGGGAGGCGATGGGCCCATCGTAACGCGAACACGAAATCTGGTGCTTCTGAGGCGCCGTTGCAAGGACGAACATCTGTGACCAAATGCAACGACGTACCACGGTTTAAGCACATCGCTTGCTTGTTACTTTCTTTACTGTTTTTAACCAGTTTGCTTCTTTCAGTAACGGGAAGACATTTTGGTTTCGGCTGAGCATGCAAGCGTTTCCAAAGTCCGGCCTGATGCAAAAGGGTGCGAGCAAACTGGTTTACACAATTTGTCTGTTTTTGAAGTGTTTCTTCGTGGATTGTTGTTTTGACGCTAATTCAGATTTAAAAATCTAGCGTCAATGCGTTAAGGTGTCTCCTCATCATTGCAGCAAAATCGAGCAGAGCTGTGTCGAAGGGAAAGCATGAGAAAGATGTGACCAGATAGGGTGGATGGGCAACTCAAAGAATACAGCGGGGCTACAAATGTCTCCGGAGTCCAAGAGATGCACGCCCGCTTTTTTTCACGCTTATAGAACAGTTTAGAACGAAAACATCTTCGACGGTATTCCATTTGGGTGCGTTCTTGAGATAGTTGTGAGAAAAAACTGATGGCAACCAATATTTTTAACTTTACCCGACGTTTCGGGACCAACTCGGTCCCTTCTTCAGGGGTGACTAAGGTGTAACAGCAGCAGCGGGTTGCTGCCTTCGCTCTCCCTTTGTTAGCACGTGGCGCAGTGCACTAACGTACGCACAGGGGAGCGTTCCTGGAGTCCTATTCATCACCGCCTTTGTGAGCCAGATGTGCCATGACTCCATATGTCGCCTCTTGAAGAGGTTTGGTTCCACGGCCAAGACGCTCACCTCCTCGAAGGCTATCCGGTGGTCGGCGCGCTCGCAGTGTCCGGCGACGGGGTTGGATACTGAATTCATTAGCCGGATGTCATTTTTGTGTTGCCTTATTCTTTGGGGGAGGTTTTTTGTTTCGCCGATGTAAGAAGCCGCGCACTCGATCTCAGCATGGGTTTTTGTAGACGACATTTGGTTGTTTTTCTGTGGAGACGCTGTCTTTCGGTCGTGATAAGAAGCAGCTTATTGTCGAAACAGGTTTGTGAGCTACGTGGATTCCATGTTTTCCGAGAATGCGTGCGAGTGCCTCGCTGATTCTCCTCAAATATGGAAGCACAACGCGCGCGCGTTTCGTTGTTTCTTTGTTGGCTGGTCCTCCTGTCCTCCGAGCTTGACGGCAACCAACGCGTTGAATAAAGCCAGCCACTTGTGTAGCCATGTGGCTTTATTCAATGTACTTATTCAATGTAATTAATGTACTTTCAACAGCTAATACATTCGCATTATAAAGCTGAGGCACTAGTAATACTAGAAAGAAACTAGCAAAAGGAAAGTGTGCCGTGGCAATAATTGCAAAAACGCTGCTCAGCTAACTAATAAGACGATTTACGTCAAAATTACGCGACATATTTTCGTCCACTGTGGAATCTAGACAATTTGTGCATGCAACTCTTTTCATTTCATTGTTACTACCACAAAGTAACTGAGTAGGCTGAAATTCAGTTTTTTTTTTGCCGGAAAAGAACTGACGTGGTCCTCATGGCGCTTATATTTATCGACGCAGTGCTGCTCTATGAATATTGTTTGTCGAGTCTTCTGTTAGCCCAGGTTCTTAGCGCTGCAACTGTTTGCGCTGTGTGTAATATACTCGCATCATCATTCAGGGTCGTCATATGTGCGGATAATGCCATTTATGTCGAGATTGAACAATAGAGGGCCCAGCGTGTTTCGCTGTGTTGTGCCTGTATGGATGGACCTTAAATGGAAAAAAATAGAAGTTACTTGGTGCTCTTTTCTGGCGGTGTTTTAAGTAGGTTTCAATAAGCTGAAAAATTTACCGCGGGAAATGAGCTCTATTGACAAACTTGCTTAGGTGCCGAGAAATTTAAGCGCCCACTGACTGCCATGTGCAGTAAGAGCTGGTTTCTTCGAAAACACGTAGTATTTTGACTTTTCTTTCCCTTCGATGTTTGCTTGTGTGTAACAGGGCGTGAATGAAGCCATAAGAAACCACTATGGCAGAAGAATTGACAAGCGTGTGGCCATAGAGCGAGACAAAATAAAAAAAACACAGGATTCTCCACCATCTCTGTGTCAGTAATCATGGCACGGAAGCCCTTTGGTGTCTGCTCTCACAAATTTTTTCGTAGTATTTTGTTGCCTGGCGACAGAATTTTTGTAGTGACAGCAGCATAGTGTGTAGTCAAATGCAGTTCCTTGCAGTAACGACGCAGCCAGTTCCGTCGGGACAACAGACTACTTCGCAATACTGCATAAAAATCTGTCTTAATGACATGAAGACATAAATTTCCGTCTGTTTTGGGAAGATAACAGCGCTGTGTTTCTCACAGCATATCTACACCCTCTCTCGATAGCAGTAGTCAGCTCCTATAGCTCTACCAGAAATGAGATCACGATTGCCTTGAGCCGCGAAACCTTAATAAAAAAGGTGCGTGACTAGAACGCGGATGTTAATACAGTTGATAATACCCAGGCCTTGCCTATAATTTCTTAAGGAGGCACTGAACTTGAAAACAAGAAAAGGTGGCGAAGAAAAGGAATAAAGCATTACCACGGGTACCGCTTCTTTCCCATTGATCCACTTCCTCAGCGATCGTTTATCCCCAGGACAGGGGTCTTTCAGTCCTTAACGAGCGTGTGACAGCGATCTGCGCCACCGCTATGAAGAGTGGCGCCATCTGTACGCGAGGAAGAGGAATTCTCAGCTAAACGAAAGAAGACGCTAAAAGAAATCAAGAATAAAAGGCTTGAATTGTATTTGCCATGCTTTCCCCCCAAAAAGAAAAATCGATCACCCGATGGCAGCTTCTCGTTTGCCTATGTGCCGACACCAGTGTTCAATGCAATGCCATGCTGGCGATGAAATTAACCCGTGGGTCATCCATGGATCCTCAGTAGAAACCATTTATAAGAACAGCACCATGACTTGAGACTTTCTCTGGTGTTTACAGAGTCGACGTCGCCGTATTAATAGGACCTAAACGAAAAGACATTTTTTAAAGTTTTGCAAATGGTCTTGGCATTGGAACATCTTGAGAATGAGCTCCGTCCGCTCATATGAGCAAGGAGACCTAGGAATAGGTTGGTGTCCGAGTGAACATTCCTACGTGGTGGAGAGGAAGCTAGAGGCGAACATTTTTTATTTTGCCTCGGAGAAAAACGAGATGTTTTGAAGTGTACGTTTCCGTCACCAAAATAGTGTAGAAGCATGAGAGCAGTTCTGGAGCTATGTGCAGGTATTAGAGTTTGTATTCTAGAATATATAAAGCAGCGTGGAAAAGCCAGGCCGACGAAGAAAAGGGAACTTAAAAACAAGCGCTGTTCTTGCCGTTTTTGTTTTTCTTTGTTGCACTCGTTTTCTACCTTTGCCTCACCTTTAGTGCAACGGGTCAGCCGGGTCCAAGAAGCAATGTCCACACCAGCCAGTTTCACCATATTGTGGTACAAGTGACCGCACTTCGAGCACTGATATAGCAGGAACCGAAAAAATAATCGGCAGCTTTTCTCTTTCTGAGGAACACCGTTTTACCGGTTAGATTTATTTTCTGTCCAAGTCTGATCAAAGTCTTTTTCCTCAAGCGTTATAATATATATATTTCTCACCTGTTTTGGTTCCCAAAAGCACGCACGAAAAATTTCGTAACCATAGTCCCATCTGTTAATAATAATTAATAATAGTTTTTGGGGAAAGGAAATGGTGCAGTATCTGTCTCATATATCGTTGGACACCTGAACCGCGCCGTAAGGGAAGGGATAAAGGAGGGAGTGAAAGACGAAAGGAAGAAAGGGGTGCCGTAGTGGAGGGCTCCGGAATAATTTCGACCACCTGGGGATCTTTAACGTGCACTGGCATGGCACAGCACACGGGCGCCTTAGCGTTTTTCCTCCATAAAAACCATCTGTTATTCATCGATGGCCTTTTCGCGGGATTTTATTTTAGGGCATATATTCGTTCAGTTACAGGACGAACATCATATAAAGCATATTTATTTTGGAGCATAAGAGAGAGAATACACAATTGAATCAAATTACAAACAATCTATTGGTGAAACGTGAAAAACTTGGATTTATCTGGCCGTTGTGAGTATAATGTTTTCATGGACAAAGGAAACAAATTGGTTGGATACACATAGCGCCTCTTTTGCTATATAATTCTTGAGAAGATGATAACGTGGTAGAGATTGTAGGGGTTTTCTGGCTTCCAAGTACACTTAGTCAGTATACCTTACGCTTTTTGCAGTACTGCTGTTTATTTCCTATTTTGTGGGTAGAGGGGGGGGGGGGGCGTAAACCGATCACATGATCAAAACCTGAACGTGCCTTGCGCTGTCTTCGTCGTCTTCAGGGCTGGCAGCGAGCACATTAATGATCACGTAACCAAGCACAGTTCTTTCACACGATCCCGTGACCAATCCGTTTACGAAGGCCGTGTCACGAGCATTGTGCTAGTATTCATTGTCATCTGGTGAAGAGCGCGGTAATGAGACGCCGCCAAACGCTTCACAAGGTACCCTGTACAGTGTGAATGCGTTAGTTTGGGAGTTGCTGTAAGTAGTCATAAGGTTGACAAGCGTTATACGTCGAGTGGAAACCTAGAGAGTACTATGCGAGGAGCAGGGCGATTACGATACTTCAAAATCTTCATCGCAAACGCTCCACCCGCGCAGAACTACAGCGCCATAGCCGTCAAAATCAGATTGTGAAAGCTGTCGAAGAAAAAGTACAATGCAGATATCGATAGGATCAAGTTAAACGTGCTTTGCTTCTTGAATTAGCGCAAAATATGAATGAATAACAACACTTCTTTACTGAATCGCAGATGACGGAGGTCTTTCTGCTGCGCCCATTAAGACCGAGATTCGCGTACGTAGATGATTTCGTCACTCTGTGCCCAGTTCATTCCACCGCATGGCTAATAATAATATAATAATTGGTTTTGGGGGAAAAGAAATGGCGCAGTATCTGTCTCATATATCGTTGGACAGCTGAACCGCGCCGTGAGGGAAGGAATAAAGGAGGGAGTGAAAGAAGTAAGGAAAAATAGGTGCCGTAGTGGAGGGCTCCGGAATAATTTCGACCACCTGAGGATCTTTAACGTGCACTGACATCGCACAGCACATGGACGCCTTAGCGTTTTTCCTCCATAAAAACGTAGCCGCCGCGGTCGGGTTCGAACCCGGGAACTCCGGATCAGTAGTCGAGCGCCCTAACCACTGAGCCACCGCGGCTGGTCCGCATGGCTACAGTTTCTACTTCCTCGCCCTGCGAAGGCTGCTCGCATTTTCGCAGTTCTCTTCTTGCTTGTGTTTTTTAGTGTTCATGCTGTTTCTCTTTTAGGCCTCATTTATTTGAGAAAGCCGTGTTAAGTGCACTGGTTTTATTCTTTTTCTCTGCTTTCTTCTTGCTATTTTGGACAGCTTCGCCCATTTCGATGTCCTCCACGAACTTGCCATTATCCTGTGAAGTATGACATTCGATTTTTTCATGCTCCATTATACATACTCCTTATTAGGCCATTTCACTTATGCATCCAGCAATGACTGCAGTTGACAGCCAATGTGCATGACAACCGGAATGCACGGTGGCAATTAGACAATAATTGCAAAATAAGTGCACATCATTTCTGGTCAGTGGTTAGAGATATGGTGGGAAAAAAAAGAGAGGCATAGTTTAGCTTTCTGTCAACGGACAGCAAGGTTTAAACCAAACGCTTTCGTGTCGGTCAGCGTTATTATTCGTTTTTATTATTATTATTATTATTTGATTATTTTTATTAAGGACATGTATATGCAGGTCTATCGTTTTATCGCCTACTTTGCTTAATCCGCATTGGTTCACCAGAAAGCACTTACGGAATAGCTATACTAGAGAAGAAATACAAACTAAACGCATGCAATCATCGGGTACGTTTGTCATCTGACGACAAAAAACAACTTATACTTCTTCTTTTAGGCGTTAGGTGCAATCTATCGATGCTGGAAATTGACTCCCTAAAGAAAAGACTGCCTTTGACGAGGGCTGAATTTGGAATATTGCACCACACGATAAATAGGAAAAAAAGTTCTGTTCACGATGGAGATAAATTAATGCATCACAAAGCGCTAACACCAAATCGCCTTAACCTCTCACGGGACTCTGAACCCAGTTTCGTTGAAGGCCGTGCTTGCTTTGGAGGAAAGACTGAGCGATGAGGACAGCTGAAGGGCATAACGAACCAGAGCACAGCTACAATAGCAGCCCTTGTTCCCGACTTATAGCCCTGCAAAAAGTGTGTTGCTTCTTGTGAGCAGTTTTCTAACGCTGGTGTTTTGTGTGAAATCGATGTAGGTATAATGCGCAAGGAGCCTTATAAATGGGTGGAAGCTCCAACAAAAATCCCAAGATGCGCATGCAGTGAAAAGGTTAAAGCATGAGTTCAACGAAAATACATGTAGATTACTTAGCTTGCAGTCTGAAACGGCCCTTTCTTATCGTATCGGCCATTTGTCACCGTAGAACGCAAGAGAGCAAAAGTGATGCCAAATGTCGCGCGTCCGTCACGTTGACATAGTGGACTAGGAAAGCAGGCTGAACAAACATTTCCTCAGACTTTCGCCTTTCTTCAACTTTTCGATAGGTCCCACATATGACTTCAGTGACTGCAGCACATTCTCCCTTTTCACCGCATGGAAGTGCGTTTGGGAGAACCCACGTGCGGCATGTTCAGATTCAACAGGGATCCCCAGGTGGTCGAAAGTATTCCGGCGCCCTCCGCTACGGCACCTCTTTCTATATTCCGCCTCTCATTTCCTCCTTCCTTCCCTCATGATGCGGTTGAAGTGCCAAACGACCGAGAAGTGAGAGAGTAACTGCGCCCTATCCGTTCCTCAAAATGTTTTTTCTTCCTCTAAAGCCCGGGTTATAACCCGACCGTGGTGTCCGCGTTCCGACGGAGGCAACACGTAAAAGGCGCCCGGGTGCTGTGCATTTTTGGGCACATCTACAGCAAAGCACATGTGGTTTCGAAAAGCTTGCAGGCAAAGCAGCCTCTCCGGGGAACATAACTCGTCGAAATGGCCAAAATTGGGGGCCCACACCATCGAGGGTAACCGCGTTTTCGAAATTCTAAAACTTCGTAACGATATTATTTACGGCGGGCTACACGCCTCTCAGTGATTAAGGAGCCTAACGGTAATAGTTAAAAAGTTGACTATTCAATATCTGTTACTATCCTGCTAGTTAGCTCGTCTCAGCTGTTTCTTAATTTACAACACCGCTGCGAAGACAATGCTATGCCGAAAAATGTGTTCTTCTAACTCAAAAGCGCATTTCTAAAATTTGTGCAAAGTCTTAGGTGACACACTCTGTATATAAATACCTGCAGCAACGAACAAATCCTGTCAGGTATCCTACTGGTAGGTATCACGCTGTAGGGCAGCAGTCCAGCTCATAGCTCATTTTGCCGTCCTAAGATTGCAAAGGTTGAGCACACGAATTTCTCCTGCTTTCGATAGGTTATGATCACTGAGGGCACGAAATGCGTCACATTGCAGGGCTCCGAAGCAAACCTCTTTATGCTGTATAAATTAGACAAAGTCTATAAACAGTGTATCGCCTTTTGAGGCGCGAGCTCTACACCATATGTCTTTATCTTGTGTCGCTGTCAGCATAAGCAGAAAACAAAATGTGTTTTCCTTAAACTTGGTTTGCTTATTATCGATAGATGTTTATCGCCGCAAACTCCTGTAGACGCCAAAGATTGACGAGCTGCAATCGTCACAGCTCATGTCCATCGCTTACGGAGACGGTGTTGCCGTTCCAGGTGTGGATGGCACTTTTGTGATGATGAAGATTATGATTTTTATGGCTCAAGGGCATGTGTGCCCAAAGAGAGCCATGACAAAAGGTGTTTTTGTGGACTCAAGTTGAGGTCAAGAGTCTCATTTCCAAAGCATTTCACCCCGAAGAAGCCGAGCACGAGTCGAGGGGAGGATGAGGGGGGACTTTAAT
Source organism: Amblyomma americanum (assembly GCF_052857255.1). Lineage (NCBI taxonomy): Eukaryota > Metazoa > Arthropoda > Arachnida > Ixodida > Ixodidae > Amblyomma > Amblyomma americanum. Next base: position 101,789,815 of record NC_135503.1, on the reverse strand, counting down.
GGAATAGGAGAGAAGGCTAGGGGAAAGCTTGTACCCACTGTATCACCGGTGGGTACTTGACGGCCCTGGAGATCGAACCTCCCACCTCCCGCATGCGAGGCCGATGCTGAAGCCACTAGGCCTCCACTGCGGTTATGTCAGTTTTGTGAGATTACGAGCGTTAAGCTTTTTGAAACGCGAAAACGTACTGAAATGCAAAAAAAAATGGTTCATATTTCTTCTTCTGGCTATATATCTCTCTGAAATCAATTAATTGGCATACTTTTACTTACTAAACTTCTTTGCGCGAAGAACATAGCATTTGATGAATGTCAAGTATTTGGCCCTGAACGATGTCCCATGGAGGATGTTTATTTTTGTACTTAAGCAGCTAAGTTTTACTTTGCCTACTTTGTAGCTCACCAAGAGGAAAGTGAAATGAAGAAAATTTAATTATGCGCAGAAAAATGCACTCTACTCTTGCGTGTGCGTCTCCTAAACGCTCTCCAGGCTCACAGCTGTGACAATTTCATTAGGCCGTTCGTGGTCGCATTTCTAGCAGATGCTACTATTTGCTTGCTCTTTCTTAAAATGAACTTCATGGAAGCCAAGTTCCTGTGTTGAATCGAGTCAAAAGAACAGAAAACAGATGAACGACGCATATTGAAACAACGTTTTGCCGCTGGTCAGAATGAAGGATAACGCTCAACAATCACGCTAATGCACATTTTCAATAAATCATACCGCGGTGGTCGGCAGAGCATAAACACCCCTTGCGATGATCAACGTTTTGGCTTTCTTCCAAGAAATAAATAACCGAAAGCTTGGACCATTCTTGGACAATTCTTGGACCATTCTTGCGATTTGTGCGATGCCACAAAGAACATCCATTCACAGTCCACCCACCAGTATTTAACTGACGATCTCGCACAATAGGCTTTCCAAAGCAGGTGCGGCGAGAGCTATTGAGTAGGGCAGGGACTTTCTTTTGTCCTAATAAATATATCATATGGAGTGACGAGTTAAAACTTTTTCGCAGTTAACTTGGCATCTGTGTGATTGTGTCGTGGAAGTCGTTACTCATTAATGTGTTTGGGCCGAAGTCTGCTGCTCCGGCTGGTTGGTGAAAGGCGTATTCTGTGCATTAATAACATTCGAGATGGCATTGTTTAGCTGAAAGAGTTTGCACCTCAGAGTATATTGGTAGAATCATTCCATGGGTGCAAGGAAAGAAAGAGACAATGACAAAGCAGCTACTGAAAGGTTTCAACTTCGGTCTAATTACTTTTCTTATTGCCTTGTTGCGAACAAAGATAAGTGAGTAATTAAGCCAGCTGTACGGCAATCTATTGTCCAACAAATATAATGTCGCAAAGCGTTGTAATGTTGTTAGTTCATGCCAAAGCCTTGCCGCAACGCGGGTTTACCATTTTTTTTAATGGCGACACGCGATTGTCTCGAATGGTGGCACCCATACGGAACCGATTGTAAGCGGTTCCAGACTGCTGGGGCTACTTTTAACGCCGTATCTCGAAAGCTCGCTGTCAGCTTTAAATTGAGGCCTCCGAGAGCGGTGGCAATTTTCAACGACGACTGCCGAGCACGCTTCTTCAGGAGGTTCAGGATGACACAATTAACATTGCCGTCCGTAACCGTCGTCGACGGGTGCCCGGGCTGTTGCTCGTCGTGAATATCTTCACGGCCGCGTGTAAATGCTTTGTGCCACTGGAACACTTTCGATCTGGACATAGCATCATTCCCGCACGCTGTCCTATGTCGAATGTCTCGTAGGTGACTTACTCAGTTCAAAGCACAGCTTCACAGCGTAGCACTGTTACAACGTTCGCTCCATGGTTTCCACGAGGCAGCAACGAAACAGAGCCACACGCTCAAATGCGCCCACTCGCAACGCCTGCTCGAAGCCAACTGACTGAGCTCGTCACATTGTGAAGCTGAAAGGTTCCCCATCCTTCCTCCAAAACCGGTTTCTCAGTCTGGCGCATGCGCACCCCCCTGCCGCGACATGTCTCATTACTTTCAGGACAGACCCTGTATGTTTTTTATAATCATCACCGTTTTTTAGAGCTTTGCTTGAACCAAAAATTTGGAAAGAGGAAGGCGAAGAGATAGGCCTAGCGTTGAGCTCGGGCTTGGGTGATTCTCTCAATTTTAAGTTGCCCTGATGCGTCATTTATTCAGCCCTGATGCGGCATACTTCCGGAGTATCTCACAGACCACTTTCAAAGCACATTCCATAGCGTGCTCTGTTTCTTGATCTCGCGTGCCTTTTTCAGGCCTGAGGTTCACCGGCATAGGCAAGTCGTTCATACAGGTGAAAGAAATATGCCGCAGTTTGCCCTCAATTTATGGTCATATAGGAAACTTTGTAGATTCACTGTTCTCTATCTGATTTTAGAGTGACTACAATTCTAGACCTATGTGCGCTTGATACGCGCTTATCTAACTCTGTGCTGATCGCCGCTGTTAGCATCGGATAAGAGTAAAAAAAGATTGTCGTCTTGAAACGGTGCACCCGGTTACGTTCCGAGCTCACTTGAACAGTGAATTCTGAAATACACATGAAGGAAGACAACAGTCACTATAACCAAGTAACATGGACAACTCTTTTTATGAATAAAAAAATATGTGCTGTTGATCGATGGGAAATAATTGTGCTGTTATTTTTATCGCTTAAATATAATAGAATAGAAAATAGAACAAAAAACTACCACATGCAACAGGTGGGATCCGAAGCCACGAGCTCCAATTATCACGTCCGGTGCTCTACGAACCAAGCTACGGCGGCGGCTGTCAAATCTTCGAAATTCGGGGATATTGATTTGCGTGCAACCTAACCTGGAGACTGTCCACCATCAGCACCTTCAGCATCACCGAAACCAAGAACCGTAGAAAATTGTTTATATCTTTAATTAGTTTGTAGTGTTGAGAGACTGGAAATAATAGTGTAATTATATTTATCGCCTAAAGATAATTGATTAGAAAATGGAGGAAAAAGCAAGCACATGCTTCCGGTGGCATCCCAATTCATGACCTCCTAATCAATTACCTTTCACAAGCCAAAATGTTTACACTGTTATTTCGCATTCATCAACACCAGAAATAAAAAAAAAGTTAAAATCACTTCTCTATGGTACTTGGTTCCGGTCACTGTTGGCGTCGAAGTTCCTTCATATGTATATCATAATGAACCCCTAATTTCCCTTCCGTTGACTTCTCAAATCCATTCAGACTAGGTAGGAATAGATTGGATCGTGCAGCGGCACAAGCCATAGTAGTTTAGAGCACGCAAAACAGTATCGAAACAGGTTTTTTGAATAATTGAACATATCTCGAAAAAATAAATTGCAACGTTCCTCGCGGCTAGAAAAGCAAATGAGCCAACGAAAGCAAAAAAAGTGGTAATGAGGGATATTTAATGTGATTTCATTGTGCTTGATTACATTATTTCCTGGTTTAAGCATGATATGGTGGATCAGCATGCGTTGGTTTTCCACATAGCGATTTTCTCGCCAGCAGCAAGGCATTATTTAATGGCATATCGGCAGCTCTTACTTGTGATTGGCGCACAAGGAACCATTTTTGAAATAGTGAGGCCGATAGTTGGAATTCAGGCGCACCGGCCGTTCTGCGGCACTCCCAAAGCTTCCCCGAAATCGACTTGACGACACCAGCATGCCGTTCGTGCTTTTTAGAACACCCGTATGTACAATACAATGTCAATGTGGGCTTTTCGGTAGCACATAACATGTAAAATACCAGATGTTTCACGTAAATTGTCATGCTATTTTTAAAAATAGACTTTCTGAGCTAGAAGCGCGCTTTTTCCGGAAAGCACTGTGAGTGGTGTGGCGCATCAGAACACAGCAATTACCTGCTGCTAGTAGGGTGGCAAACTTTTATTCAGTAGTTCAATTTTTCACCATTATTGTTAGTTTTTGTTTATTCAGAGACGTGTAGCCTGGCGTAGGAGTATTGGTATCAGATATTTAAAACGCAGTTATCCTCGATGCTGTGTTCCAACAAATTTTGGAGATTTCGACGAGTTACGTGCACTGGATGTTCAAACAGCAGCCGAAAAGTTTGGTTCTGACGTTTTTTCGAACGATTTTGAGATATTTCTACTTCAGCTAAACAAAATGTAACGTTTCAAATGTGCAGCACGCAGAATGACTCTGTTCTGCGCAACTTTTTCTCACCGAAACGGGATTTATGATTCTTGTTGCCGCCTTTCACAGGATCCAACTGCAATGCGTGACGGCTTTCCTTTTTAATGGTCTTTAAAATTTTATATACAGCCAAACTCGTCCCTCTAGTTCACAAGACTGATTGTTAGCCAGCAAAAGTTCCGAAATGAAATGAAATAAAAAGGCGCAACTAACACCCGGAAATCGAAGCTTAAAGCGTACTTTATGAAGGGTGCCAGAGTCAGGCGTTTCTTGCGGAATTTTGTATTTATTTTGATCGTCGTGAAACAGTTTCTAAAAGTTACGGTTTGTCGCTTCCTGCATGGAGACTTCAAAACCGTGTCTGAGGGAAATGTAAACTCCGGCAGTTTATGCTGGCGTCTATGGCAAACATGAAAAAATATTATTTGGTTTACTGAACTCCTTTATGCCTTTCATACTATGAATTTACCGTTCAACTGGTTGGACGTGTGGGCGTGCTCACACGTTATAAAAAAGTAAATATTGGCAACGCGTGTATCAGCTTGACAAAAGTTTTCTGAATAAAAGCAAAGCAGAACAGAATAATGGTGACATGGTAGACCAACGAGTGAAGAAGTAATGACATATTCAGTTAGGAAGTAACCCTGGTGCCGTGAAACGTGATGAGCGAAGTTAGTTTCGTTTTGCCACCGCGCGAAATAGCAGAAGAATCCTCAATTTTGCTTTCCATAATTGCGAATTATGTTGGTTGCCGCTCATGCTATACACCAAGCTTCAAGGCAAACTGCAAATGCCACCGGGACGTGATCTTCTTGTATAAAATACGGGTAACATGCCTAGCAACAAGGCTTGTTAGAAAGAGACAAAGAAGAGTGGCAGCCCGTAGAACACATTTAAATGTCAACAGCAGCTTAATGTATAAGACTGCGGAAGAACGCAGTATAAACATAGCAAATCTCTCAGGTAGCTGCTTACCCTTCTATGTCCGGCCTTGAGACAGCAAACGTATCAATTTATTCCATGTTCCAGCTGGTAGGACTGCGAAACAGGCACGTACCCTGCGGGAAAGCCGGTATTACGACATCCTGATAATGCCCTGCTACTCAGCCTGTCTGTCTCTGCCTACTCTTGACACTTGATGGGCTTCACCTTGGTAAGACAAAAATTCACAGAAACCCTCTCTGCACCTTATAGCGATGGCTAGGTATTTTCCATCTTCGGTCCTTTGCTACTCAATGAGCAGTGACACGGTTTGGGGCCCCATTGAAGGCCTGCCGACCTCTAAGCCCGTTCCGTCCCATTCCTACTGCCAAAAGGGTTTTTGGCTTTCCCCTATGTAAGAATAATAGAAAAGTATGCTTTCATGCACAATATGCGGGGCTCTACGGCCCTTTTTTGCATTTAAACTTTGCAAGCTCCTTGATGGTCATCTAGGTGCGTATGGGTACAGCGCAGCTGCGCGTGACCGAACTGTTGCTAGCGAGATGTAGCATGCGATGACATGATAAGGGCCGTGACAGCAGCGCGCGTAAGGATTCCGGCGGTATCTCTCCTGGGGCGCGGCGACTCTATCGGCGGCTAGCACCGGCTGCCACGATGTAGTACACAGACGACGTGGCGGCACCTGACTAGTATAAAGACAGAAGATTGCAGCGGCATCTCCGAAGGCTGAATAGCTATTTGATGTCAGTGGCTAGTTTCTCGTACCACTTCAAGCAATTATCTTAAGCGCTTTGTCTCATTCGCATATCAGCCTGTTTTTACTCTTCCATGCTCACGTGTTAGCGCCCGTTTTGCTGTAGCCATAGCCTTGTGCTCTCGAGAGTCTGGACCGCGTATTCTGATCCGCCGCTACGTTTCGTGTTATGCCCCTTTGACAACGTTGGTTTGGTGCGGAAAAAATCGGTGTCTTTTATGCTGCTTTTGGGTGTGTCGTTCGTCGGGTGGCACCACGGCTGACGGACCCCATTCCCTGGAACGTGAGGCCTTTAGATTGGAGGTATGCTTCCGCGCTGACCCTGACAGGCTCTCGCAACGGCCTCAGTCACCAGTTATCATTATACTGCTAGGTTTGGGTGGAAACACTGGGAATGATGGCGGCCCCATCAACAACGATACGAAGTGTCCAACATCTTGTTAATTTTAGCGCCTGCGCAAAGCTGAAATGGCCCAAGTGATCATCGTTAAAAATTGTTTGCATGAGAACATGACTATCAATTTTTTTAACGAACCCTTGAAAAAACAGCTACGTAGGTTCATCCACATAGAAACCGATAATTTGTGTTGTGCACTTTCTGGTGCAATAAAAACACCCTTTTGACTGGTAATTGCATCGTTATAGCCCCTCTGCGTTGACTCTTATTTGTCCCCTCACAAGCAGAGCCTTCCTAAATCTCTCCAAAGGTCTGAGCTCAGGAGTGTCACCATTGTCCATATTCTTCCGTACGGATTTCGTGATCTAGTGTGCCGTCCTTACCTACTCTGAAGGGTTAGTTTTGGAGCGTAGCCCTTAGGCGCCCGTTCCTGGCTTCCGCTTCGTATTCGTCGCATTCGTCTGCGTTGTCGGCGTAACCGCTTGTCCAAGTAGCAGAGCGAAACGCCACCTGGAAGGTTGGTCCCACGGCAAAATTTCGAACGGTGGCCAGCAGCATGAAGCGCCATCTGCCATGCCACTACCCGTCGGCGTAGTCGACGCAACACACAACCTGACTGGTCACAGGTAAGCCTGTATCCCGACAGGCTGCAGGTAGTTCCAGAGTGAAACGTCACCTTCGACGGCGAAAGCGGGGGAATCGACAGCTGTAAGGTGGGTGGCATGGGACGATCCCCAAGGATGGCAAATCTAAAATACTTGAAGAGCTGCGCTCAGTCTTCGAACTACCGACTATCGTAGTCGTATGCAAATTTTTTATTTATTTTGATAGGGTTACTTACACTTATTTAATTCGTTTATTTTATTCTAGGCTTGGCGCATCCCACTAACTGCGCAAAGGCAAGTCGTATTTTGTTACAGCCGCAACGGTCACGAAGGTAGGCTTTTACGACATTGTTGTGACATTCAATCGTGATCGGTCGAAAGAATTCAAGGCACGCTAAAATGTACAACCTTTTTGTGGTATCTCTTATATCACTGGAATAGCATTTCACTCCACTCATCATGCACGGAGTTACTGCTTTTACTTGCCGACGGTTTCTTACGGAGACTGGTGCAGGTTAGCACGGGAACTGGCTCGGCCATTATGGGAAATTTTTTATTGGTGTTCTTAATCTGCCTGCTTGAGGACGCCATAGATTTGGCAACTGTAAAGTTTTATTCCTTTCCAGCCAATCTTCGCTTGGCACGTATTGAAAATTGGCTCCTGAGTGGGATTCATTAAAGTCATCATTGTCACCTGCAACGAGCAGTCCGATCAAGGCGCTGAAAGAGACATCCTCTTGTCCACTTCGACGACGACTGCGTCATTGAACTCAAGAGTGAACTTAAATCACTGCTGATTCTTCCTTGACAGCGAGGAAAAGAGAAGCCAAGAAACTAATGTGGGGAGAACCATTTTGCCAGCAAATACGACTTTAATCACTTGGCTGGTGCCAGTGTAGGATAAATGCGCAAGACAACGGTAAGCACTTTGCTAGATACGCACACCGGTAGGGTAAACCAGTTTTGGAACTTAAATTTCCTCGGAAGTGTCCTCGTTTTCCTTCACAGTGCACGTGGTGTTGAGGTAAGAGATAGTTCGGCAACAGGATCAAGAGTGATCGATCAAATTTGGACGGTTGGAATTAAAAGTTATCGGAAATGCCTTGGGAATTGGAAGCGGGCAGTAAAGTGTTTGCTACTTGAAAGCCTATCGAGAAGACACGTTCGTTTTGTTTGGCCCTATATTTTTTAAAATGTTGCTCTTCAAGTCGCATTCAATTTTTATCGCCCCCATTTCCTTTTTACTACATCACGTCGGTTTTCAGAAAACCCATGGTCATAAAAATTAAATCGTCACAAATTTCAACTGTAAATTATTTTGCTAAATGTTCTCCGCGACACAAATACTCCGGCTGCGCAAGTTTCCTGTGACCTGACATTAAATAATTATAGACAACAAATTTTTGCTTGCCTCATTTTTTCTTTGGAATGATGCGTATGACATAAGTACACATGGATCACCACGTGGTATTTGCCTACAGCCGATAAAAAAAATTATCCAAATTTCTCACTCATGCTGCTGTGGTATTCGTTTTAGCATGCGACCAATGGCTGTGATGGTAAACTTAAAGGCCACGCGAGGCATAAAATAACTGAGACATAATGCATGCTTTATCGTTCCATTTCGTTGCGATGCTGAAGCCAGTCTAACGACATCGGAGCGACAACGAATTTGGTTTTTTTTTCACCTCACCTTACCTATACTGACCTTTGACGTCACAGCGCTCTTCAAAGCATACTATAATCAGAGAAGAAGCGAATTAAAAATTAATCAGCCATCAAAGGCAATTAGCACATAGGAATTTTTGTATAGTGATGTCTTGCTCATGTTTACAAAGAAGAGAAAACATTCAACAAATATTTGGCGTGTTTATTCCTTTAAGGCTCCCTTTAACGTGGCCTTTTTTAACGTGATCCAAGCAATAACGCTGCGATTGGATTTCAACGCTGGCTGTATTTTAGCGACGCCGCTCCAGCAACACCCTGCACACTGTTATTACGATAGCACTATCATTACACTACGTGGCGTTGCGATCCCAGCAGATGTCCCCAAGTTTAACCCACACTGTTCGGGAGCCCCTCAAAAGACTGTACTCTCTGGAAAAAAAAAACTCCGCGTGCAGCATTGGATGTCCTCAACATAAAAGAAGCAGAGAGAAACCCATCTCAGCGACCCCTACAGGGGTTAGCCTGGTAATTTATCTTGTATTCTACTCCAGGTGATGGCGGCTGTGGCGAAGCGAAACACACACGCAAATATCTCGCCCAGAAATACGCACACACACGATTTTCTGAAGGCCGCTGCAAGACCCGTGTTCGTAAGATAGTGGCCAGAGGGCACGAGGATGACGTGACGTTCGCAATGAGCAAATATAAGTTTAAATTAAGGTGGGCGATAAAGGGAGATTGATGAGACCTTCATAAGAGGAAGTGTATTCGCTCATGTTCGACCCGTGTTTCCTGCTTAGACCCCGCCACCCTTGTGAGTTTTGCAGCTCGCTAAAATCAACCTCTTTATTCATTCGTTAGAAATTAGGGATTAGAATATTCTAAACTTGCAGCTCATCTTGAGATAGTTTGCTGTGATGTGAAGCACCTTGGGTTTACAGAGGGGACTGTCACTGATCAGTGAATTTATCACTGATCGTTAAGTGTTACGGCTTGCAATGCGTTGTTAGGAAGTTTAGCAGGCTCTTTTAGTGTGTTAGCACTAGAACTTCCACTGAGTCGCTTAGCTGTTGTCTGTACGGTCCCTCTGCCCACCAGGTTGTGGGCAACCTTCCCTAGGTGGCGCACTTGCGATATATATATGCCCCCCTAGGTAGCACGTGGGCCAGCTATGTCTCGTCACCTTCTGACTTGGTCCCAACCTGCCCATTAAAATAATGAGTATTACAGACAGGTTTCTCGGGACGAGCAGCCTGGGTCTTATAAGCCCCATCTGCAACCGCACCTGCCATCGCAGGGCAATGAAGCATCACTGAACTACTGCACCACTGCTACAGGAGTCGTATGATGTTCTCCGAAGTCTATGAATGACAGGTAGAGTATGTCTAATTTTGCATATATCGAACCCATCATCCGATTATCCATTCCCATTATCGCTATCGCGTCACACTCTCAACCTGGAGCGTAAGTGCCCCCTCCAGTGAAACTGAAACGCTGAAACCGATGTGAAAAACGATGTGCTAGCGCGCCTTATTCGCATATGGCCTAACCACGCTAAATCGTCTCCCATTTACTTACCTGTAAAAAGTTGACTTGCAAGCGCTCAAGCGTCATATTAGATTGGGTGATGGAGTAAGCTTGTTGCAAGGTCACCATAGCACCAGTATGCGTCCGTAATTAGGACTCAATGAAATTTAAACTTCCTGGTCCAGTTAGTTCAAGAAATTCATTGACAGAGAGGGAGCAGTACTTATGTGTCTTGACTTCGATTGCCACCTCATCGAGAGACTTAACCTAAGCGCACAACTCTTGAAATCCAAAGTGCAGTGATTATTAGAGCATATACCTGGTAAGAATATTCGGATAGAAAAAAGTTCGCAAGAGCGTACGGTAGCGCGTGTTGGTTCTTCTCAACGGGTGGCGTACAGTACATGAGCGAGGGCGAAGGAGCAGTCGCACAGAAGTAGTACGGAAGGTTCTATTTTGTGTCGCCTCTGATGCATTTTTGGCGCGAAATTGAAAGTCACTGACTGGACGAGGGTACTGGAAGTGAATCAAGCAGATATTGCAAAAAGAATGACCTGCGTAAGGTGGACAAAAAAAAATTTCTGCTCTTTGCATACTCCGCAGACAAACAGCGGTAACAGCCCATGGTCTGCCATTTCTGCTGCGCACAGATTATACACAGCCGCACTGCCGAGAACACACCCTCCGGAACAATTGAAATTATTACTCTGGAAGACGCATCGCATAATAAGCTTATCATAAGTGCTCGACGCAGTGAAGATTCTCCTCAACAAAAGCCGAACGCTGCGATTTACCATGACTCGTTTTGTGTTAGCGCTTTATTGCGGAATTCAAGCTCGTGTGGATAAAAAAGTATTTTAACTACGCATGGTTGCCACGGCACATGTTGCCATTAAACACCCGGCCTCGAGGAGAGAATTGTTTTGGCCACCGAGAAGAAAATGCTTTGTAGCAGGATTTCCTTGACATGGGTTTGGGATGCATTCGGAGAAATTACTCTGGCACCAACTTCATACCAAGAGATCACAGTTTTGCAACGCATTTGTCGCCATGCTTCACAGTTGTAATTAAGAGCCGTTCCCGCCGCAGTTATGTTCTGACCACTTGCTCTTGCGAGTGACTGGCACAGCGGTAGCATTCCATCTGCGTTACTGTCCAGTCCGTTCATAATGCGCACACATGCGCATGCTGCGAGACACGCAAGCGCGACGCACCTCCTATTGTAGAGGTCAAGGATGGTTATGTTCAACATGGTCAACTCCATCCGTGTTGCCACGTCATCGTCAGAAGACAGGAGTTGTTTTGGAACCTTGTAAACGAAGCAGTTTTCCACACTCAGTAAGGTGGAAATTTCCAAGTCGCTGCTGTCTGCGACCAGGGCGACGAGTACTGTATGAAGTCTAATCTCCTGCGTCAAAGTGTACACTGATATATTGAAAAAAGCACTATAAATTATATAGGCGTCAGAATATGGGAATCCACACGTCTAGATAAATATAATGGGAGTCTTGGTGTCTATGATGGTAGAAGAGTAGTGTTGTAAAATACCTGACACACCCTCACACAATTGCAGCGCGAGAAAATGTTGAATTTATTAACAGTCCTAGCACAGGTCATAGCTTATCTTTTGTGCCTTGTACGGAGAAAGCCGGCCCTTTTCTAACTACCGGGCTGAATTGTAGATTTGCTGAATAACCACTTAGTAGGTGGATATATTTGGACATTAAAATAACTGTGATGAATACTTTAAGCCTCATGTCTAATAGTCGTAGCAAATATTTATTCGTGGTGCTTTCCTCGAGAAGTTCAATAAATCTTTCCATTTAGAGCACAGTGACACAGCGGCTATTGAAATAATGACGTTGCCAAAGCTGACTCTCTCGCACAAATCTAAAGAAGTAAAGATTATCAGAGACACAGGTCATGAGCACGCGAGTGCCACAAACATGCTTGCTGCAGAAAGGAAGAAAACATGGCGGCCCTGCTTGCGCACAATATTCATAGGAAAAGATAAAAGCGGAGAAAAAGTAGAAAACAGTTCAAGGCTACTGGGAAGGCGCGCGGATGCGAAATTATTTACAGAGCACACAACATTGAGTATTCGCCTTCCTTGTACCTGCAATAAACACTTGTTACGGGAGCGTGGCACAAGAGGCCTCACGGAAATGGATTACTAAGTATTGTGGACAAGTAATAAGCGAGAACACTTCGCGAATGTTTACATTTGTGTGACCATGTGACGCCGGCAGGAGCTCCACTGGGGAAAGTCGAAAAAACAAATGAATTCATGAGCCGCCACTGGAGAGTAGAACGGCATCGTTGCTGGGAGATCAATTCCTCCTTGCGGTGCACCGCTGCAGCGGGCGCACCCGTATGTGTAGGTGGCGTAGGTAAGCACCTTTTATGCTTCCTTTGTCTTTATACTGGTCGGCGGCGTAGTTCAAATTGAAGGGTGGGTGCACGTTTCCGTGGTGAAAGCAACTGAAGGAGCACAGATGCGCCATATATATTTTAGTCAGCTGAGTGGAGCGTATGGGGCATCGGCAGGGTATGGGGCGCTGAGGGCAGTTCATGGCGTGGCAACCATTTTCTCCCCAGCAGAGCGCATGAGGTCTTTCCGGGTTCTGGGCCGAAGAAGAGACCACAACCTGCCTGCTTTAAGCAAAACGCGAACAAGACCATTCAAACGAAAACAGCAAAGGCGGCTAACTTTTGTAAAGGGTGATTTAATAATACCGCACTTGATTATCACTGCAATTGGGCGAAGAATAGTACGTGGAAGTGTTAATTGTCACTTTCTGTATTTCTTCTACAGGAGCAAGTAAGTGATATATTCTTATATTCGCGTTGAAGACATCTGGTCTGCGCTTTCTTTGAAGCTGACGGTACATTTGAATCGTTCGTTATGTGGGAACTTCTCGCGCAGCGTAGTTTCGGCCACCGGTATGAGTGCGTTCGTTCTCTCTTCCACTGGCCGCACATTTATGAGTTCTGGCCTCCTGCTGAAGTGTGTAACGCCCCGAGCACAAAGCTTCCTCTATAGCTGTATCAATCGCCGCCTACCACTAAAGTTCTCAATCTTTAACGTCCTGCATTGGCTTGATGAAGAGCTTGGCCTCCGCAGATTTTGCGCTCCGGATCGCGTTTCGTGCCCGCCGCAATGCTTGTTTCTGCACTAGGGAGGACATCTAAGCGGCATCTGAAGCTGCCATTCAGAAGGTTTCTTAATCAAGCTGTTTATATAGCGTTTATGGGAATCACACCGAAAGATGAGATTAGAAGTGACGGATAGAAAAGGAGGATAGCGCTCGGTTGCACCTGACAGCGAACAATGTGCGTCACGACTTCACAGCGAACGATGCGCTACACACTGTTGAAGAAAAAGAAAAGTCTCGCACAGGAACAATCTCTCTGTCCCAGTGCACATTTCGTCGCGCGTTCCTCCTCTCTGCTAACAAACGAAGACGTCGACGCCCAGGACGCGGGTTCGATCCTGAGCTCGGCGACTGCGGTTCCTCCTGCTGTTTGGTACCTGCCGCTGTTCCTGCCTTTGACCTTGTCTTCTCCGGACTACTTCTTCACACTTTTACACTGAGGCCGTTGCACGTGTTGGGGTTTTGGCCAGGTGCTTTTTTTTTATTGTAGAAGCGGCAATTAGGTTTGATAACCTCTCAGGCTTCGAGCTATGTCTTTAGCTTTCCCGGGTGGGGTCCGGCACGCTGGTTCGCCAGTCTGTCGGCCCAAAGTTTGCCCCTGGATTCATTCGGACGGAATGGTGCGAGAGACATTCCAGTGGCGCTGGTTCCTGCTGGAGATGGAGCCGTAAAACTGAAAATCTCTAAAGTGATCAAAGAGCAGCTCAAGGCTGTTACCAGCCACCACATGAAAATCTCTGCTGTGCATTTTTTTCTGCAAGGGGCGGAGGGAACCATTCTTTTCTTCTCCTCAGATGTACAGTGCGTGTCGGACATGCTGCATTGTACATCATTCGCGTCTTTCCAGTTAAGCCTTTCATACCTGATCATTTTGCCTGTTTCAAAGGCATCATCCGTGGCGCGGACCCATCGGCCTCTCAACAAATGCTTGAGGACTTTCAGGACGCGGGTGTTGGCGTGATATCAGTATTCCACTGTACGAGAGTTGCTGATGGCTCTCGTGTGCCGAGAGAGTACGTGATCGCATCTTTTTCAGGATATTCGCGCCCGTCTGAGCTTAAGGTTTGACCCATAATGTACCGCGTCGACCCGCTACAACCTCGACCTTTCCAATGCAGAATTGGTTGACCCTTTGGTAATAGCAGCAACGCTTGCAAATATATGACGCGTTGCCGACTATGCGGGGACGACCTTTCCTAAGATCTTTGCACCTCTGACGTGCCCAGTAGTAGTTTCTGTCGCGGCGTTCATCCGGCTGATGGGGTTGACTGTACAAAATGCTTTGATGGGCAGAGTGTTCTGGACATCATACAGCAGATAAGGTGCTCCATAGCTGACGCCTATGCACCATTGGACCTTAAAAGGCATTCTTATGCGGGCCTTGCTAGGTCATCTGGGTCTGAGGCAGAGGTGTTGCTGATTAAGTCTGTGGTCTAAGCTGCTGAGAGGGCGCTCGCTTACGTTATGGATCGCATGTTGACTAAATTTAGTGAAGCACTCTCCCAGGCCATTTCTGGTCAGTTTGAGCCCTGAGCGATTCATCTTCCCGCTCCACCAACTAGTCCTTCCCATAGCGTCTCTGGTGAATCTCCCCAGATTCCTATTCCTGCTGCGTCATCGTTTGTGCCTGTACATAGCGCCGAGAATTCCCGTGTCTCTACCGTTTGCACTTCGGATGTCGAGATGGTTAACCCTTCCCAGAAGCGTCGAGCTCCTTCCTCTCCGTCGAAGTCTGCCCACCCGCGGACACCAAAAAAAAAAAGACAAGAAAGGTTTTCCGGTAATCCAAATAAAACTGATGTTTTAAAAGAGGCTATCACTGCTTCTCTGTTAATAAAGAAACCATGGCGCGGTTAAAGGTACTACAGTGGATTTGCCGTGCAGTCACATCTTTTCACGGCACACAGAACCTTGTCTAATAATTCGACCGAGACATAAATTTACTTCAGGAAACTTGGCATACTCTAATTAGGTAATTCTCTTTAAAATTTTTGGTGATTTCGAGCCGATCGCACTTGCGTCCGGGGTGGTGGCTTGTTAACAATAATTTCTTCTAAAATATTTCATCGGGCACATGTGTCTCACCAAATTGGCGGTTGATATCGCCATTCCACAGTGTGTTCCCCTTGCCGTTGCTAATGTCTACTTTTCTTCAGGTGTCCACAGTACAGATTTTTTAAACGAGCTTTTGCGTTCTCACAACAAAGTGCTGATAGCCGGCGATTTCAGTTCTCATCACATAATTTGGGGTTTCCGTACAGATGCATGCGGGCAGCTTCTTTGGTCCTGGATGTCGGCTAGGAACGTGCGCTGCTTTAACAGTTCAGGAGTAACTTACATGCGTGCTGATTTTCGGTCTCTCATTGACATAACGTTGGTTGCGATTGGGGTCCAGGTGTCTTCGTGGTCAACAGTAGGTTGTGGTACTTCCAGTGATAACGTTCCACTAACTTTCTCCAGACTATCTTGTCCCCTTAGGCAAGTGTTTCTGCACAGAAATTCGTCAATTACGGACTTAAAAAAAAGAACTTTTGCATTCCTTTTTTCCCTCCATTGCATCATCCGATAACTTTGATCGTGCTCATCAAGTTCTCTGTTCCGTGTTAGCTGCCACTGAGCGTTCCGTGTTAAAGGTGCAATTTACGGTCCAAAACAAACAGCACTGCCTGTGGTGGAATGACAATATATGAGAGAGCTTATCGACTTAGAAAAGCTGTCGGGATGAGCCTCTCTCAAAACCACCGTCCGCTGAATTGCATTTTTTCGCGGCTTCATTTAAAACAACCTTTAGTGAGGCGAAGAAGGAGTACAATGCGAATTTCAATCGTTACATACCCAGCCCAAATAATCGAAAAGCTTTGTAGCAAATTTGTAGCATAATCCGCCGTCCTCTCATGTTAGAGGTTCAGTGGTGTTACCGCGCCAGGAAGCGGAAAATAAAGTAGACTCGATATCACAAGGTCTTGCTCTACGCTTTTACTGCGCGGTTGATGATTCCGTTCTTCCTGCCAACACCGTGTGGAGACTAGATTGCAGTTAAGCCCTCTCAATTATTTATCATATTTTCTGGCCTCAATCCTGCAGCTCCTGGAAGCGACGGGGTCACTATTGGTATGTTGAAATCTTTTGCGCAAGATTTTGCCGCTGATGTTTTGCATATTGTTAATGTATCTCTTTCGACAGCTCGGCTCCCTCCCAAATGGAAAATTGCGAAAATAATCTTACTTTTTAAAGATCCCAGGAAGGGTTTTATAACCGAAAATATTCGACCGATTGCCCTATTGTGTAATGTAAGAAAGCTTATTGAACGCATTGTTCACGGCCGTCTTACAGTTCAGGTTATGGCATTACAAGCCTTGAGTGCTTCTCAGGTAGGGTTTCGTCGAGGGTGCTCGATCTGGACTGCACATTTAGGTTTGGAAAGCAGAATTAGGGCTTCAATGGCGAAGAAAGAGGTTGTGGCTTTAGTCACTTTGGATATCGCCAAAGCATATGAAACCGTAGGGAATTCTGTTGTTTTGAACAAGCTTGACGAAATTCGGCCGCCTCTTTACATTCTTGCATGGGTGCAGGAATTCTAAAAACGGAGGTTTCTTCTCTTCCTACGATTCTTTACTTGCGAGACCTTTCCTTAGACAAGAGGTGTGCCTCAAGGATCGGTTCTTTTACCTTTACTTTTTAACATACTCATACAGAACATGCCTATTCAGGCCTGCAAGAGATATTCATTTACTGTAGCAGGTATTGTACACCCACCTCATTGCCCTGGAAGTTCGGCTATCTAAGTTAGATTTAATTCTCAACGTGAAGAAATCTTCCAGTGTCCTCTCTTTATATGTGTACAGTATCGTGGCGCCCAAATCGCACAACTTCGGTCCTAAATTACTAGGTGTAGTATACGAGCCTAATTTAGGCTGGCAACCTTAAATAAAAAGTACTGTCTTGAAAGGTTAGCGGGCTGTCGGCCGCCTGATACGAATCATAAATAAGAAATTTCGTACGCATAAATACTATTTTGGAGTGAAAGGGGCACTACGCTAGGTTTTAAAGAAGGCAGCGTCATTGCAGTCATGTGACAGGTGTCGCGAAGTGTCGCGTGGCAGGTCATGTGGCCTACTGAGGTGGTCACAATCTGCCCAACGTGGCAGGTGGCAACTCCTCCATCGGGCATCGGGCATTTCATCGACGCTTTACAGACAATTCTTTCGACAGTTTGTGTGACGTTTGTGAAAGTATAGCCATGTAAAGAAAGCTTTCGTTTCTCATCAGGGTTAACCAAAGTTTAAACCACAGCTATTTTTTTTATTTCGCTATAAGACTTAAGACAGATTTTGGAGCTGTGTTGCATTCTGTTCTCCGGTTGCCCTAGATACCAATTCAAAATCGGGTGCTTTTCGAGAGGCGCGCTCTGCGGATTTGCCTGAGTTTGACAAAATTAGTGGCAAACGTGGTCCTCTTTCTCGAAGCCTGCGTACAGGACTTGATCTCTCGCTTCAAGCTTCTCACAGTGCGCACCTTCTTACGGGGACTTGAGCCTATGCCTGAAGTGGCTGAACCCATTTTTTTTTTTACAAACCCAACTTTGTTCCTTGATAATTATTGGCCGCAAAACAAGCTGGCTCAATTTGATTTACAGAGTCCCTGTTGTCTACAATTTCAGTTTCGCTTAGGTTCGTGCAATGCGTTAGCTATTTACAAGCTGATCCAGCTGTTTGCTTCGGCCATACGCTGCCGCGTTATGTAAAGAACTTGACTCGCAATGTGCTAAACGGTCTCCTGGAAGAATATCTGTTCCAGTATCGGAGGCACGCCGTTATTTTCACAGATGCCTCTCAACATGGCAAAGAAAGAGCAGTAGGTGTTTATTCCCACGCACATAGAGTTATTCTATCCGGGACCCAGATTATACGCCAATTTTTGCTGCTGAATTTCTCTCTATTGGTTTGGCCCTTCGAAATGTTTCCCGCTGTTGTTCTCACGTAATAGCTCTCTCGGAAAATCTAACAGCCTTGGAAGCGCCTGAAACCTCGAGGACCAGTCTCTTGTACAGATCCCGGATATACTTTATGCCCCTTCATGTGGAAGAAATGCGTTTTTTTGCGGATTCCAGGTCACTGTGGCATTACTTCAAATTCGATGTCGAGTTCGTAGCGAAGATCGCCATCAATTGGCGCGTTGTATACGTCGTTACAAGCCTTAACCTGCTCACCACGTCCAGTTGTGAATGTTTCCAACTCACCAGAACTAGAGCCATGAGCCCATCCTTGCTATAGCGGACTATGAACACATAAAATTCCCATAGAACGTTCGTTGATGTGCTTCAAGGCAACGTGAGGTTTCCATGACGCTGTTGTTCGGCAGCATTCCTCGCCTTAATCTGTATTTATGCCATCTTGGTTCACGCCGTCGAATCTATGTGTGTCATGCGGGGACATTGAATCCCCATGTCCCTTTACCTTATGTCCCTTTACCTTATGTCGGAAGTGTCAGCGAAACCATCACCCGAATCTTGAAAAAAGCGGGTCTACAGGTTGCGTACGAGCCCACAAACACTGTTGCGCTTTGCCTACTTGTTCCCAAAGTCTGGACGCGGAGAGAAAGAGCCCAAGGCATTATCTACAAAATTCCATGCGCCGACTGCGACGCAAGCTGCATCGGCGAAACCAAAAATTTCAAAGAAAGAATTCGGCAACACAAAAACGACGTCCGCAAATTCGCGAGAGAGCGCAATCCAGTAGCCGAACATTCCGAGGACCCCGACCATAAAATCAACTTCGAAGAAACCCGCATGCTCGGAACCGAAACAAATTACCACAAAAGGCTCCTTTTGGAATCCTGGCACATCCAAACTACCCCGAACAGAATAAACCGCACAAAAGGAAACCTGCCCTCAGTATATGCCCAGGGACATCGGTCTTCGACTCAACGAAAAAAAGTCGTCATTCACCACCTCCCTGCAGTGCCACAGCGTGAATAAAAGCGTAACCACCCTCCTCCTCCCCCACGCCTTTCGCATCACAGCAGTCGTCCCTTTGACACCCTCCTCCCCTCCATACTTAAAAGACGCTAGCTACTGCCCTCAGTCACCCCTGATGGAGCCGAGTCGGCTTTGAAACGTTGGGTTAAAGTTAAATTTTTTTTGGAGATGTACAGTTTATTATAACTATATAAAAGAGCACGGGCATGTGATCGTGGGGGAAGAGAGGCTGAGGAGACACGGGAGATAGGAATATCTGGGGCCGTATTATATAAGCTGTTCATTTTCTGTTGTCCACTTCTCGCCTATTCGCTCCTTCTTCAGAACCGCTCAGATGTACCCGAAGCTTTCAAGCGTCTGCAGCAAGCGACCCGACCATTTTGCGGTTGACAAACGGACCTCAGTATTGGCTGAAAGTGGATGCAATATTCAGCCAATGGGGATGTGCGTCACAGCGTTCTGTCAACAACAGGCGACCGGTCTTGGCCACTGGATGCCTTTGGTTGCGGTGTGCTGGCTATGATGAGGTACGGGTCGCTTGCCGTAGGTGTTTGAAAGGCGCGGGTATATCTAAGTGATCAATGACAGAAGGCCTAATGGATGCGAAATGGACAACGAAAAATGAAAGTTTATAGAATACGGCCTCTGGCTTTTAGAGAATTTATTGCCGTCACTTTCGCGCAGATGGCAACGGCGCTTCTTCTAACCTCTTGAATCAATTCTGCCCAATCCACTTGACGCAGTTATAGTGACCATTGTGGTACCACTCGGCAGGACCAAGAATTTGCCCTTTCTTCCTTGTTCCAGCCTGTTAAGTACTACTGGAGACAAAAGTTTCTGGGACGCGAGTTCATGGAAAACGGTTATTGCAGCTCCATCCACCTCGCTACCTAGTCGCCTGATATTGTGAAGAGTGGAAGGAGCAGTTAGGCCTTGAATGCCTCATACAATATCAGGCTAGCGTGTAGCGAGGTGGATGGAGCTGCAATAAACATTTTTGAATGAACTCGTGTCCCGGGAACTTTTCTCCCCAGTAGCACATACACGCACACGCACGCATTTATGCACAGGTACACATGTGCTGGCCCCGTTTTCTACCACACACATAAATATACACAGTGACCAAAATGTCTGAGCTGCCACACATTGCGCTACTGCCAGCTTCTTTCGTTCTGCAACTGCTTTACTGGTGCCCACGAATCCCAAAGTGAACGTTGAAAAAGGTACCGTGAACAACATCGTGTGTCATCGTTGCAAATAGCTTAAGTCAGGGAATAAGCCGCGTTAAGTTTTGCAGTAAACCTTCAGGAATTTTTCTTCTTGATTGAATACGGATATTTACATAAAAACGAGGGCAAATAATAAAATTCTACCCAAAATTCAGTCGAATACAACAACCCACCACTAACATTTTCGAAAATCTAACGGCATTTTTGGCTGCTAACGGTCTTTGCAATAATTGGGTGCTATTTCTTTAATTACAAAAGTGTTCTGTCGCAACTGTACGAGCGCTCTTGTTTAGAGGCTCTATTTGGTTAAGTTTTGCTGCTTGTGAGATAAGAAGGCACCTACATTTTTCATTTCTTTCATTGCACAGTTCCACTAATAAAGTCATTCGTCATAGCAACTGACAAAAAATTGCGAGAAAGCGTACCTTTACAGCATGACGGCTGTGCTTAATAAATTCATCATATCAAACCATCAAAGTATTCACAGCTGCTAGAGAGTTCGACAGTAAAAGGGGCAATAATTGTGGAAATATTGTTGTGTAGTTCATGCAGGAATAACGTTGACTAATGACGTGTCGAACTGTCCAACATCCTTGCAAAGGAAGAAAATTTTAAAGCGAAAGGCGGTGGCAATCGCGATTGCATAATGTTCCGTGAAACGTTTTTCGTCGCCGAAGCTTCACTTACTGTTCTTTCTTTTGCTTTCAGGCTATCAAGTGCGTTCTGAAAGGACAGATATATTGAATTATTCTCAGATACTTAATCACTTCTATTCCTGACGGTGATCGAAAGCAGACAAAGGTTGCGAAATAAAACAGGACACAAATAAGGACATAAATTATATTCTCGTTGCTCTTGCTCCTACTGGAAGACGTCTAGCTCTATTCAGGTCTGTTCTGCGAATTTCACCGAAAAACTACCTCCAGCTTTTCCTTTTTTCTCTCTTTCCGCAAAACGCTTTATAAAGGCACTGAAGTTAAAAATTATATAGATAGAGGTTGTTTCGTTCTGCGTACCACTGCGACACACTGATCGATCAGAATGCAGCGGCGGCATGCTTGAAGCCACCAGAGTGTACTGCCTACAAAGATGAACCAATCACGTTCCAGTAACGCGTCAATGCAACGCTACGCTGAGGAGCCCCAACAAAGGGACGTCACGAATGACCGCATAGTTAAATCCCGCGCACACTTCCCAGAGTTCAGTTATTACTGAATATCACGCTATATAACGCCAACCGCAGTGTGAATTTCTCTCTGAGATCGATATATCGATGTTGTACGTTTTCTACCGAGATTTTCTCTGAAGTGTCTCGAAGAATAGCGAAAATGCTAAAAGTCGGAACGAGACCCAGTTACATGCAGACGAAGATATGTTTTAGAATAGAGAAACTGAATATTTACTTATTCTTAGCCAGATAGAATTTGTACACAAGGATGAAAACACTTTTTAGTCTGCCCTGCTTAGTAATACACAGTAGCTTAGCGCCTGCAAATCAACCGACGGGTGAGCCACGCAAACGCTGTATAAAATATGTAGTGAAGAGCGAACGATCCAGTTAATTCGGACGTGAACACGCAAAGGCGATGACTGATAGAAGACATTAGAAGGACCACGAAAAATTCGAACCAAGGGCTGGAAGACATATAATGTGTTGTGACCTATGTCGCGTGAGACGGGTATGCCTTTTTGTAAGCTACTTCTCTGATCATGTCATTAGTGAAGCTGCGAAACTGCGAAAATTGTAACCTCCAGAACCATGATTGATGCAAATCTGTAAATATTTTAAACGCAACTGGAAAGCTTCGCTCTGAAGAAACATTGCCCGCATTGTTACAGACAACGCAAGCAAGTTGAAATATGCATATGTGGGCGATCAAAGCTCAGCATTACCCTATGTTAACAAGCTAGGTCGCTCTGCTAGCGTAGCTTACTCGTTCATGTCTGATTTAAGTAGGCTATTGACGCTGCAAGGAGTAAAAAAATCGAAATGCGTGAAAAAGTGGACAGAAAACTCTAAGCTAACTTTGCGATGTAGAAGAATGTTCGGACGCCGCAACCTTCCAGGCGTCCTCGACCCACCAGAAGCCCACTGAGCAGTGGGCTGAAAAAGCGACGATGAAATCAAGTTCGAAGACACAAATGGGAAGGAAATCACTGTAAAAATGTGTGCTCTAGTCCGTACTACGTCTTGATTACCCCACTGAACGAATTCATGTGTCCGGACATATGCGCATCACCATATTCGGTTTTCTGTCTAAGGCGGGTTTGTTAGGTTTCACACGTACACATGGCGTAAAGTGATGTAGTCGAGGGTTCGACGGCATACCGTCTGGTCAGGAATCATGGCTTGATGAGGTTCACTGGTCACTGACCAAGGTCAACAAAAAATGACGTTTCGGGAGCGCTACGGCTCATTTTTTGTTGACCTTGGTCAGTGACCAGTGAACCTCATCACACGTACACATACTCACCATCCATCTAATAAAAGAACAACGGTTCTGCCTGGTGCATATCGCAAGTGCTCACCTGCATTTACATTTATGCTATGACAATTCTTTACTACGTTCTCGCTCCTGCCACGCACTGGCCATTGCTAATACCGCTGAAAAAATGACATCTAACAGGAGAGCAGATCAAAAGTTCGAATTTTTTGATAATTTACGGTTTTCATTTCATTGTCCTTACAGAGGGGAACCACAAAACGAGGAAAATACTTTGCCATATGCTAAAAACAGTTTTAGGCAGTCTGCAAGTGAGAAACCGATTAGGAGCTTGAAAGCAGAAGCAAAGCTAAAGAAGACATCGGCAGCAGAGAGTGAGAGCGTCCTGGGTGGAAACGGGATATCGAGAACCAGAGATTGACTCCGATCGCAGTTTTCAGCATTCGGAACGCCGCCTTCACAAACGCCGCCGTTACTACAATATTCTGATTGAAGTGCGCGTTATTCTTGGGGGAAATTGGAAAGTGAGCAATCAAGGCTGTAGCTTCTGTCGAAGACAGTAAATTTTGCCTTGCTCAAGTTTGGGTGCACTCGGCCCCGCTTGAGACCGCCCTGCTGGCGTACACACGACAGACCGAATGTTGTGCTTGATAAATGGTTTTGTTTTGTTAGCACTAGAACGGTTGTGCGAACAAAAGGATGGCGTCCGATGCACACCTAGCACAGTGTCGAGGAGAAAAAAAAAACTTACCATACCTATGGCCTCGAGTGGAATTCGAACCCGGAGCGGCGTCAACAGATCAACTTCGTTTGGAGCTGCTTTAGACGACTTAGGTCAAAAACACAGTTGGGCAGAAACTGACCATGACAACACAATAACATTGGAAGCGGCACTCGAAACTGAGCTGCGCTCCACATTTTTTTCTGCACGGGTTAAACTAGCAGCTTGTGGTTGTTGTCTCGAAAACGATGGCAATTGCCCACTGTGGGGAATAGGCCAGGGTTTGGTGCGGATCCAAACAGGAAACAACTCGTCCAGGTATATCTCATGCGGCTCTTAAATATAAATAGAGGAGTCTGTGAAAAAAAAACACCGTTTTTAGAATTCTAGAGAAAATCAGGATGTAGATCGAGGAAACAAAGCGGTGTGGTATAATTAATTAAATTTGAAAAAATAATCAGAAAGAAAGTAGTTTTGAGAGAAAAGTGAAGGCATCGAGAAGTTAACACAAAAATCTCCTGGTTTCAACAATATATTTGTGAAGAAGCTGACACAACTGCAGCTTATGGGCATGCCCCTTGATGGTTGCAGCCCGAATTGAGCGAGCGGATTTTGCAAAAACTGCATTCTTCGCCGTGAAAATAGCCGGAAGTAGAGGATGAAATTATCTATCCTTTCAACGTCCCCGTATAGGAACATAGATTCGACAGCGTGAACCCAGAACGGCATGAATATAGATTAAGGCGAGGAATCCTGCAGCGCAACAGCGTCATGGAAACCTCAAATTGACTTGATTCGCAAGAACGTATGCAACATGAAAATTTTAAATGTTCGAAATCTGCTGTACAAAAGATCGGCTCATGGCTCAGGTACTGGTGCATGTGGTAACGCTCATAACAGGTCGTGGTCAGCAGGGTGAGGTTCGGAACGACATGGGCAACCGGCCCATTGGTGACTGATTTCGCTACGAAATCGGCCATCGAATTGGATGTAATGCCACAGTGCCCTGAGATCCACTCAAAACGCACTTCTTGCACATGAAGTGGCACAAAGTACATTACGAATCGGCACAAGAGACTTGGTTTAAACAGCGCAAAAACGCGGACGCAGAACGGACTCACAAGACACGCACAGCGGTGTGTGTGTCTTGGGTGTCCCTTCTGCGTCCGCGTCGTTTGCGCTGTTTAAACCAAGTATGAACCACCAACTAGCCTGCACGTCTACTCTTGTAGCCTTCAAGAGACTTGTTTCCGAAATTTCAAGCGCTGCCAAGACTGAGACACTGTCCGAGAGAATGATTACTTCAGAAATATTGCGGGGAAGTTTTTGGAGGGCCAAACCATTAGCGAGAAATTCAGCATCCGAAATTGCCGTATAATCAGGGACCCGGATAGAACACCAATCCAGTGTGTTGGAAGAAACACCGACTTCTGCTTTTTCGCCTTGTTGAGAGGATCTGTGAAAATAAGAGCATGGCTCTGATATTGGAACATATATTCTCAGGAGACCGTTTAGCCCATTGGAAGATAAGTGCTTTGCATATAACGGCAGCGTATGGTGGAAGCAAACAGCTTCTGCAGCCTGCATATTTCTAACACACTGCAAGGACCTACGCGAATCTGCAGTTCTAGACAACAGGTGCTTTGAAAACACAAATTGAGGCAGCTTGTAGAGCGGGTAATGTTTATAAAGAAACAAAGCAGGCTTAGATAAAAAAGTCCAGAAGCCACTGCAGGCGTAGGCTTAAGTTGCCGTAATAAGGTGCGCACTGCGAGAAGCTGGAAGCAAGAGTTCAAGTCTTGTACGCGAGCTTCCAGAAAGAGCTTCCAGAATTTGGCGCTGGTTTTGGCAAACCCAGGCAAAGCCGTAAAGCGCGCCTCTCCAAAAGAACCAGAGGTTTAATTTTTGTATCTAGGACAACCGGAGGAGAGAACACAACCGAACTCCAAAATTGGTCTTACGTAGGTCTTGTAGAGAAATAAGAGATTGTATCTGCGCATACCGAATTTCTTATTGCTGATTCGGATCAGGCGACCGAGAGCTCGCTCACCTTTGAGGACTAAACTTCGGATATGAGGTCGGCAGTCTAGATGAGGGTCGTATATTCCGCCTTGATACTTTAAGGACTCAACTTGTGGGATTTGGGCGCCACTATACAGTAGACAGATATAAAGAAGGTCGCTGGAGGAAAACTGAACGGAATATTTGTTCACGTTGAGAATTAAATGCAACTTGCCCAACGATACTTCCAGGGCATTGACGTTGGCCTGCAATAGCTGGTAAAGTGAACGAATGTCTCTAGCAAAAGCAAAAAAGGCGATGTCGTCCGCATACACATACACTTTGACGTCACCCTGAATTGGTATATCCGCATAAGTATGTTAAAAAGTAAACGAGACAGAACCGATCCCTCAGGCACACCTCTAGTCAGAGAAAAGGTTTCGGAAGAAAAAGAACGCGTCCGTAGAGAAGAAACGTTTTATTTTGGCAATTCCTGCACCCATTAAGGAATATAAAAAGGCGGCAAAATTTGGTCAAGCTTGTTGAATAACATAGAATGCTCTACACTGTCATACGCCTTAGTGATATCCGAAGTGACTAATGCCGCAACCTCTTCCTTCTTCATTGCAACCATAATTCTGCTTTCCAAACCTAAATGAGCAGTCCAAATCGAGCCCCCTGGAAGAAAATGTATCTGAGAAGCAATAAAAGCTTGTAATGCAACAAAAGGATCTGTAATACAGAAGTGAACAGTGCGTTCAATCAGTTTTACTAAATTAAACAAGAGGGAGATCGGACGAATATTGTCGATTATAAAATCCTTCCTGGGAGCTTTTAGAAGTAAGATAATTTTCGCAATTTTCCGTTTTGGAGGGAGCCAAGCTCTCCCAAGCTGTCCCTAGGGACCTATCCACAATATGCAATACATCAGGGGTAAAGTCTTCTACAAGACACTTAAACATACCGATATAAACCTCATCGCTTTCAGGAGCAGCAGGTTTGAGGCCTGTAACTACGGAAATAATTCAGAGGGTGTAACCGCAATGAAGTCTGCGCGCGGAGGGGGTAGGACGAATGAAACCACCAACCGCGCTTGAAAGCACGGAACTAGGCCTTGTGCTATGTGATCACGTTTTTTTTTTTTTTGCATCTCGGGGTTCTTTTTGCACCCACTCATTCTGTAACATGAGAGGACGGCGAATTATGGTTGCGTTCCATGAATGAGTAGAAAGTTGTGCGGTTAATTGGACTTCATAGATAAATGTTCAAATTCGCTTTGTACTCCTCCTTCGCATTTCTGACGGTCCTTTCAAATGAAGCCACGAAAAATTTGTATAACCAATTCCGCGGGCTGTGGTTATAAGAGAGGCTTTCCCAGGCAGCTTTTCTAAGTCTATAAGCTCTCTCACACTCATCATTCCACCACAGGGAGGGCTGTTTGTTTTTGACCGTAAATTGCACCGTGAACACGGAACGCCGCGGTGGCTCAGTGGTTAGGGCGCTCGACTACTGATACGGAGTTCCCGGGTTCGAACCCGACCGCGGCGGCTGCGTTTTTATGGAGGAAAAACGCTAAGGCGCCCGTGTGCTGTGCGATGTCAGTGCACGTTAAAGATCCCCAGGTGGTCGAAATTATTCCGGAGCCCTCCACTACGGCACCTCATTCGTCCTTTCTTCTTTCACTCCCTCCTTTATCCCTTACCTTACGGGGCGGTTCAGGTGTCCAACGATATATGAGACAGATACTGCGCCATTTCCTTTCCACAAAAAACTAATTATTATTATTATTATTATTAACACGGAACGCTTTGACGCCACTAACACGGAATAGAGAAGTTTCTGAGCACGATCCAAGTTCTCAGATGATGCATTGAAGGAGAAAGAGGATTGCACAAGTTTTTTGAAAAGAACATTTAAATGATCTGTACTGTGGACACGTGAAGGAAAGCAGACATTAGCAACGGTAAGGGGAGCACACTGTAGAATTGCGGTATCAACAGTCAACAATTAAAAGCCAGGTCTTTGAATTTGGTGTGACACTTGCGCCCGATGAAAAATTTGAAAGAAATTAATTTTAACAGGCCCCCACCCCGGCCGCAATTGCGATCGGCTCGGAATACCCAGAAATTTTTGAGAGATAGTGACCTAATAGGAATACGCCAAATTTCTTGAAGTGAAATTATGTCTGTGTTGAAATGGGAGACGAAGGAAGGAAGGAAGGAAGGCCTCAGACGTTGCTGGCACATACCCACTACGGGGGAGTGGCCAAGACACAGGCGGTTACTCACTGGATACAGGAAAGTTTTGACGGGAAAAGGAGTGGTAATAGTATGTAGTCTAAGAGATTGGAAAATGGAAGGAAAGGGGTCCAGTTAACTTGGAGATCAAAGACGGGACAATTGCTTAATGTGCATAAGAGTACACAATGCCTGTAATGTTGCAATGTCGTACTGGTTGAGGGCGGGAAAATGAAACTAGAATGGGAGTCGCTGCGTTTCTTGAAGAAAATTTTGCACAGCAGAGCGCACACTCCTGTCGCTTCGTCCAAGCAAAGAAGCGCCAATGGAAAGAACAACCGCGGAAGACACAGGCAAGCCCCGTTGATGAAATGGAATCTGCAAAATACTCTTCCTCAAATGAGAAAAGCGGCGGCAGAACAGCAGGAAGTGATCTATTGTCTCAGGTTCGGCACAAAAAGGGCACAGTGGGGAAGCTGCCAGGCCAGATCTGTGAAGGTAGAAATGGGAGACAATGTTCTGTAAATCGTGAAGAGAAGAGGTAACTGGGGAAGACGAAGACGACGGGTCCTTGCTAAGGTGCCTTCTCATTCTTCTTGTGAAATTCTCGCCTGCCGCGTAACCACGTTCCATATAGTAAACAAACTGGATTCACGCCATCCGAGGAGGCTTCGGACGCCCAGTCGCCGCCTGGTTGCGTCGCATACAGCATATGCCACGCAGTTATATTCCTGGACCTCAACTGCGCAACAGAGGCTAGGCCTAGCGCCTCTGGTGACGTGCTGGCGGGGGTAGCTCCGCCAGCGCCGCTTGCCTCGGTGGCAATCCCGCCAGTACAACGGCCCACTGAGCATGGGCCTGACCTCCAAAATCGTGCCTTTGTTTCATCAGATACGGTGCCTGCCCTGCCTTCTCCAGATGTACAAACGCTCGTGAGTGCTTTACCCTCTGGACGGAACACAGATACGGCTGTTCAGCCTGTACTTCTGGATCGACCTCTACCAGTACCACATGAAAAGCTGATCACTCCAATAGACCTGTCATCAGCCCCTCCAAACGGGCCGCCGGTCCTCCGCTGTCCTCAAAAGCGCCCTTCGGGATACGCTGTAACGGGCTCCTCTTCGGCCAGCGGACGCTCACAAGTCAAACGTTCCTTCCTAACCACAGACAACCCAGTTGTGTCTACACACGGCTCAGTGAGTTACAAAGCCACCATCAAATCTCTGGCAACGAAAAGCCTTACAGATATGCCAACCAGAATTCTGCAGGCAAACCTGGATGCATGTCTCGGAACGAAAGGTTTTCGCGGCTTTACGGCCAGAAAGAAGTCCAATACCATTGCTGTGTGGCTTCCGACCTTAGCTGCCGTGGAACGCCTGCAAACGCTACAGTGCATTACAGTTAGCAGCGAGGTTTTGGTACCGATACATGTGTACTTGGTTGATGGA
Source organism: Amblyomma americanum (assembly GCF_052857255.1). NCBI lineage: Eukaryota > Metazoa > Arthropoda > Arachnida > Ixodida > Ixodidae > Amblyomma > Amblyomma americanum. The sequence goes on along the minus strand of NC_135503.1, from coordinate 101,760,544 downwards.
TATGTCTTGCAACGTTGTGTTGTCTACAACGTCGATGTTAATGAGGACCAGGTCGCCCTTCAGCGTGAGCTTTATTGTCCCACTCACCGAGTGATCCAATAACATTACATGGGAAAAGGGCGCTCATGCATCGTCAACCTGCAAGACACGCCAACACAACCAGCCTGCTTGTACTATTATGACTGCATTTTACGGCCTCGGCCATACAAACCAACCGCCGTCTACTGCTACAGTTGCTTCAGACTTGGCCTTATGCGTAGATCCTGCCCTTCACAACTCAAGTGGAACCTGCCTAAGAAGGCGCAGCAGCGAACAGATGTGGCCCCTGCAAAACTGACGACCACGACATCACATCGCCCACTTGCCCCACAAAGCCGAAGGCAACAGAAAAAATTCGTCGTGGGTATTCTAAAAAAATGGCTGCGAATGTGAATACGCCCCTTCTGCCGACTTCCAACCGGTTTGCACCTCTCCAGTAGGACGATGACGAGTGGCCCGAACTTCCCGTGCTGCACACGCATGAAACTGCTAGCCAGTCTTATAGCGAAAAAGTGCGTAAGGACTGCCGACATCAGCAGGCTACAAAACAGTGTAGCATCCCGGAATCTCTCAACGATGACATCGTAGCAGTTTATGACCAAATTTCACGCCTTTTGGCAGAGGTCTCAAGGCTCCGACAACACCGTGAACTGTTTGCTCACCGGAGACATGCAGCGAGATTTGGCACCTACAGCATCCCTGCTCCGCTTCATAGTTACCCAGTTATCCGAAATGACATCTGTTCTCTTGCAACGCTTAGACTACTAACCGAAGATGGTGCGTTCCGGCTTTTCTGGTGTGCTCCAGCGGAACTGTAGAGGCCTCTCCACGAAAGTGGGAGAGCTCAAAACCCGTCTTCGCTTGCACAAGCTCTAGGTGTGGGCTATGTTACTGCAGGAGACCAATGTCTTGCCAGCAATTCCGGGTTTTAGTGGTTACGCGTCGCCTTCGATGAACGACCATCGTGTGCACACTGCTTCCCCTCCGGGAAAGGCGGCGGTGTACGTTGACACGCGTTTCCATCATGTATGCCTCTCTCTGGAAACTTGGTGCACCTCGTATCAGGAGGCAGTTGCTGTAAAATTACCAAAGGCAACTGTTGTGGTGGTATCCGACTACGTAAGACCAGCGGGTGGCGCTCCCTCCCGTATTAATCCGGGCTGGCTATTAACTGTGCGTAGGAAATACCCCGGTTGTCTGATTTTAGTCGGAGGTGACTTCAACGCCCCGTACCCAGACTGGGGGTACCCTACTTCGAGCCCCCGCGGCAGGCGTGTGCGGGATGCCTTCGCGGATGCGTTGTTTATTCTTCTAAATCACCTCAGATCAACAACGCGGGATATGCGTCACAGTCGCAGTACCACCTATGCTCCTGATCTGACGTGGTGGTCTGGCCCCGGCACTCCTTCGTGGCACATTGAGCCTGACTGTTGGGGAGTGACCACTACCCTATAATCATCGGCGTCCATCCATCACGTGCTCGCCAGTTACGCCGCAAGTGCACGGTGGTCAACTGGGATTCTTTCCGCACTGTTCTAATGTTAACAATCCACCTACCCGGCCGCAATTGCGATCGGCTCGGAATACCCAGAAATTTTTGAGAGAGAATGATCTAATAAGAATAAGCCAAATTTATTGAAGTAAAATTATGTCTGGGTTGAAATGTGAGATAATGTTCTGTAAATCGTGAAGAGAAGATGTAACTGAACGGCAATTCCACTGTAGTGCTTTTAAGCCCACAATGCTTAATATAAAAGCAGAGACGCTGTGACAGCCTCCTTTACCACATCGGTTTTATGCGGATTGCTGGGGAACCTTTCTTGCTTCTGTTGTTTGGGAGGGCAGACTTCGACGGACAGAAAGGAGCTCGATGCTTCTGGGTAGGATTCGCCATCTCGACGTCCGTAGAGAGAACGGTAGAGAGGCGGGAATGTTCGGCGCCATGTACAGGCAAACATGAGGACGGAGCAAGAATAGGAGGCTGAGGAGAATGACCAGAGACGCTATAGGAAGGACTGATTGGTGGAGCAGGAAGACTAAGAAGGAGCAAACTGAGTAGAAATGACCTGGGCGAGAGCTTTACTAAAGGTAGTCAACATACGGCCCACAACGCCTGCAAGCGCCTTCTCGACTGCTGAGACCACAGACTGTCAGCAACGCCTCTACCTCAGACCGATATGGCCTAGCAAGATCCGCATAAGAATGCCTCTTCCGGTCTAACTGAGCATATGCATCATCTCTGGAGCACCTTCTCTGCTGGATGATGTCCAGAACATTCTGCTCATCAGACCGTTTAGGAAAGCCAGCATCATCAGTCGGATGAACGCCGCCACAGAGACTGCAAGTGGGCCCCTCAGATGAGCAGAGGACTGCGGAATGGTTCTCCCCGCATAGTCGGGGACGAGTCGCAGATTTGCAAGCTTTGCTGCTATGACCAAAGCGCCAGCAAATCCTGCATTGGAAAGGACGAGGTTGTAGCGGAACGAAACAGCACACTACAGGCCAAACCTTAAGCTCAGAAGGACACGAAGATCCTGCAAATGTTGCAGTCACAGACCCTGTCGGCACACGTGAGCCATTAGAATGTCTGGTACAACGGCAAACTGATAACAAGCCAACACCGGCGTCCTGAAAGTGGTCAAGAAGTTCCTGTGGAGAGACCGATGGGCACACGTCACGGATGATACGTTTTGAACATGCGAGTTGCTCTGGAATGAAGGGTTTAACTGGAAATGATGCGAAGGATGTGTAATGCAGTAACTCTGACACACACAGCACATTCGATGATCGGCACAGAATGCTCCCTACGACTGACAGGGCACACTTCAGAGATCTGCAGGTGGCGGCTGATAAAAGCCTTCAGCTTCCCCTGGATCATTTCAGAATTTTTCGAATTTAGGGCCCCGCCTCTAATGATTACAAGCGCCACTAGAATGTTATTGACGCCATTCCGACCGAAGAATCCGGAAGCACATTTTGGGCCGGCAGGCTGGTGAACCAGGGAGTCGGACCCCCACCCGGGAAAGCTAAAGACATTCTGGAGCCCTAAGGGTACATTAAGCTTAACTGTTGGCTCAGCAATAAAAAAACACCTGGCCAAAACCTCAACATGTGGAATGGCATCACCGTAGAAGACAGAAGAGGGAGACAAGAAGAGGCACACAAGATCAAAGACAGAAGCAGCGGCAGGAACCGGCAGGCCTCAGGAAGTAAGGCCTCAGACGTTGCTGGCACATACCCACTACGGGGGAGTGGCCAAGACACAGGCGGTTAATTGCTGGATACAGGAAAGTTTTGACGGGAAAAGGAGTGGTAATAGTATGTAGTCTGATAGATTGGAAGACGGAAGGACAGGGGTCCTGTTAACTTGGAGATCGAAGGCGGGGCAATGGCTTAATGTGCATAATAGTATACAATGCCTGTAATGTGTCAATTTCGTACTGACTGAGAGCGGGAAAAAATTAGAATGGGAGTCGCTGCGTTTCTTGAAGAAATTTTCGCACAGCAGAGCGCACAAGCCCGTCGTTTCGTCCAAGCAAAGAAGCGCCAATGGAAAGAACAACCGCGGAGGACACAGGCAAGCCCAGTTGATGAAATGGAATTAGCAAAAGACGCTTCCTAGAATGAGAGAATCGGCGGCAGAAAAGCAGGAAGTGATCTATTGTCTCAGGTTCGGCACAAAAGGCACAGTGGGGAATCCGCCAGGCCAGATCTGTGAAGGTAGAAATTTAGAAGAGGCACCCGGCAACGCAAGCGCGTGAAAGAGACCTCTAGTCTGCGTGAGCGCCAGTATTTGCTACTCCAAGGATGCAGAAGATGCTGATATTCGGGAGATGATGTAAGAGCCAAGGCAGCAAATTCCCGAAATAGTGTGTAGCTGCGAAACATCACCGCAGCTGTATATGCACACGTTGGCAGGACAGCAACAATTGGACCGCAGAGAGAGGCTCTTGCTAAGGAATCTGCAACCTCATTTAAGTGAAAGCCCATGTGACCTTGTACCCAAAGCAACCTTACCGAATTTAGATGGAGCGGAATTAGGAACTTAAAGAGGCGTAATGCCCAAGACTCAGTGGGTGAGGATAATGAAGAGCAAATGGACACAGAGTCTGTCATAACCAAGACCTGGGAAACGGTAGTTTCTAAATTTCGTAAGGCTAAGATTACTGATAATAATTCAGCCAGAAAAATTAGATTGAAGTCAGGAAGACGGAGAGAAAAAGACCAATCCAGTGAAGGCGAAAAAATACCCACACCGGCCTTTTCGCAATCCTGCGAGGCATCGGTAGCAATAAGAACATGAGAGGGAAGGGCTGCAGCTTTGAATTCGATGAGAAAATGTCATCGAATTCAATCTGGACAGATGATGAGTTGTTATACATTTGGCGAACATCTGTGACATGAATATTTATGGGATCAAGGAGGGACTGCACGTAACATATCTGCGGAGTATGAAAACGAGACCAGGCGGCACTAAAAAAGGCGGAGGGTTGACTAAGAAATATTATACTGGAAGCGTGAAGAGGCGAGTCGCACAATTTTAAAATTGTTTGAACTGTTAAAAGGCGAAACCTAGCTGATAACGATGGGATTCGCGCTTCAAGGTGCAGAACAGCATTGACGACATATTTTGGAAGCCCCAGACAAAAGCGCAACGCCTCAGGCTCCAACAGCACAACAGAGCGAAATTTATAGGCAGGAGCTCCTGAGAATAAAACACACCCGAACTCCAAAATTGGGCGGACGTACATTTTATAAATCATCAGAATGTTATGCCTTCTCATGCCTGACCTAGCACTACAAAGCCTGCGCAGGATGCCAATGGCCCGAACTCCTTTTGCAGAAACTTGTTCAATGTGTGGCCGCCAGGATAGAGTAGAGTCGTATATTACTCCGAAATAGTTCACCGTCTGAACTTGAGGTATTATGCTATTTCTATAGACCAGGCAGATATTTACAGGAACAGAAACCGGAAATACTAACAACGCGCATTTCTTCACATTAAGGGACAGATGAATTCTTCCTGACCAGTTGTCAAGAAGATTGAGGTAAATTTGCAGGGTTCGATAAAGAGTGTGAATGTCACCTGCTGATGAAAAAAATGCAATATCGTGGCGTACACATAAGTTTTCATATTTTGAATGCATAGAATGGAGCTTAGAAAAATGATAAAAGAACAGGTAAGAGAACTTATCCTTGCGGTACACCTCTTGTCTGTGGAAATCTCCTTGAGGAAGCAGCATTTTGGCAGCAGTAGAATTCTCTATTTTCCAAAAAAACAGAAATCCAGGCTACAAAATAGCTTGGGAAGTTCAGTTCCTGTAATCTTAGTACCAGAGTCGAGTGCTCAACACTGTCGTATGCTTTACTGACATTCAAGGTGACAAACGCAGCAAACTGTCTTCTATTGCGAGCTAATTTAATACTACTCACTAGGTCAGTATAAACACACCAAATTGAACAACCCGGCCTGAAACCAATTTGACATGAATTCAAGAGACCATTTTCCGAAATGAATGGCATGACACGGCTGAGAAGGACCCTTTCCACCAATCTTACTAGGTTCGATGTTAACAAAATAGGGCGTATATTGTCTAAAGTTAAGCCCTCCCCTTTCTTTTTAAGCAATGGAACTATTTCAGCAAGACGCCACTCATGCGGTATCCAAGGACCTTTAATAGAATGGTTAATTAGAGCCAACAGGTCTGCAGGAGATTCATTGAACAAAATTTTGATCATAGATGAAGTGACCCTATCGGGGCCAGGAGCCCCTGATCAGTTCGGCATCAGTTTCTTGGGCTCTGCTTTGGAACTCGTCTTCGTCCACTTTCATCCGTGTGCGGTACAGTCGAAACGCAACAGCACGCGGCGACTTGCACCTTCCAACCCAAGTTCGAGCGCCTGTCCGGTTTGAAGCCTGCGCTTCGTGGCACTCGATCAAACGCTTCACCCAACTTCATATATGGCTTCAACGATTTGAAAAATATTCATGATTTAGAAAAAAAATTGAAAACATGAAAAGCAGCATTCGACCCCTCGTGTTAAACCGCCAGCCTCTCCAGCTGTGACACTAGTTTGCGCCTCTGAATACAGAGGGCGCCAGAAATCCCTTGCGCTTGCGATAGTTTGCGGAACTGCTCGGAGAGGGCTCAACGAGTAATTGCGCTCGCGAAATTGTAACCGACTTAATAACGCATGCTACTCCACATCAACTGCAGTGATCGCCCGTCAATATTTTTCAGGCAAGGGTGTCTCAAAAATCCATCATTGCTCATATCAGTTTTCATCCAGCGGTGACGTTCATCGTTAGATACTTCATGTAGTCCCGCGCCATTAGTATTTAAAAATCTGTCGTCTACATTAGTTCGAAAAGGTAATCATTCCTAGTTTGCACTCGTCCCGCAAATGCATCTGGTAAGGAGCTGCCATTCTGCTAAATATAGTCCTTCTAAGACCATGTCGGCGTACATAACCTGAATGCGTGCTGGTTTTATTTTCTCGCCCACTTCGCACTTTAGTTCTAAATAACGTTGAAATAACCTGAATGCGTGCTGGTTTTATTTTCTCGCCCACTTTGCACTTTTGTTCTAAGTAACGTCGAAATCTGGCCACACGTGCTCATTTTTCTGAAATCCTAAAAACACTTTTTTCAGATGCCAGTCGAGATTTCTTGTTAATGCAGCTGCATGCAACAAACAGCTTCGGCGGCCAACTCAGTGTGCAGTCTTTGCACGAGACAATATAGTGCCCAGGAAAGTTCTCTCTTACCCTTTATTAGACAGCCGCCAAGGCGGTGTTTATTAGCGTCACGCACAAAGCCACTTAACCACGTGCACTGCTTCGCTGAAGTAGGCCAGAGCTTGCCGCGCGTGTTTCCTACTTTCGAAGTTCTCGACCCGGTAAACGAGGCGCGAAATCTTGGCGGACATAACGAGGATCAACGTTGAGTACCGAAGAAAAATAAGTTTGAAATAAGTAAATAATATTAGTGTAAAATTACTACAGGAAATAAATTATTACTTTACAAAGTACCAAGCAAAGTAATTGAATTACTGCGATTTTCTTGCAGTACTTTAATCAGTTCCATTTCTGACCGAAGGCCGTCAGGTTCGCACAAACTCTGATGTGAACGCAGGTTTCTGGTGTGTAAGCGAACGTAAGTAGTTGTATTCCAATAGGGCCACGGATGTTTTTCAAGTTTTACTCCAGGACACTGCATTGCAGTACTTCAAGTCTGCATGCCACATGAGAGCCACACCAAAATTCTTTCCCGCCAAGCTGCTTGAATTATTGTAACTAAAACATTTTTCCTGTGCTCAATATTTCAAACATTAGGTTAAAATGCCAGTTTAAGAATATTTCGGTGCCATTAAATTTGGCTAAGTAATCATGTCGCCTGGCTCAATCCTCTTCCACGAAACCTGCCAGCTTCCTGACGCTGCAAGACAAGTATGCGGCTAATGCTACCCACCTGGGCCAGAAGTCAGCCGTAGACAAGAACAAAATACACGAACCTTTCTTGTTACCCGAAGAGGTCATTAATAGCAGTAAACACGTTTCGAAATGCGCAGTTTTAGCGAGAAATAAAAATCTGTTTTGTTAATAAACTCGCCTCTCTCACGCGGAAAATGTGAGTGTTCAAGCCCAAAAGGCTTGAAAAATTTCCGAAGATTAGAAATTAAGTGGTTCCCTTAAAACACTCAACCTTGAGAAGCAAAGAGAACGATTTCCAGAAACGGCGAATTCTCTTCATGGAGAACCCGCTGACGGGGAGGGGAGTTGCTATTCCGCTTTCAAGTTCTAGGTGGAGATGAGAACAGCGTGTTTACCTCGCAGCCACATTACCGAAATTATTCCTGGGAGATATATTTCGCGAGTTGTAAGCAATTCGCGGCAAACGCGAATATTATGTGTTCAAGAAGGTCAACTCGTTTACAGTAAATAAGTTCCTTCCGCTAAACGGCAACGACTTCCGCCGCGGTTTACATGTACCAAAATGGAGACATGGACAAAACAGCGTTGAACTAGCGAACGAAATGTATATTAGAAGAAAAAGCAGGACCTTTTGTTGTCGCGCTTTCTCCTAACAAACATTTTATTGATTTCACTTGCTACATCAGCGCTGTATTTCTCTAGATGTGCGTCTGGCCCGTTTGCGTGCACAGTTCTTGCTCTTTTGTTTTGAGCTCATGGCAATCAAACAGAAGTAACAGTCCTGAATTTCCAAACTTCACTGCCCCTTTGTCATGCACAAGTTTCTGCGCAGGGCTGCTCGTAATCGCAGGGAAAAACAGTAGACAGAACGTTTTGTGCCCTACATGCTGCGCCGCCATCTGTTAAACAAAAGCCTGTCTCTCTGCTGCCAGCAGGTAATTTCCAAAATTCGAATGAGGTGATGCACTGCCTAATCGACTGCTGCCTGTGCGACGGGTCCGATGGCCCTGCCGAAGAACACACGGAGCCCTCCGTATATTCTCGTTTCGAGGCACCGGCTTTTGATTCTTTGCTTCTAAATTTCGCCACACACCTCGAATTTTGTGTATGCGGGGGGGGGGGGGGGGGGGGGCATCCCTGAACTACTGTTTTCAGGTTGTGTGCAGACCTTCTTTTCACCTTTAAATGCATATCATCACTCTTATTTACTGCACCACTATGCCTCTGTCGTCACAGGTGCCAAACATATATTGAAATTTGAGCGAAAATCAGTATTTCTATTTCTTCTTGGCGTAAGGGTTAAAGAAGATAGTACTCTTCCTTGGATTAATGGACTGCACCTGTTTTTCCCCATTCCTAAACTTATTCCGTTGTGCTTTCTTGTGCCTCTGCGCTGAACACTAGCAAAAATTAGCACAAAAGCAACGCATAACAGAATAGACAGAGCTGCATGCATACGCGATATGTTTTCATAAAGGCTGTTTTTACGTTTTCGTCATTGCACTAAAGACAAGTAAAGTGTGCCTAAAAACTACCTGCGCGCGTTTTATCCACATTTGCGACGTCTTGATCGCCACTAAAGACAGTTTCTTTCCCTGCAAGACGAGCAGGAGTGCGTCACTTCATACGGGGACGTGTGTCGCGTTTCTTTTCTCTGCGCTCGATATGGCACTCGAAAAAAACAGAAGCCGGTGGGAAGCCGACCATTCAACGTCATTGTCTGCACCTCAAGGCTATGTCATGACAGTGGATATAGTTTCCCCTTTCGAAGTCCTGCTTTCATCCCCGTAAGGAGTAATAGACGGGTTTGGAAGGACTGGCTCATCGCCATTATACTCGAGCATATGCGTAAGGCTTTGATCACGGAAGTCTTATCGTGTGTCATGCGTCACTGATGCTCTTGAGAGCATATTTCCGGCAATGTATTTTGCCAGAAACGTTGTGTCTAAAAGTATGATCAGTTTTTGGTCAGTATTCAAGACGGCACTTATCAATTTTGCATAGAAACGACACCCTCCTTCTTTTTATAGACAACGACATCATCTTTCTAGCGCAACTACGGAAGTAAAATCAGTCGCCCAATCGAAGTTGAAACAGCTGTAGTGTTTTAAATTCCACAGCACCGGTCAGTGCGACATTTAACCGGGGAAGGCAGCCGTCCGTCATACGCGCACAAATTTTTCCGGTGAAGTTCGATTTTGAGATAGTGACTCGCAGTGATCGCTCAGTAGTGCCTACGCTCGGCTGCTAAGAAAAAAAATCTGGTATCGAATGCAGCCACGGAAACCACTTTTAAATAGCAGCGAAATGCAAAAGGCGAGCCTATGGTTTGTAATGTGAGTGCGATTTGGAAAACTCGCTGTGACCAAAATTTGTTCACAGAACGCTGCCCCTTTCTCTCTCCATTCTTCATCCTTTCATTCACGGCGATGTTCCGGTGCCTTCTGAGAGAGAGAGAGAGAGAGAGAAAGAGAGAGAGAGAAAGAGAGAGAGACGTCTCCACCGCCTTTCTTGAACTCATTGCGAATTAATAATATTGAACAGCTCAACTTTCAATGCAACATTGAAACATTCCTTCATAGTGAATTCAAGTGTACCTACACGGAACAGTTTTCTCTGTCAGAACAAATATAATAACCATAAAATAGTTACATAACTACGTTAAATACTATTCTTCTCAAAAAAAAAAAAACACTGTGGAAAGTTGTCATTCTTCGTAGCTGTTACAAATATTCTGGATTTCGTTCGTTTATGTTTATTGGGCGCCTTTTGCCCCTCCTTATTCTTTAAGGCTGTCAGTAAATTGATTTTCGGTGCAACTTAGAAATTGAAACCAAGATAAATATTGTTTAAAAGAAGGAAAATCTAAAACAGCCCAGGTACTTTTTAAAGGGAACAATGTGCCGAAAACGTGGCTCCGCGTTGGCTTTGGCGTGCCTGCGTTTTTATGGAGGAAAAACGCTAAGGCGCTCGTGTGCTGTGCGATGTCAGTGCACGTTAAAGATCCCCAGGTGGTCGAAATTATTCCGGAGCCCTCCACTACGGCACCTATTTCTCTCTTTCTTCTTTCACTCCCTTCTTTATCTCTTCCCTTACGGCGCGGTTCAGGTGTCCAACGATATATGAGACAGATACTGCGCCATTTCCTTTCCACCAAAAACCAATTATTATTATTATTTTCTTTCCCGATGCTTTTCTACTGTGAGAGTACATTGCTTATCCGTTGGAGCGTGTTCTGTCCAGGCATGGCCGAGGTGCACGTCGTCTGCGTGATTCCCTCTCCAGAACTTACATAGCAGCAATGTTATTGTTAAGAAATCTCTGTTCTCTGCTTTCCTATTCCTTTTCATTTTTGCATTGCGCCCGCCCTCTCTTTAAATTCTCTTCCTGATCCTGACAATAAGGAAATAGAAGTCGGTGCATCCGCCTACGGTCGGGGTATCCAAGTATTACGGTAATGAAAGGCTTGGGAAAATTGTCTTTGGTCCACCTGTATCCGCTTTGTGCGGTTACTTGCGCGACCACAGCAAGATGCATTCTTCCTTTGTGCTCGGAGCAGCATACTGGATAAACCGCTTTCCAATATATCACTTGTTTGCGGTGTATTCGATGAAAAATAGCTCAATTTGAGTGGTATGAAGCACGTCCCCAAGCAGCACAAGTAATTGGCCCAGCATTGGTCACGTATTGGCAAAGCTGGCCCTACAAAGGACCAGCATGGGACCATCCTGTTGCAATATTGGGCCGATGACCTGTGCTGCTTGGGTCGCGTATGTGGAGATATTTTCGAGAGGGCACTAGCCGTGCGAACTGCAAAGTTCTTATTGAATATCATACAGGAAGAATGAATAACCACCAAACCAAACGGTGGCAAGCAACATGATTCCTGAATAAGCGTATTACTAAATCAGCAGCCCACTGGATAATGTAACGAATTAATGTTAATATTTGTTGTCTGCACACAAAAGTGCACGTACGCACATTTTTTGGTTCATGCGCTGAAAAACCGATTGATCTGCTGCATATTTTGATGTAAATATTTCACTATTAATCGAATTCATTTATTTTTTATTAGTTATAACCTACTCACCCCAAGCTACTTGATGAACTTATTCATACACTTGTCCAGTGCACTCGGTAAGCTTCCTTCGGACTGTATATGTTCACGAACAGGCTTTGTCAAAAGTAAAGCACACAAAAGGTTTTCTTTTTTTTTCTGCACAGTCCTGTTTGGATCGTTTTGCGGAGACTGCATTTCAAATCTCTTGATTGTGAGAGGAACTGTGACCTTTACTACTAAAATTATAAGTTAAACGGATGCTACAGGTGTCCCGCTACACAGCTCGGAAACAGACAGCTTGGGCTGTCTGTTCGAGCAATCTGCATTCATGTCATCTGCAGGGTGCGTTTCCTTATTCTGTTGCATTTCAGCGGCCACAGGTTCGCGTCAACGTTCTTTCTTTCCATTGACGAAAAGCGACGGGCAGAAGCGGGGAAGTAGAAAACGAGTGTGAACCAATTACTTGCCACTTTTGATGTGAGATTATAATCCGGCGCAGCCTGTGTAGCAGTGCGATAGTTGCATTACGCAAACGTAAATTGCGGACGGCTGTCATTTTAAGACAAGACTACGCCTGACTAATAGCCTTGGCTTGTTGCCCCCGATTAGACTAGTAAAATAGACGCACTCTGTGCGTGGATGCGCAATGCTCCGTCAGGTGCCGCTGCGAAATCACTGCGCCTCCATATTAAAGATTTCTTCTCTCATGAGGTAGTGTGGTAGGGTGCTATTATAGGTGTTAAATCCCGTAGCGCTGATGCCGTATCAGAAAGCAACCACTGTAGATGTTTACAACAAGCCGCTAGAACCCGCAAGTCAGAGTCTAGGGTCGTTGGCATCGCTGGCGTACTACGGAGCACGCCATTAGAGAGATCTGGGCAATTGTGAGGAAGTCTGTAGGAGTTCGCTGTTTTGGCGGAGTTTTTATTTTCTCAAAAGAAAAAAAAAGCTACCAAACCGCAGGTCCCCCTCATTATCGCAATTACTTCCCTTTAATAACCACAATTAAGCGTATGCCGTTTGCTTCATTGGTGTCGACGCTGGTTTCTGTCGCTATGCGTTAGCATTTTTCTTGCCGTAAGAATGCGGGTACCCTACCAGGCAACACATTAGTCACTACGCGCGCTGAAAATGGTTGCAAGGATATAGAAGATATGCATGCCGCCCACTTTCGGTAGTTGTCGACAGGAAGTACCCGCGAGGAGCGAAGCTGTCAGAAGTACCTGGCGTAATCTAACCTCGTTAACGCGTTCAAAAGTGAGTGTCATCGAACGCGGAGCGTCGCTTCTCAACGCCCTCGACGCGTACATTGCCGAAGCTGTCGTGGCTGCTTGGCGCCGCGCATAATTACAGTGGATGCCGGGCAGAAGTGCTCTTCTAGAAGCGGGGACTCGCTAATGCAAGTTACATCGAGTTTGCAGCAGAGCAGCATTTACCAACGTGGACATACTTCGGGCTCTGTATGTAGTGGAGACAGCTCGCAGAAATGCATTGACAGTTAAGTGAAAGCTCTATTGTACTTCCCTCTGCAACGTACGATGGGGACAGGAAAGCACTCGATGGGGACAGGAAAGAATACTCGCCATATTTACGCAGCGTATCTACCTTTATTGCTTACTCAGTGGCTTTCCACAGGCAGCATGCCCAACTGATGGAAGGAAGGGAAGGTCGTTCCAGAATACAAATCAGGTAAGAAAGATTCACCTCTTAACTACCGTCTCATCAATTTAACCAGCGTGCGAAGAAAAATCTTAGAGCATGTAATCAATTTTGAAATAATGAATTTTCTTGAATATAATAAATTTTCCATCACTCTCAGCCCGGGTTCTATAAGAGCCTTTACTGCGAAACGCATACGAAAGGCAATGAGCTATTTTCTTCCGTGACCTGCATGACAATATCGAATCTAACATTCAAAGTGTCGCAATCTTCGTGGAGTTTGCGAAAGCCTTTGACAAAGTACCTTACAAACGCTTAGTGCTAAATCTTTCTTGTATATGCCTACATGCTAACATAGTGCAGTGGATAAAAATATTTCTGGCTAACCGTTCCCAGTTTATTTACGTTCATATTGAAGACTTTAGTTTCTTTCCAGCAACTTCAGGAGTACCGCAAGAGTCAGTCCTTGGTCCACTTCTATTTTTTATTATATATTGACAATCTACCCACGCGTGTCTCCAGTAACATCTGCATGGTCATCGATAGCTGTGATATATATGGAACAGTTCATAATCCCTCCGATCAACTAGCTCTGGAATATGATTATGTATAAGACTGGTGCAACTAATGGCTCCTGGAACTTCCCAATCCGCACAAGTGATTGGCCCAGCATTGGAACTGTATTGGCAAAGCTGGCCCTACAAAGCACCAGGATGGGACCAACCTGTCGCAATATTGGGCCTATGCTTGGTGCTGCTTGGGTTAACCCCGATAAGATTAACTTCTTGTCTTTTAACCGCAAACGTATATAGGCTCTCATATGCAGTTTCACATGTCACGGTTCAATTAACACAGTCTTAAAAACACCTAAGCGTAACCTTGAGCAATCATCTAACTTGGAACGTACATTTCACTAAAGTCATATCATCGGCTAGGAGAAGTCTTCGATTTCTCAAACGTCATAAACACTACGCGCCAGAAAACATAAAATTGCCTGCATACAAATAATCACTTCTCCGATCTTTGCTGGAATATGCCTTTGCTATCTGGAATCCTAAGAAAATATATCTGACAAATTCCTTATTATCTCTGAAGAATTGAATCGCTAGATGCATCCCTCATGATATTCATACACCATTGGCATATAATTACTAAAAAGAGGAATCTGGCCTAACAACCGTGGCTTGTCGCCGTCGAATCGCAAGAAGGTGTTTATTTCATGAGTTATTTTAAAGACAATTTCATCTGGTGCCCTACAACTGTCCTCCAGCGCGCATTTCTCTGCATTGGCCATCCCCATCAAGTTGTCCAGCCATATGCCTGCACTACACTATTTTCCACAGTATTCGTTCCCACTCATCTTCTGACTGAAACGGCCTTCCACCCGACATCGTCGCAGTCACTTGCCCGTCCACGTTTTTGATGTGTATAGCCCCCACATTTAACAGGGAACATTGGTGTATTTGACGTATTTCACTTATGTACATAATTTGCTGTACTACATGTAACCCACCCCTCATGTAATACCCCCAATCATGGGGGCCTTTAAGGTTAAAAAGTGAAGTGCACTTGCGAAGGGAGTTCGTCAGCTATGTTTTGAACAATGAAGAGTTCGTCTCATTCCATAACAAGTGAGTTTACGTGTGGCGTGGAGCCGAGTGGATGCTATCAGAACGTAATGTTTATGCACCCATGAAAGCACCACAATCCGCCCAACGCCGCATGGACGACGAAGAAAATGAGGCCTTGCTTCCACCACCGGTTGTTTATTGCATCTGGAAAACATGTGCCAGAACGTGGTGTATTCACCTTCCGCTGGAGTCTATTGGGATGCAGCAAACCTACGCTCCGCATATCAACCTGAATGCTCGCTTCAGACAGGCCTGTATTCGGTTCGGGAGCTAAGCTGGCGCCAGGAATATGCTTTTATTCTGTGGCATTTTGCGCGCGCCACCGGCGTCCACTGCCAAATGTGATATTTCCTCTCTTACTTCGTCTTCATATTAACTATAGGCCACCAAGACATGCCGATTCCGATAAAGAAATTCAGTCATCCTATCTCTGAACTTCCTTTAGCTTTTCTACACTTTGATTGTCCCATAGCTAACAAAGGCGTTAGCAAATAGCCTCTTCCTAAGCGTTATAGCCCCTTTCTAAGCGTTATAGCCAAAACGTGGGCTCTTTTCATGCAGGGTACGTCGCGCTAAGTTCATTTTGAAACGTTATGATGCAGAAAGACGAAGAAAGATGGACCAGAATTCAGGCTGCATAGTCTTACTGGGTGCCAGTAAATTGATGTGAGAAGCCACTCCCTCAACACGACTTCGACTTAACTTACATATTTATTATCGTTCTCTACCTCGCTGCGATCACCACTTTACAGAACCCTGCCTAAGCGCACGCGTATATTCTGTCAATAAGAAACAGACTTTCTGGATGAAAAGGGCGAAATGTATGTAGGAAAGAGTGATACCCCAGACATGTGCAGACGTCAAAACTGGAATAATTGAACACACGCAATTGCTAAAAAAGGGCATCACAACTATGCTCAGAAGAAATATCATGGCAAACCACATTATAGCCAGAATTTCGGAATCTTTCTACATAATTGTCGAAAAACTACAGCCCATAGATTTATTTGGTAACGCCGCTATGGTGTGAGTGGTCTCATAGAGTTTACATTGGGAGCACTCGAAGCAGCTTTCGGTCTTTCTTCAAACAACACACATCAGGTGTTGAAAGTGACGTAAGTGTTGTATAATAAAACTAAACGTTATCGATCTGGTTGCTCAGTGCAGGGACGTGCACATCATGCAATCTGTTTTACAGGACGGCAGGCTTTCATACATTAGCACTGCTTTCCTAACAAAAAAAAAACAAAAAACTTTTATAGACAATTTGGGTTTTAAGAAGAAATAAAAAACGCACCTGCTACGTGTAGTTCGATATATTCTTGTAATTGGCTCCTCTGCTGCCTTCAATAGGCGCGAAATTTGTGCTCTGAAGCGGTAGTATTGTTGCGAAGGCGATGATGGAGCGGTCAGGGTCGCGGGACGGGGCGCTCGCGCTTGGCCCGCAGCCATTAGGTCTTATTTCGACTGTCGCCATGTCATCCGTTCCTTGGTTTCCACTACGTATCATTTGGTGTGAGGTATTGGGTAACATCATCATGCTGGTCCCTGGAGCATCGACGCCTTCCGCTCGCTTTGGTCGACGGTCGAGGGCACCTGGACTCGGCCGCCCAGCTGAAGCTCCCGTTCGACTTGACCAGAACCGACCATCTGTTCTCCCACCACTCCGTCCACGACCCCAGACACAAGACACGACGACCAGGAGCAGACGCGCTATGACCCGATGCTTATTGACCTCACTACGACAAGAACCAAGATGGCACCTCCGGCCAAGCTGTCCGGGGTGTCCATGAACTTTGACCTTCGGCTCTGGGCGACCGAGCACTGGACCTGAAGCGCCGGGGGCAACTGTTCATCAAATCATCTTCTTCGTCGTGGTGGCAAACAGGACCCCTGTCCTTCCGTCTTCCAATCTATCAGACTACATACTATTACCACTCCTTTTCCCGTAAAAACTTTCCTGTATCCAGCAATTAACCGCTTGTGTCTTGGCCACTCCCCCGTAGTGGGTATGTGCCAGCAACGTCTGAGGCCTTCCTTCCTTCCAAACCTTTCATCTTCTATTCTCTCTGACCATGCTCACCGTTATCTCATTCTTCAGAGTTCAAGTAAGTGATGTGTACGATCGCTCGGCACTCCGAGTATTGTTGCGAAGAAGACGGCGAAGAATCATGCAGTGGCGCGAGAAGGAGCACTCGCGCTGGGCCCGCGGCCATTAAACACATATTTCATCTGTTATGATGTCGTTCTGTTCGTTGGCTTTGCATTGCTGTTGTACGTTGCCGGTGCCAACTTTGAATCGCAGTATGAAGAAGAGAAGGCAGGAAGATGACATTCTCGTGAAGAAAAGCTAAACGAAGTGAACAAGAGTAGAGGAAGGAACCTTTGTTCCCAAGGCAACGCTTCGACAAGACATGTCTTCGCGTGGGCATGTGCGTTACGGAACGCGCTTCGTCAAGCTAAACGGTCTCCTGTAACTCGCTTCGGTGGCTAAGCAGCTAAAGCGTTCGTCTGTTGATAACGAGGTCGCGGCGTCGAATCTGAGGACCAATGGTTGCACTTCTTTACAGGCTGAGTGCAAAAAAAGTTTGGAGCGCTTTGCTTTGTCATTGCATGTTAATGAACTCCTCATGATCGGATCTTGTTGGAAACATTTCGCTACGACGACTGTTTCTCTCTTTCACTCCCTCCTTCATCGCTCCCATTGAATATGCGGCCTCAAAGAGACACTGACTATAAATTGTAATTGGCCTGTGTTGGCGGAGTATATTATAATACAATTATAAATGCATCACTCACGCCATAACATGCTTCTAGAAGCTAGAAAAAACCACGAAGCAAAGTGCAGGTGTCGAAATCACCGGCAGAATTCGCAAGCAAACTGCATCAGTGGACGCTCAGTTTTTTTGCCGGATATAGGAAACTATGTTACATCGCCATTCGCTTCGAAGTATCAGGAGTTTGAATCAAAGGGACGAAAAGCTTTGAAATTCAATTTTCACTGATATAAATGGGTCTCTTGCTGCCGGGCAAATTTAAACATATTCAAAAAGCCAGCAAATCAGTCTGTACTGCTACCGAGAAATGAGTGTTGTCACAAGTGTTCCTTGATGCGCGCCCTCAAGGAATGAAATGTTGCTATGGTTACTTCAACGCATATCGCGACTGGGTTTTGGAATCGACTCCTTTCACGCACAAGTATCGAGCCGATGTATCGATGTTCGTTGTATCGAGCCACGGTGTAAAAACTAGATTCTGATAGTATTTTTTTTTATTTGATACTGCAAGTCCCATCAGGGACTGTAACAGGAAGGGCTCTGAATGATACAGTTGTAGTGCACATTTTGTTAAGTAAACAATTTGAACAATAACATATGGCAAAAATAGTTACAAAATCGGTTAGAGAATTCAAGTTGAGGTACAAATAATAGGCGGAAAACATGATGACAAGCATAATAAAAAAGAAAATCGGCCTCCCTAAGGAAGGCCTCCCTAAAAGAAAGTGAAGAAAGTAACAAGTTAGCAAGTGAACAAAATCAATTGTCTTTTAATTGCACTTAATACCGTGCATGATAGCCACATTGCTGTAGAATCTGCATGCCAACATCGAACTGCACTAAATGAAAACGAAAGTCAGCATATACAGAGAAAAAAAAGCACCCGGTATTTTCGGGCCAACTCGCCGTACTATCTGGTCTGTCAGATGTAATTATTGGTGGACAAAAGTTCCAATGACCTACATGTATTTAAGGCTACAAAAGCTGATTTTGATAAGGTGAGACAATTTTCTCCTGCGCTGCTGGCGCCCCGCGATGTTCCTAATGGCAAATTTCACCCGGCAGCTGAGAGGCCCGCCCTCATCCATCTTGTTGTGAGACTCGCAAAAAGCGATAACCGTCTATGCGTGGAAGCCTTCCCTACATGCCTTTCATAGGCAATTTTATCACAGCTTTCGTTTACATGACATTGAAAGCCACTTATATTCTCGAACGCCGTGATTTTCGGACAGACCAAGAGCCGCCTGTTACAAATTAACGTCTGACGTTCTATACCGTACGCTTTCGGGTATCTTAGTTCCTTATAGGCTAATACTTTTAGATCTAGCCGCACACTACTGTGGAACAAACGCGCCGCATCTCTTTAGCTTTTCCTGAAAAAATTGTGGGGAACGACACAAACATTACTGTCCCAATGAACGGTTTCATTCTTCCCTCATGCTTTTTTCGTTTCGTTTAGGATGGTTGATGCCCCAAAGACACTGAGGCAGTCAGGGATGCCGTGCGGAGGGCTTCAATAATCTTTAGCATTCGGTGTTCTTTAACAAGCTCTGACATTGCACTGTGCACGGGCATCTAGTATTCTGCCTCCATCCGAATACGACCGCCGCTGCCGGGGTGAAACTCGCATAACCACTGAGAAGCCGCGGCTGCTAACTCGCTGATGCTGGTTATAATACCGATACCAGCGAAGATGCACAGAAGGGAGCGCCTTTTACAAAAAAGCATCTAGCCCATTCAAAGACAGAAAATTGCCCGGGGGGAGAAAACATGGCTGTATATAAACTAAGGACCGTCATTTTCAGTTTCTCACTTGATTCTGACACCCCGGAGTCAAATCTTAAAAATCTAATAAAACCTGAGTTTCAGCGGAAGTGAATCATAAAAAGAATGCTTCATCACAATCCTAAAAACAAAAAAAGAAGCGTAAAAAGTAGCAGCTTTTGGCCTCTGGTGGCTGAGCCTTGTCGGGAGTTCAGGCCTCCTGTGAAGTTTTTGGACGGTGCCAATGAGAAGAGAATCTTGTTGGGCGGTGCTAGTCTACCTGTCTCTGACCGGTGTAATGACGGCAACGGCAGCCTGCCTCCAGCAGCGCTTCTTCCCGGGGCTGTACACGCACGCGGAAGACCCCAAACACCCTTGCCTTTTAGCAACGAGTGTCGTACCGCAGTCTGGGCACCCAGAGGCCAAAGCATGCAGGTCACGTGAGCCCGACCTCGTCGTTTGCCCCCAGGTGAGGAGCGGAACCCAATAATCGTTTTATTGTTTAGCCCCTCTAGGCCAACGATTCCGCTTACTTGAGTGGGGTTATTGTGAGAAGGAAGTACCTATGTCCACAATTTTGGTACCTGACCGACAGCCTTAATGCCAACTGCAGAAATTCATTTCGGATCTCAGCTGTCCACTGTGTGAATTGTTTTTGGCTTCAAAGCGCTTATATTACCTAATAGAGGGCTTTGCTGATATCAGGCTACTCAGGTAAGAAAGAAAGTGGAAAATGCTGGCGACTTTGCATGACGCGTGTCTCTTTACATGAGCGCACGTGACCAGAACAAGTAAGGAAGCGTAAAAAGCACGACGGAAACTAGTCCTGGGAAATCAGCAAGAAAACCGATCTGAAGAATAAGGAATTCGTTGCAATCTAATAAAAAATAAGAAGAGGCACGCTGCTTGCGCTAAAGGGACCTAATGCAGAAAACATGTGGTGCTTGACTAGTAAGTGCCAGCGGAAGGGAAATGAGGTGCAGATGCAGACCGAAAACGCCACCAAATCAAACTACAGCGCTTTAGGTATCCTATTCTTAGCACAAATCTCGGTCCTAATGAGGACACCTCATTGATAACCGCTCTCAGTTGAAGGCAAGCGCTTGAAGAAGAGAAACATCAGCTTCCGTGTTTTTCAGGTGGAATGACGCCTTCCCAGCGGTACTCGTAATGCCTGGCTATGTCTGCGGGGCCGGGGCGAGACACGCAAATAGTAAACGAATTCTGGTGGAAGGAGGCAAGAGTTCTTGGGCCGGCTTTGTTTAAGCTGGAAAGATCAGGAATGATACATGAGGTTGGAAGAAGGGAAGCTAACAAATCACAAAATTTAGGCAGGAGACGCAACGCCGCCGACTAGCCAGAATGCAAGCCCGATAGAGTGAGCCTACACGAGTTCCAGAGTTTCCCGTGAAAGACAGACGCGAGAAGAACTTATACTGAGCGTACCTTTCCTTGCAGTCGAACTTGATCTTTAGTGTGATTTGTTTCGTTTTATGCAACCAGAACGAGACTACGATTTTAGGATTTGAAGCTGTAAGTCCTGCCGATGCTGAAAGGAGGATGCTGTTTTAGTACATAAAAAAAGGAAACATTGTTGGGCTTTTTAGACTGACGGATAGGCCACGCCAAGATCGATATTCTGCAAACTGAAACGCGGAGTCAGAGAATAAAAACTGCGTAATGGCTGTGCGTTTGTGCTGTCGTCTATGTACCAAATATTTTCGCCAGCCCCAGGCACGCCTCGCGATGGGTGCATTCGACGGGGAGAGGGGTAAGCTCAGGTGCGGGTGATCTATAATGTTCAATTAATCGCTCTCTGAGGGGTTGGAAAAGGAGAAAATGCAGGTACTTATTTCAGATACTCAACAGTGCTCGCAGAATAAAGCAATTCGATGGCTTTCATTGGTGCTGGAGCAAATAAGTTCAGGCCAGTTGGTCATGCAGAAATATTACGAGAAAATGCATGTCCAGTAAATATGGTATAAAGTCACTTCTTTTACTTCAAACCGTGTAACATTCACGCAGACGGTTCAGACAAACCGGATACTAGGCGGCTAACTCGTGGCGTGTTCACACTGTGCTACCGTATGCAATGAAGGGTCATTCTCAGTGTCGTATCGGCTCAGACCTACGCAAAATAAATGTTTGTAATTGCATACCGCGACCTGTTATTCGTTTTCGCTCGAGATTTCTCCACTAACAGGTCCAGAGCCGAAGCTAAACAGGGCTTTCGAGACATTTTGCTGCATTGTTTTGCTATGATAAGCATGACTTAAAATTCTGTGCTCGTTTTCAGCTCAAAATTTTCGATTTGAACAGAGAGGCGCATTATACTGGATGAGTAAACTCATAGCTGACTTCCGCAATGTTGATATTGGTGGCTGGATACCTGGTGCGCTGGAAGGTATCGGCGCAGTACTCTATGACACGAGCGTGCTGGCCCAAACGGTCGTTAGCACGGCTTCCAAAAAGGGGACAGCGGACAGAGAGCTCTGACTGCACGGTTTAAAATTATTCACTGGAAGGGCCCTGCGTTCCGAAGACTGAATGTCAAACACAGGTGCCCGCAAGCCAAGGGAGCATTCTTCTCTTTTGGCACACGTGTTGCTGTGCTTCTGTTCTTGCGCTCATCCTTTCGTTTCGGTTCCCTCTGGTCTCGAGTTTTGCGTGCTTCGTGCGCTTTTGTATTTATCGCCCCAGTGTCTCATTTAAAAATACCTGCTGAACTTTATGAACGGCAACGGGAGTTCAGCCCACGTTGCACACCTCCTTGTTCGTCTGCACTCTTGTTTCTCTGTTAGGGGGGATGCCATACAAGTTTTCAAAGCAGGCTTAACAAGAGGACCCTTAAAGTGCCTGACGAGGCTACTTCTCACCCGTCCTCTGCGCTGCTGTTTGTCTGTAGAACTCAAAAATAAACAGTAACGTAGGTTTCCTGAGGTACGCACTGTTGTGGAGCGCTACGTTGAAGTAGAATAACTCCAGTTCGACACCCTTCTGGAATGTGTGTCACTCGGTAATGACTACGAGAGGTATAATTCTCACATCCGAACGATGCAAGGATGACCCATCTCCTGGAGTCTTGTGAGCTGAGACACTCTTTAAGCGGAAGTGTGCATGTAAAGCTGTCGCTGATGCTCCTCCGACCCCAGGATGCTGGGAAAAGTGCGACGTCACTTTCGAAGAAATGTACAGATAGAGGAATGGATACCTGCTGTCACGTGCGGTCCAGTATGGCGAGCACATACGTGTGCGTTTTTTATCTGGCGCATGGAAGACTGTTTAGTTAGCGCTGCCTTGCACGTCATAGGGGCCCAAGAAATCTACAACTCGTGACAAAGAAAATGACAACCACTCGGATCGAACACGTCCAATTGAGCGAGTAACGGAAGGAACCACGCTGTTGCCAACACTACCTACTACGCTTCTCAAAAGGATATTATAATTTTTAAAAATTTGTTATTTAGGTACCATTGGGTTAAAGCACAACAAAATGAAAGCGGCGGCGCCAGCGCTGTTTAGGTCCTGTAGAAAAGTGCACTAGTAAATTAAAAACGTGCAGAAACAAGCCCGGGTTGAGAAAAGAACGCTGGGTAGCTGTAGCGCCTGTGAGCCAACTTGAAAACAGAAGCCAGAGAGTTACGCCTTTTGATGACTTAACTGTGTTTTCATCCATGTGCTTTCCATCTGCCCTTTCGATGCACTGTCAAGCCGTTTACATAAGAAAGCCAACAGTCGGAAATACTGAAGCAGTGGTTCTCCTTTTAATCCCGTCTGGCAGCACGACATTTATCGGGCAATTCTCGCTCGAATAAGGCGACCACATGGTACTGCTTCCATGCACCTGGCATTCCTATACGGCTGCTTTTCTTCCGCTCAGTGCAACGTCATGATTCCTCATGAGCGACACTGAACACTCATGCCTTTCGGGTGCCATTTCTGCCGCCTTGCTATGACCTTCTATCGTTCAGTGCGCGATTGCTATAATTCTCACCAGTTCGCTACGGCTAACACCCTTGTGGCGGCGGCTCCTGGTGTTCTTCGTATTATGACTTGTTTATCCGCCACTGCTCCTATTACCAGGGCTATCTCTAGAGCTGGTTACCCCTTGATGTGTCTATCCCCGTATTTCCTTTGAAGTTGAGACGTTCCAATGTAGAAGCCTTGCGATTTCGTAGGTACGCATTCTAAAACAGCGTTTACAAGACAAGGACGAAGGAAACGTACAAAACGCGCGCAGTCTTTCAAATGATCTTTATTGAGAAAAACGTTCACAATATATAGGAAGGAAGTGGCAGATGTAATCAGAAGCAGTCGACGTCACAAGGTTTAAAGAGCCATAAAAGCGATAAAAAAACGTAAGAGCGTGGTAGGGCTAAAACACGATGAAATTTCAAGAGAGGTGGTAAAGGTGAACAAAGCACATTGGATGACTTCATAGCAGTTAATTGCACATCGTGTAAAGCGCCATAAAAACGATAAAACACATCTATAACAACTAAAAGAGCAATAAAATCTATAAAGTGAGAGGTAGCGGAAAGTGACAATGTTTTGGAAACAACTGAAAAAACCTTATCATTAAAGTCAATAACACGAAGACCTTCAATGAATAGCGAATGCGCAATCAACTAATTCAACAATATTCCTGTAAGAAGGCAAGTTCACTCCCGATTAACGGGTTTTGACATATCGAATAAACAATGGCACATTTACACGAAGAGGAGGAGGAGGAGGAGGACTTTAATGGAACAGGAGAGGCCTGTCTGGTTGTCGGCCCGGCATGTTACTCTTGACGATGGGGAAGAGGTAATCGAAGAGCACATATCGTCACAAAGGTTTTCTCTTTTTGCTGAAAGGAACGTCATTTCTTTGTCTGATAAAAGCACAGACAGCGCACTGACGCAGGTATATTTATTAGATTTTATGTTAAAGACATTGATCTCTTCCCACGTTAGTTGATCGGCGTGGCGCTCTACGACACCTCATTATATGAATTCCCGTTGACAGTCGCTACAGTTTTCTATATGGGTTGCTTTATATCCTTTGTCACCCTAAAAGGCATATACCCATAGGACATTTAACCTAGGAGCAGTCGTCAGCAAAACCCTGTCGCTTTACTTTACCATTTGCCTTTTTTTGGCGCTATAGATATATTTTATCGTTTTTAGGGCGCTCTACACCATGTGACATTAACTGTTATGTAGTCATCCAATGTGATTTGTTCATTTTTGATCTCTTTCGAGATTTCATCGTCTTTAAGCCTTACGACCCTCGTACGTTTTATTGTTTTTATTGCCCTTTACACCTTGTGACGTCGACTGCTTCCGATTACATCTGCCACTTCTTTCCTATATATTGTGCACGTTTTGCTCAATAAAGGTATGTTGAAAGTCAGCGCTGTTGTTGCACGTTTCCTTCGTTCTTGTCTTGTTTGCGCTGTTGTATAAAGACGGTGTTTGTTTCTGTTTTTTGCAAACACTTCTCGAAAAGAAGAAAAAATTACATATATGCCAGTAACTTTTGCAGGCCATGTTTGCAGATATTGCGCGTTACAGCTGGCTTGGTTTGGAGGATCTGAAAGCCGGAATCTTGTGCGACGTGTATGCTCCCTTTCCTTGTGGCCTCAGAGCGGATGCATTGTTAATGGTGGATGTGTTTATGTTTTTGATGCGCCAGTGGCATGTACCTGTATTCTTGATCGAACGTATAAGCGCATTTAGTGTAAAGAGGAAGAATAGGAAAACTTCGATCAGCTTGCAAAGTAGGGCACCAAGAGCTGCCCAACGTAAGTTCGATCAACCAAACAAGTGAGTTGGTGTGTCGTCGCTTTCGTGACAAACGTTTATTGTGAATTCCACTTCTGGATCCATCGACGAAACTTCGCGTTTCCCTTTTTATGGTGTTTGTGGGTGCGCTAACTTTATGAACAGCAGAAATGCTAAAATTTACATGCCCTGTTTTTCAATGAACGGCACGTGTGCTGAAGACAGTGAGATCGAAATTTTTTCTTGCGAGATGAAGGACTTATTTGTTGTATTCGCGTAGATAATGTTACGTCTGTCGTAAACAGACGAAGCATAAAAAGACAACACAAAAGGAAGCGAGACAAGACACGTGGAACTTTTGAACTGTTTATTCACAGATGATGCGAGTGAATATAGAGCAAAAAGAGGACAATGGCGGAGATGAGGGACAGTATAGGCACACTATAAGAATTCAAAACAACTCAGAAGGGCAGCCAAACACGCGAATTGCCCCGTTCTGTCTAAATATGCAATTTCATTTGCCTCTACAACCATTCCCTTTACTATGAAGAAAAGCAAGAGCGCCTTTTTGTTGCGCAGTTTGTGGAAAAAGAGCAGAAATGGCCAAATCTTATGTGACCTTTCCAAAAGCATTTTCTTACAGAGGAGAAACTTCTTTTTGGAGGTTGAGAATCACATTAAAAGAAGAATTTTTCAAAGACGCCTTCCCGTCGGGGAATCGATTGACGGTCGTTTTCCAGCGGTTTCTCTGAAGCTTCAAATGTGCAGTCGCGATCGCTAATACAAAACCGAGCAGATGCGAAGCGTCCTTTGTAGAACCCACGGCGTGCTTTGGCTGGCAGCTGAAACACCCCAAGCCTTCTGTACTGTTTAATACGTTAACGAACTCTTGAAAACGAGCCATGAGTCAGTCGTTGCAACGCTCGACAAAGAACGCCGCAATTGAGGAGTCCTCTGCTGAATTTTGCGGTTTAGAAGTTGCAAGCGATAATTTGTCGCTAATCGAGGAGTAGAAAAATCCGGCTAGTTTTGGTTTCAACTACTTAAGCGCACCTGGCGACTAGAAGTGAACTGACAGTTAAATCTGGATGAATCCTGCTCACACACGCAGCGCTGTAAGGCAGCGGCTGTGGCCGAATTGTCTCCGAAGGCGGGATGCGAAGCTGATATTTTTTCGGCGATGTTGGTTCGATGTTGGGTTGTATTTTTCTCCTGGATACCGTTGTCATGACGACGATAGGCCACTATAGTTGGCTTTCCTAGGGCCGCCATGGGAGGAATTGGCGCTGACGTCTGTATTTGCTGGACAGTGGTGTATATGAAAATTTCTTACCCCTGGCTGGTCTTCAATAACTGAAAAACTCCATTTTACTTCCCTTGTTTCGCTCGATGTGGGTGGGTGTGCGCATTCCAAGTTAGTTGAAATTGCACTGCGAGCGATGCTGATCAAAAGCAACCTACAAATAACGTAAACTCTGTAGCGAAACATCATCGCCTGGATCTTGTCATTTCTGAAGCATTCACAACAACAGCATTCTCCCCCCTCCCCAAAAAAAAGTGGTTTTCAAATTTTTTTTCGTTTGTAGAAAATGCTAGTGTCCCGCAAACGGTAACTCAAGTAAATAAGTGTTGAGTAATATGTTTTATAAGCTTAAACCATGACCCAGTTTTATCTGTGTCTGTTCTAGAAAGCACAAGTGCAATAATGAATAATGAAGTGAATAATGAATATACACAGTGCTGCTGGCTTGGGATGTTTCATCTACCAGCGATAGAACGCCATGGGATCTACAAAAGGTGCTTCGCATCTGCTCGATTTTGTATTACCGATCGCGGTTGGACACTTGAAGCTTCATAGAAACCGCTGGAAAACGACCTTCATTTGACTGCCCGACGGGCAGCCGCCTTTCAAAAAATCTTTTAATTTCATTCTGAACCTATAAAAAGAAGTCTTTCTCCTCTAGGAAACAACTTTGGGGAAGGTCACATTTGATTTGGCGACTTCTGCGGTACCATCACAAACCGCACAACAATCAATCGCTTTTTCTTTTTCTTCAAAAGAAGAGGGATGATGGTACAGTCATTGCCTCGGGCTCACAATCCAGCTAAACAACGCAGTGTCCGGGATTCTGGGCCGGCCCCAGCTCATGCAGTGCTCTAGAGACCGCTTGTGTAGCTACTGAAGCAGTCACCATTTGGGGAGCATTAAACGTTTCAATGAGGCACATTCAATCACTTACCCACTGCGTACCGCTACCATATGATTTTATTTTCGCGTGGTAAAAGTGTATATTTTGACGTTGTCAGGTGTTCGTGATGACCATAATCCATATATATTAGAACCTAATGTATTTCTCAGTGCACTTATAAGCAAGCGTATTTTGGACGTAAGCACTCTTCGCTGAACTTCGCATCACTTAGCAACGCCAAATAGGTTAGTATATGCTTGATGTCTACGTCGCGAGGCTCAGTGCTTCTTAGTCCGTGTCCTTCCCATTCTTATTAACCCATGTGAAATATGCTTTAAAACGCGCTATCTATCGACAGTGCAAACAGGATACCTAAATTGTAATCACATGGTGTTGAAGTTAAAAACCGAATTTGATGGAGCTATGCTCACTAAGGCAGTATGGGCCTAACTGGCGGTATCCTGCACGTAAAAAAAGAAGGGCGGCTGATTATAAGTGTGTAAGGTTAACTCGACGGTTGGTAGTAATCATTTTAATTAAGCGGTCCCTAACCGCTGCAGATGAGAGCGCTGTCTTCATCTTTGTAACGCACCTCTTGAACACCGTCGAACCTCACCGGATTTTCACAATTATGCTTGTCGCCGGTCTTCGTGAGTGACCTTTAATGCTTTAGCCTAAAAAAATCTATAAAAATATGACCTTGGAATTCAAGTTAAGGTCGACGGGGCGAACGATTGGAATATGGATGAAGTTCTATGATTAGAGTTTATCGATCATGAAAGAATCGCAGCTTTCAATGAAAAAAGGAGCCAATTATGTCACATTTGCGAAGTTGAATGGCGTACATGTTTAGTTGCAGAATGGCGCACGCGAAAATGTCTTCGTGCTCAATCAAGGTTCCCCTGCACAATTACCTTGCCGTTCAAGCAAGTGCTCTCGGGGCAGCCAGATGTTTGAAAATAAACAATTCAGGAACTGACTTTGAATATTCAACTGCATTTTAAGAAGACATAAACCATGTGGCTGAGAGAAAAAAAGTGTTTTTTACAAGCGCTTCTTCGTCAAACAAATGCAAGAAAAAATACAATGCCCCCGTGATAAATACGCAGTGCCCGCACTCAGCCTCAGCGATTGTGCGCGTAAAATACGCAGTGCGATCGGCTGGAACTTGTTCCTGGTTTCCTGACTTCACCGAAACACTACTGCCGGATTGGATCTCGGTTCTCTCAAGAAATAACGTCCGCATGTTGGCTTCAGAGCGGCATTTTTAGTGCTATTTTCTGGCTCGAGATTTGTATTGACACTTTGTGGCCTTCTATCGATGTCTTGTATCTGCATGGTTGATCTTATCACGGAGTGGGTAAACAGCGGTATCGGTAATGGTGTCCCTATTGTGAACCGAAGTTCACAATTCGAAATAACCTGCACAAAACTGCACGCCAGTATATACTTCAGAATAATCCCGAATTAAGGATTACGCTTCAATGGCTTTACTTCGCGGGTGTTTAGCTATGTGTCATATTTGGCACGCCAGAATAACGCAAGCAGCAGTCTTGATTTCCATAGCTACAACTGTCCTCTGCAACCCCTCCTCATCAGGATTCATTTCGAAATTTGTCAACGACATCAGCGTGGCACCGTGCGCACCAAACACACTCGTTCCTTTGCAGTTGTCTAAACATGAACCGAGCCGGTTACCGACTTGGCTAAAGGATCTGAAGCATCCTGTTCTACAGTGGACTATATTCGGGGAAAAACAGCTAAAAGAGCTGAGGGCCCATGCGCAGCGCAACATGAAAATGTGGGTTCTAACCCTGGGACAAACAGAAAACAGAAGGTGTCGTTGTTTAAACAACTGAGCACAATAAGACTTGATCTGTCAGAGGTGAGATTTGTCTTCATGCTTGAACAAAAGGAAAGTTATTCTACAAAGAATACCCAGAAGTTTCCTGTATCCTTGTGGGCGTGAACGACTAAGCCATAGACGCAGCTGAGGATGGATATCGTCAGTGCAACAGAAGGAGAGCTTTAGCATCAGTTCATGACTTGTGCAGAGAACAAACCAAAAGCTCCTACCGCATCTTCAGCAGTAGAAAGATGACCGTGGTGACACATATACCCATGACTGCGGTTAACATCACTCACAATTACACCCGTGCATCTGAGGTAATCGTACTGCTCAACATGCTGCGGCATTTCAACGCCTCAGTCGTTCCTTTCCATTTTGTGGGATCCGGCATTGGACAAGGCCGCTTAGTTTTTACGGTTTACCGCAGAGCGGTCGACTTATCCATTCCCAGTAGCTGGAAACATGCCCGAGTGACATTTATTCCAAAAGCCAACAAGAAACTCAACGTGGACAACCTAAGACCCATTTCCCTCACATCCTGTCTCGGGAAACTCACGGAGCACGTGGTTCTGAACAGACTACGGGACTACACCGAAGACCACAACCTCATGCCACACTCCATGGTGGGCTTCAGAAGAGGACTCTCCACCGAAGACGTCATGCTCCAGCTATCACGTGACATACTCGACCCCTCCATTAATAACACAAGAGCAATTTTGAGCCTCGATCTCAAAAAGGCATTCGATAACGTGTCACACAATACCATTCTGAAACACCTAGCCGACCTCAACCCAGGCGAACGGGCGTACAATTATGTTAAAGCCTTCCTAGAAAATAGAACGATGGAGATCACCGTTGGACCACTGAAATCCACCCCAATCAGGCTTGGAAACAGAGGGACACCACAAGGAGCAGTCTTGTCGCCCTTCCTCTTTAATCTGGCTTTATAATCAAGCTTTCAGACAGGCTCAACGCAATTAAAAACATCCATCACACTCTGTACGCAGACGACATAACTCTCTGGACGAACCGCGGCTCCGATGGACAAATTGAAGAAGCTCTCCAAGCAGCGGCTGAAACGTTTGAGTTGGAGGCAAGGAGAGCCGGCCTCGAGTGTTCCCAACATAAATCAGAACTCCTAATCGTACGGCGGAGCAAGAAACCTGAAGACAGGATCCCCATCAACATTACGATCCAAGGCAAAAACATAGATGAAGTGGAGAACATACGGGTCTTAGGACTCCACATCTCCAACACCTCCCGCAACACTGTAGCACTGGGGAGACTCGAAAGCTCAGTACACCGGGTGGCGCGCATGATCAGGCGCATCGCCAACAAGAGACGAGGCATGAAGGAGCACAACCTATACAAACTCCTTCAAGCATTCGTCATCAGCAAAATTGCATATGCCTTCCCATATCTCCATCTCAAGAAAGGAGAAGAACAAAAGATCGATACTCTAATACGGCATGCATACAAAACGGCGTTGGGCCTTCCTAAATTCACAGCCAACGAGAAACTCCTCGCCCTGGGAGTACACAATACCTTTTCTGAACTTAAGGAAGCCCACCTAACAACACAGACGGCTCGACTCTCCAGCACTGCAGCGGGCAGAATCATCCTGGACAGACTTGGCATCGAAGGGGAGCCTATGGCGGACCATCCAGGCCCCGTTCCTAGCCATATCCGAAAAAAGATAAAAATATTACCTCTACCCAAGAACATGAACCCGCAAACCCAACAGGGTCGGCGGGAAGCAAGAGCCAGAGCTCTGCATAGACGCTTGCAGAGTCTTACAGACGTCATCTACGTCGATGCAGCCAACTACCAAGACTGCCCCCACAGATTCGCCATCTGTGGGGTATCTCATCCTCAGGACCCGGACCCGGCCACTCCACTCATGGCCGCTACAGTATTTACCAAGAACACGGAAACCGTGGAAGAAGCTGCAATTGCAGCTGCTATCGCCTTTACGGACGGTGCAACCATCGTTAGC
The DNA here is from genome assembly GCF_052857255.1 of Amblyomma americanum. Taxonomy (NCBI): domain Eukaryota; kingdom Metazoa; phylum Arthropoda; class Arachnida; order Ixodida; family Ixodidae; genus Amblyomma; species Amblyomma americanum. Next base: position 101,729,381 of record NC_135503.1, on the reverse strand, counting down.
GATTCCAAATATGCCATTGCGAACTTTCCCAAAGGCCGCATCTCACTCCAGAAATATCCTGGAAAATGTTAAATACACATCCCCCCTCCGAAACATTGACCTGGTATGGGTCCCGGCGCACGCCGGAAACCCCGGAAACGAGGCCGCCAACGCACAAGCTCGAGTTAAAGCCGGCCGAGCAGTAGACTTGCAAGAGTGGCAGATCGGGGTAGTTGGTAATTTTCCATAATGCGATACAGCGCGAATAAAGACGGGGACGAAGCGAGACAAGACACCACAGCGCTGTGGTGTCTTGTCTCGCTTCGTCCCCGTCTTTATTCGCGCTGTATCGCATTAACTAGCAGTAGACGGTCCGAACCCGGAGGCAACCGGTGAAGCGCTAACCTCCTATCACGACCACACCACCCATTTTAGACTCGCACGTAGGCAGTTCCCGCCGCCGCACCCCTCCCTGTCAAAGGAGCAGCAGGTGGCGTGGAGAAGACTACAAACCGACTCTTTCCCCAACCCGAATGTATACTCGCATATATTTATTACAACCTCCAGCCCTAACTGCCGCTTCTGCGGTGCAAAAGCTACTTTAGACCACATAATCTGGGACTGTAAAGCACATCCCCCACCCCCAGATCTCATGGCTGCTCCCTCACCTGACGCGTGGCTTTCAGTAAAGGTCAGCGACGACCGAGGCACTCAAGGCTGTCGAATGGGCCTGTGCGGTACGAGGCCTACATGGTCTGGACCTCACTTACTGACCACGAATCTACACTTTCTTTCAATAAAGTTTTTACTCACTCACTCCATTTTTCCAGCTGGCCTTTCAGAAGAAATAGATGCCTTGGTGGACATCAGAGGTTTCAACGCCTTTCGATCTGTGGTATTTTTTTCCCGCAAGGCTGAGAAAGTCCCACCTCGGATTATGCACACCATTCGGTCTTCAGGCTGCGCTCTGGCAGTGCTTGCAGGCTGAGGACTTGTCGTAATTGGCGTCTAATCTTTACAAATTCTTCTCGGTTCTGGCACAGACGTTGCCGGGTACTTGCTCTTACTCGTGTCAAACCCCTTCGGCCGCGGATACCCGATTCCGGCGGTGTCTGGCAGGCACGTCACCCGGATTCTAATTTTGTTTTGAGCGTTGGCGGTGCTGTCCTTGTGCTCTTACCTGCAGTCTACGATCACCTCTGAAGTGAACGTCCCCACCGTGGACCGGAAGATCAAAACCATCGATGACCTTCTGAAGTACACCAAGCGAAAAGAGATACTACCTTGTGTGGAACTGAGTTATGACTCTCAGAAGTTCATCATGACTTCGACCACTGACGTTTCCAAGATCCTGAATGAACTGCTGCTCTCCTGCGGTGCTGATTGCATCAACAGCCGGAGTTTCGACAGCAGATGCCTGGCGCTTGCCCAAAGAGGAACACACGTCTATGTGCGGGTAACCGATCTGCTCGCAGATATCATACTGAGTAGAAACCGATACAGCCTTGCGGCGAGTAAGGACAGCCTGCGGTTCATGCTCACCGCCCCCATAATGTCGAAGGGCTCTGCCTTTGGCCCGGCCTTGAAGCGACTCGTCGCAGAGCTCATTGAGCACGGCAATACACAAAGAGAATACTCAAAGCAAGCAGCCATTTTAACGAGCATTCCGCCTGTACACTCAGTTGACGGCGAAGACAGGGCTCTCGTCTCATTCTGGGATCACTTTCTCCTATACGCCTGCGGAATACTGCTTGCCTGCGTTGCACTCCTTCTGGAGAGCATGTTCCCACCGATAAGGCGATGAAAGTATCACCATCCACTAAACTTGAAGTCAAGTATTCCGATGTGGAGGGAGAAAACTGCCGAGTTGGAGGCCGACAGAATTGGGCCGGTAACCACAACCTACATCCCTGCTGGTTATTAAGTGTATTGTTCGATACTCTTTTTTTCTGCTGAAGTGGCTCTGAAGGTTGAGAGATGTTCCCAACTGTGGCGAGTCGAATGCCGGCTACAGTTAGGGCATTTGAATTGAGGAGAAATGACAAATATGCTCACCTGCTGTGTGATGTCACTGCGTGATCATGGTTGAAAATGGTGTCTCCGTTTCCTTGGTGCAGGTTTCGCCTGAGAAACGTTGCATGCCACTAACAGCATACTTTGATAGTTGCAGATTATATGCTGACACAGAAAGAGCGAAACCGTATTTGTCATTCCACCTATAGTTCCTTGAGTCACGAACGTACGAGTTCCTTAAATTTTATCTAAAGATTGACCCACTACACTGTGGAAGGGGTGGATATTGTCGCAATATGCAACATACATGCGCGCTTCATGTAGTAGCTCATGACTTGGTTATGCTGGGATAGGAAGGCAGAGATCATTTGAAAAAAATGTCGCACACGTCTTTTTTGTAACAAGCCATGCCTATTCTGCATGGTTGGATGTAGAGCATCAATTCTGATTAGTTACATCAGCCCTCCTTTTGCTTTGTGCTGTGTGATAGCAAGAGTGCACAAAGATGTACGAGGCGAAACGAAGCGAGGCGCATTGTAATAGCGTATGAATATTAGAGGCCTTCTTTAGGAGGTTGCACGTCGAGCCGAATCACTAAAAAGATGCTTTGCAATGAGTCCCTTTTTAAGATGAGCAACGCAACTGGCACTTTATGTGAAAAGGCACTGAAGAGAATTGAAAAGATGGTCCCGATTAGATATGCCACAGTTCTGGTAACGTCGCTCACGTTGTCACAGTGCTGAGCGTTCTACAATATTTAAACGCCTTACTGTTTCCTTTCTATTTCGTGGAATCAGGCGTAGAAACAAGGACGCTTATATTGTTACGGGGCTAGTTCAGAAGTAGGACTGATGGTCAGGCAGCAGCGTAACCGCGGACAGAGCGGTAAAGGCCAGGCCAGAAGAACCGCCGGCGCACGCTGCTGTACGTGTGGAGCACGCCGAGGTGGCTTGCACTAGGAGCGTCATGTAGCTCGGCAAGGACTGTGGAGCGGAGATGCGTCGGGACAACGAGCAAGTGGTCGGCGCCATCAGGTGGCATATTGCATTGCACAGAATATCGTGATGCAGCACGAAGAGGCTCAGATCAGGATGGGAAGTGCAGCTTCGGAGGCGGCCAATTATAAGGCGCAGAGATGGATCACGGTGCTGCTCGTTGCCGATGTGTAGAAAGTCCGAGATAGAGAAAACACAATCGTCGGTATCATGGTTGTGGGAATCAGGACGATCGACAGGATGGCGGGACAAACAGTAAGCGTCTTGGTGCAACTGGTTGGACTTGTAGACAACAGTAAATGCGTATTGCTGCAAGCGGAAGGCCCAGCGACCAAGTCGGCCTGTGGGGTCTTTAAGAGAGGAGAGCCAACACAAGGCATGGTGCTCCGTAATTACGCCGAAGGACCTCACAAACAAACTGGGGCGGAATTATGTTAATGCCCAAACAAGTGCAAGGCACTCCCGCTCAGTGATGGAATAGTTACGTTCAGAGGGAGATAGCGGGCAGCTGGCACAGGCAATGACACGATAGTGGTCGTGCTGCCGCTGCACAAGGAGAGCCTCAATACCATGGCCACTGGCGTCGGTGCGAAGTTCCGTAGGCGCAGAGGGGTTGAAATGGGTCAGCACAGGTGGAGCAATGAGGGCGGCAACAAGTGCGGTGAAGGCGCGAGGTTTGTCAAGGCCCCAGGAGAAAGGCATATCTTTCTTCAGGAGGGTGGTAAGGAGACACGCCGTGCCGGCAAATTTCAGGATAAACCGGTGGAAATACGTGCAGAGCCAGAGGAAACTGCGCACATCGCTTGAGGAACGGGAGGTGGGGAACTCGCGGACGGCACGAACTTTGTCAGGGTCGGGCTTGACACCAGAAGCATCGACCAAGTGGTCGATGGCCTTAATTTGGCGCTGGCCGAAGCTGCACATCTTGGAGTTGAGAGTTGGAGATCGGCGCGGCGGAAGACGGCAAGGATAGTAGAAAGACGGCGTAGGTGGCTTTCGAAAGTTTGGGAAAAATGACAATGTCATCTAGGTAGCACAAGCACGTCGTCCATTTGAAGCCACACAGGAGCGATTCCATCATACGCTCGAAGGTGGCAGGAGCGTTGCAGAGGCCGAAAGGGATGGCTTTGAAGTGGTACAGGCCATCGGGGGTACAAAGGATTTCTTCTCATGATCCCGTTAGTACACAGCAATTTGCCAGTATCAATAGAAGAAAAATAGTTGACACCGTGCAGGAAGTCGAGGGCGTCGCCAATTCTCGGAAGAAGCTAGACGTCTTTCTTTGTTATTTGATTAGAATGGCGATATTCTGCACAGGAGCGCAAACTTCCATCTTTCTTTTTGGGTAACACCACAGGAGACGCACATGGACTGCTAGAAGGCTCGATAATGTTGTTCGCCAGCATCTTGTCCACCCCCGTCTGAATAACATGGCGCTCAGGAAGCGAGACACGATAGGGCCTTCTGTGTATGGGGCTGGCATCGCCCGTATGTATGTGATGGGTTACAACTGTAGTTTGGCCGAGATGACGATTCCCAAAATTGAAGATGTCACTGTAGGAAACTAACAGGGTGGAGAGCGCGTGGGCGTGGTGAAGTGGCAAATCCGCCGCGATCATTGCACAAATAAAGTCCGGACTTGAAGCGGCCGAGCGGGGACTAGGAAGACCAGACTGAACCCAGTTGCGAGAGCAGAAACTGTGCATTCGGCCATAGAGTGCTATTCCAAAGGGTTAAATTTGAAAACAGAGGCTGAAGTTGAGAATCGGAAGGTAGGTGCGGTTACCGATGACGGTCAGGACGGTGTGTGGAAGGATGACGTTTCGTTGAGGGACAACGTGCTTGATTGGGTTAGTGACATAGGCTCCATCAGGAACGGCGGGAACGAGGGAAGTTGGAACATAGACTGCAGCATCGCGTGGCAGGCGAGTAATTTTAGCGGGACGTAAGCGGGGCTGCTTCGAATCGGCGCTTTCAGATCAGAGCGGCAGGTCCAAACGAAGACCAGTGGAGCAATCAATTAGCGCCGCGTGGGTCGTTAAAAATTGATGCCGATGATCACATCGTGGGGGCAGTGGTCGAGCACGTGCACATTCCAACGACGGCAGCAGCACTGCTGTCGGCGACAAGAAAGGCTGAGGAAACGGCGGGTGTCACAACCTTCTTCAGACGACTGCGAAAGGAGCATCTCAGGACCGAAATTTGAACGCCAGTGTCAAGCAGAGCCGTAACTGGTGCACCGTCGACGCAGATATCGAGAAGGTTGCAGCGAGGAGCGGGGTTCAGGAGAGGATTTTCGGGCCAGGTCATTAATGCAGCGTCACCTGCGGGAGCTGCATTGGTTAGTTTTCTGAATGAAAACCAGGTAAGGGCGGAGTGGCTGGGCATTGAAGTTGTGGCCAACGGGAGCGACGGGCCTGAGGTGAAGGCGAGCGGCTGTATCTGCGCAGGGTAAGAGTGTCGTTGGCGTGTGAGAACTCAGGACGGGAAGACATCTGGCGTGGGCCGTAGTCGGCACGGCGATCGCAATCAGAACGAGGTCCGTTGTCGGCATGACGATCATAGTTACAGCTAGGTCCGTAGTCTATACGACGATCATGATTATAGCTAGAGCGAGGTGGGCAAAAACCAACGGCTGCGGCAGTGGCGGCAAATGTGGCCGAACGCGAGCAGTTGAAGCAGATAGCTCGGTCGTCTGAGATTTGCCAGTCCGCAGGATTCTGGTAGCGGTAACGTGGAGGGATGGCCGGAGTCGGTGAAGCAGCAGCAACCAACGGAGCGATGATTGGTGCACAGGGCGACGCAGAGGGCAGGCCAGAATTGAGACCCACGTTCGCGAACTACTGGCGAACAACGGCCTTGATCAGGGCAATCGTAGAGTCAGGCGGCTGAGGGGCGAAGGTGACGGGAGTCATAGCCTCCAGTTCTCTCCGTACAATTCGGGTTAAATTGGCTACATGGGATGGCTGTTGCAGTGTCGACACTTCTTCGCAGGAAGATATCGTCGCCGTGTTCTGAAGGCGGCCGAAACAGGGAGAAATGCGGCAGTGTTTGGCTTGCTCAAACTGCAGGCATACCTGGAGAGCAAAGTCGACCGTTGCGCAGTCATTGCAGAGGAGGAGGGTAAAAGCGTCGTCAGCGATCCCCTTGAGTATGTGGCCGACCTTGTCGGTCTCTGACATGGCGCTATCTACCTTACGGCAAAGTGCGAGGACGTCCTGGATGTAAGAGATGTAAGACTCGTTGGATGACTTGGCTCGAGAATCAAGGTCTTTCTTAGCGCCGAGGTTGCGTCTAATTGGGTTGCCAAATAGGTCGCGGAGCTTCTGCTTACAGGTGTCCCAAGAGGCAAGTTCTTCCTCATGCGTCTCAAACCAGACGCGCGCCGTACCCGCCAAGTAGATGACCACGTTAGAAAGCTTGAGTGACGCGCCCCAGCGGTTGTGCTTACACACACGCTGACACATGGCTAGCCAATCTTCAACATCGACGTCGTCGGTGACACAAAAGGTGCCCGGGTCGCGAGGTTGTGCCACGACAGCGGTCGGCGCTGGGGTTGACGCTGTGGTCGGAGGTGGGTTGGACGGCATAGCTATGGATTCAATGTGACGACCGCTGCGGTGGTCCAGGGCGGGGTGTAGTACCCAGCACAACCTCCACCAAATGTTACGGGGTTAGTTCAGCAGTAGGAACGATAGGCCGCACACAGGAGAAACACCAGAAGCCAGCACTAGAACTAGCTGCAGCGTCCTTGTCGTCGTCTACTTTCCAGCGACAGAACAGCTTCCACTTCGCATCGCGCCTTTGTACCGTAACAATATTTGCGGTTTACAGCCGAGCGATTGACCTTGTCTATTTTCCTTATTTAGAATTGAGAAGAAATGGATGTCGTAGTAAGTATTCTAGTAGTCAAGTACGGCTTCCGATCTGTGACATTCTTTTCCCGTAACGCACAGCCCCGCAGATCAGAGATATCAATCTGTTTTCAGAGGTACGCAATGTCGTTTCGCGCAGGCTCTGGGCACGATATTATCGGCGTCTACTCCTACCAAAAGGTCCCCGGTGTCCAAACAGGTGGGGTCGGGTGGTTCCTCAACCTTGTTTAATTTTGTTGGCCGCAGATACCTCGATCTTGCGCCTTCTCAGAGGCGTCTCACTGGCATTTCAGCTTTGTTTTGGGGGCTCGAATCCATGTTTTCCTGCCCACACCTGCAGTCTGCGATCACTTGAGAAGTCAAGATCCGCGCTGAAGAAAAGTAAATAAATAACAACAAGGACCTGGTGAAAGACGGAAGACGAGGAATGGTACAACCTTGTCTAGAGCTGAGTTCTATTTCCCGAAAGGTTCATCATGACTTCGACTAAGGATGTTGGCAAGATTCCTCCTTAACTGCTGCGCACCTGCGGCGCCTCTTGCATCAAAAGCCGGAGTGTAGTAAGTGAATCCCTGGCGGTCACCCAGAGAGGAACACACGTCTACTTGAGGCTGAAATGGCTCCTGGACATTTCGCACAGATCAGAAGAAAAGGGTGATGCGGTGAGTGAGGATAGCGTGCATTTCGTGCTTACAGCATCTATGGCACCCAAGGGCCCTGCTTATGGCACGCCCCTGAAGCGACTTGTTGTAGAGCTCATGAAGCATGGCCACGGGCAAAGAGATCGAAGTTTGCAGGCTTCTTATGCTCTGGCTGCGCTTTCAACAAATAGCGAACGGATCATTCCCATTCATTCAGGAATCACTGCCTGCTTTATGCCCTGCGGAATACTGCTGGACTGCATCGGCTTTCTGAGTCCCTGTTACGACTATTAACGCACTGAGATTCTCCTTTTCCTACGCAGCTTGATGGCAAGTATTCAAACCTTGATGAATAAAGCTGCAAAATGCAACTCTGACAATATATACAGTTACCGATACTTACATTTACCAAATTTCTCTGCCGAAAATATTGCACATTTGGTCTCAGCTGCCCGTTTTAGTCCGTAGATATAGCATTCTCCAAATTTGCCCAGTGTCGTTCGAAGCGATCTTGGACCCGGTTGATGTCCTTAAATAGATACGAAATGTAAGATATGCACGTGTGATGTGACATATCACTTGATGCTAATGCACCCAGTGTGGTCTGTTCAAATTTATTCTCCAGCCCCCCAAAATGCTCCTCGTGAAGCATCGGGATGATGAAGCTTTACAATAATTACATTACCTTGTATAGCTGCACTTGTCGTTACAAACGCAGCACGGTTGAGAGAGTCGGCAATAATTCTATTTATTGCTTTGCAGTCACGGTTGAGAGAGTCGGCAGTAATTCTATTTATTGCTTTGCAGTCTACCTGTCAGCTTATTGCACAATATCTTATAGGCGCAATGCGAAAGCGGTGACTAATGTTGCAATATTTATTGCGCATGTCTACTTATGTGTTACCATGTTATTTGGTTCTATAATACTAGGAATGTGTAGACAAGCATTGTGGATGTACTTCATGCAACCAGTACTATCTTTGCAGACATGGTTGGCCAGAAAGGTGGAATTTTATTGCAAGACTTCTGTTTTAGTTCTTGTAGTGGCGTAAGAAGAGTGAATAAATGTTGTACAAGCACAAAGGAAGTGAATTATTTTGTAGTTGTGAACGCGTAGTACACGGATGTTCATTAGAGGTGTCCATCTGGTTGGGTAAAAGAAGGGCAGCGTTAAATTCAATTCCATTGAAATGTAAGTGATTTCACAGGATGCAAATTAAATTCACGAGTTACCTAAAGAGAAAATTCTGGTTTTCAGAAAGATTACGTAAAAGTAAAGCTTGTTCTTTAGAAATGCCAGAAATGCAAAAAATATTTCCCTGCCTATTATAGAGTTCTGCTAAATAACAGAAAAGCGTTTCATTCTGCCGGAGCTGCTGCAGCGATGTGTGCATTGGTTCATAAGGGTGCGGAAATGAATTTTAAATGCTGGCACATGATATTTATTGAACGATGTCGTTCGCTGTAAAAGAGTTACACATGATAGAATTTGACCCAGAGTGAGTTGCGGGCGGTGACTGATCCCGCGGAAACATCGAGGGGTGGTGGGCAGCAGTCATTAGTCATTAGGGAGTGCTTAAGGAGTACTTAGAGAGGGAGTCATTGCACATGTTGGCACTGTTAGTCGGCTGATAAAACTGCAACTGATTATGTTGCGCGTTCTCTTTAACCGCTGCAGTAGAATAACAAGTAAACGGAAACACAAAGAGGATAAAAAGTAATACAGAAATAAGTTAGACAAGAGCACACCGTCTATTCACTGCAGCTAACAACGAGCTTAAAAAATTATTCAGTGGATTCAATAGCCTAGAACATCTTTATTGCGGGACAGGATTAAAACCCCATGAGAAAGGTGCCCGGTTCGCCTTGGGCTCATCATTTATCCAGTTTCTTCAAATAGAACGGTTTCGAAAGAGCCAATAGTTGATGGAGAACTTAGCTGTAGACCGGTAACTTAGAGCAAGAGTTTGTACATGTTTCTGAGGGCTTAAAAACTCATGCGGAAGCCCAGTAGAATCATTATCGAATAAACTGAAGTAATGTTGAAGAGTTTTAACACGAGGCCAGTTTACGATAGAGAGTGGAGCACTTCATGCGTAAAGGAAATGCATATTCCTAAGGTAGATATTGACCTCAGGCTCGAAGTATGAGACTGAATGAAATTCTGCGTCCAATAATATCGGGGTGAGCTGCATTTCGCGGCTATTCTCAGGTTATCAATAGCAGCTCATCATTTTTCTCAAGAGAAAAGTGTATATTAGTTGTATCCTGCTGACACTTGCTTAGGCATCATTGTCTGGGAGGTCACCGCAAACGCTTGAAGCTATATTGCGGACAACGCAGGCAGCTATGGAAAGATAAAAGACGGGAAGTATAAAAGGAGCAGAAGCAGAGCATAGTGAGCGGGGAATACACGCGACTTCGTAATATCGTAGTAAATATGAAGAACAGGAAATCGACATGAACACGACATGTAATGCGAGGACTGATAACCCTTTTCTCTTCAGGGTAAAGACGTGAATTACAAGAATAGACATATATAGCAAGGGGCGCCAGAGCGTCGGGACAGAAAATCTGCGGAAATATGATGATAAATAGTTACCGCTGAACAGTGTTAAGTGGAGTCGACTAGAGGAGATTTTTATCCTCTAGTGCGCGTACCTTGGCTTGTGATGAAAGAAAAATAAGGAAAAAATGACACTTTCGGTAGCTTCCGCAGAGAAAACACGATCGTGCCTGGACTATGCAATGACTCAAATGTGAAGTGTCACGGGCGCTTAAACGCATTGCTGCTACCGCTGAGTTTCCCGAATTGGGCAAAATGCCGTAAACGTTGTGAATTCTTTATTCCGACAAGTGTGGGCCAAGACCTGCTGATACTATCGCGCATTGTGTCTTCGGGCATCATTCGTAGCGCTTGTTCCCCGTGTTCACACCCCTACATGTTTGCGTTCTCTTGCCAGCCCTAATTACGAAGACGGTGATGGTAACGCGTAGCATGTAAGCATAACCACGTGCTCCCCTTTCTTTGTAGCACTGAATTTAATTGAATTTATTTTCTCGAGAACAAAGCTGGAAGGAATTCCAGGCAAAAAGCTGCTCTCGCAGATTGACTGGGCCCGTAAAACCTTTATATAGTGGTGGCTTCGACATATCAAGTGATGGAAATAAGCATAAGAAAGATACAACAAAAGAAAACGAATATACGCATTATGAAATACAAACAATGAATAACACTTAACAAATACAACTGTATGGTTAAAACGGATGCTTCTAGGCTCGTCTAATGCACAATAATACGCAATCAAGGAACACACATGTAATAGAATCGCAAATATGTACTTAATGTTCACTAATACATATTTTGAACATATGTACATACATGAAAACCAGAATGTACACAAAAAGTTGTATGACATAATAAAAATTTTACAGAAAGGCACAAAATTATCTCCGTGCATCAAAGAGCACCTAGAGAATGAGAAGAAATGAATCTTAAAAATTCCTCAAAACTCGGCAAAGTACCGGCGCAATTCTTCGAATCTGAAACTGGTGGTATGTTTATATTTGTTGAGTGCACGCTGAAGATTGCGTTGCAATGTGTGGTGTTTAGATTTAGCTCAAAAATGAAGAACAAACCAAGTACGCGTGATGCGGATATTAGCAGAAGTATGTTTAATTTTAAAGGAGGCTGTTTCAGTTATAAGGGCCTTGTAAGAACTATTAGAAAAAAGAAAACAAACGTAGCATCTGGAAGTCATACATGTGGTCAATGATGATAATGTGATACAATGGAAACAAAACGTTGGTTGGGGATAAGTAGTGCACGTTTGCGACGTGACGAAGGTTTTTCTTTTGGAGACGCAGAATCTTCGCGATATTTGTTTTCGTAGTGGTTGCCCATATTAACATATAGAATACAATATGAGATTCGAAAAATGCATAATAAATTTGTCGCTTAACCTTTAAGAGTAGCAGTTTTCTGCATTGTGACAGTGCTCCTGTTGTCGCAGCGAGCTTTTTACAGACGTTATTCACCTGCATATCCCAGCTGAGATTAGATGAGAAAACGACTCCCAGAAGTTTGTGCTCATGCACAATTTGATTTTCATTATCAGCATATTAATCACGCGTTGAATTTAAAGTAGTTTATATTTTGCCTGGAAGAAAATTACTTTTGTTCTTGCTGCAATAATTGTTATCTAACTGCGCTGCAACGAGAGCAAGAGCTTGTCAAGCACATCATTGTATTTTAATAATGATTTGGCTGCACTTGGACCAGGAAATACCACTGTACTATCATCTCCATTTATTAGGAACTTCGCCGTTTGGCCTAGTGTAAATATATAATTAAAAAAATAATAATAAATAGAGGCAACAAAATACTTCCTTGTGAGCCGCCGCGGTGGCTCAGTGGTTATGGCGCTCGGCTGCTGGCCCGAAAGACGCGGGTTCCATCCCGGCCGCGGCGGCCGGATTTAGATGGAGGAAAAATTCTAGAGGCCTGTGTACTGTGCGATGTAAGTGCACGTTAAAGAACCTCGGGTGGTCGAAATTTCCGGAGCCCTTCACTACGGCGTCTATGATAGCCTGAGTCGTTTTGGGAAGTTAAACCCCCTTAAACCAATCTAAACCAAACTTCCTTGTGGTACACCATGTGTAACTGTTAACTGTTAAGAAATTTGACTGTTCTCTATCGAAGCGTACGCACTCCGTTCTACCACTCATATATGATCGAAACAGTTCCAGTGGTGTGCCCCGAATTCCGTAGAGTGAAAGTTTATGCTGTAGTATATCGTGAATAAGAGAATCAAAGACCTTCGTGAAGTAAATAAATAAACCTAAGATTTAATGGTTATTTTCTATATTTTATGGTATATTTTCTTTCAGAGTTAATAAGGCTGTCTCTGTTGATCTATTTTTCCTAAATCCATATTGGGCATTGGTTAGCACTTGATTCTTATCTAGAAAAATAATTACTCGATCATAATTTAGTTTCTCTAGCTCCTTTGAAAATATTGGCAGAACAGATATCGGTTTGTAATTTGAAAATAATTTTTATTGACTCTCTTATGAACTGCAGTTAATCTAGTTTCCTTCAAGGCAACTGGAAATACACCCGTTTCAAGAACCTAGTTTAAGATACGAGTTAGAACAGAAAGAATATCCTCCAAACCATATTACACTGACTTTACTGGCATGTTACATACATCTAATGCTGTACTCTTATTCAAATGAATAAATGTTGTGTAGACTTCTGATTCATTGGTTGGCTGCAAAAACATACTTTCGGGAACACTATGAATAGCTATATCCAAATTTACTGGGTTATTATGGCTGGGCTTCTCGACAGAGTAATGGCAGAGGACATATACTTTTCCAACAACGCATCTGCTTCTCTTGGTGTAAAATGTGCCCTACAGAGTACAGTGTGCTTAGTTTCATCTGCTTTTTGTTGTTTATCTTTATATAAAGACTGCAGTGTTTCCCAAAATTCCGGGATGTCATGGCGCTGTGAAGGTTAACGCTTCGAGCGGTTAACAGACGCTCGGTAACACTACTCCGCAAACGCTTCGCCTCCTGGGTTAGCCTGGCATCTTCAGGAATGAATGTATTAAGGTGCCGACCCAAAATCGTGATCGCTGCTTCGTCGTCCGTGGTGGTGTCCAACTATCCGAAGTTTGTTTAGCTGCATAAGCAAATACTGCGCAGAGAACGGCACGCAGAAAAGAGAGGAACACATGAGATCAGCGCAGGCTAGCAAGTGGTTTAATGCGCCGAGGTATCCTTGCCTTTTCAACAACAAAGCGCATATGTTGCCAATGTCTCACGTGGCGTGAAGAGACGTGGTAGAAATTCGGCGTTGGCGTTCTTCTGAAATCTGTGATTTCAGTCACACACAGTTTCGCAAGAAACAAATTCCGGAAGAGGCTATAATGCAAGAATGTTTTACACTCGAGAAAAAATACAGTCGTTTCACAGAATATTATACAGATGGGTCAATAACAGAGGCATATGTTTGAAGCGCAGTGGTAGACTTCCATAGTCTGTATCCATCTTCACTGCAGAATGCTACGCCATTTGTGTGGCCATCAAAAATAATAAAGGAGAACCTCTCCAACAGTATTATTTACTCAGACTCGCTTACAGCCATTCATTCCGGAAATGCAATAACTCCACTGCTTGGCGACCTTATACACAACATTACAACAGCATAGCAAAAGGACAAAACATTAGACTCTGCTGGGTACCAAGTCACCTTGGCATAAAATGCAACGGAAGAGCAGATTTGTGCTCTGCTCAAGCTAGTGGCAAGCAAATTAAAAATGTAAATATCCCCTATAAAGATTGCATAAAATTTATACATTTAAATGCAAGGAAACAATAGCAGTCCGCTTGAAACAGCGAAATAATTAAAGAACTATACCTAATAAAACCAGTTTTAGGCCAATGGAAGCCATCTGTGCACCAAAAACGTTCCAAGGAAGTTCTCATATGCCGTGTCCGTATAGGCCACACACACATTACACACAACTTTCTGCTTAAGAAAAAAGTCAAACCAGTTTGTACTTGTGGAGATGAACTTACATTTAATCACATTTTACTTTCATGCTCGCAAGTGGAAAAGCAATGGAAAGCGTGCTTTTCCCCAATCTATAACCAATGCATCCCTTTTCACCCAGCACTGCTCTTAGGTGAAAATGCAATTGTCGACATGTTCTGCGTTTTTAGATTTTTAACAGAAGTTGGTGTTTTAAAGAAGATGTAAAACATGACCCAGTGTTTCGCCGATGTACCTCAGCCACTTTCTCATTCAGGCGAAAAGGGCTCAGGTTTTGTATTGATTGGTTGGGGGCCTCCAGTTCTTGCACAGCCAAGGACGACTGATGAGGTTACCCGACCTCCTTTGAAACTTTTTATATTAGCTATTTATCAATAATGTTTTGATCTCAATACTAGGTAGAAGGAAATAACTTTTTCAGCTGTACACATCGCCAAGTTTTAAATCTTTTTTAAAAATCTCCAGAAAACAATTTTTATACCTTGAGCTCGGCGCATGATAGCCTTAGTTGCTTATGCGCCATCAAACCCAACACAACAACATCAAGGTAATTCCCCAACTCATTTCGGCTTCCCTTTTTAAAAAGCACTAATACTTTCGCGGTTTGCATTTTCACAGGAAATGTCGATGTCGTCAGATATTTATTAAAAAATATTCATTAGCACCAGTGTGCTTTGGCATCTGCGACATTCTTTGCCGGTTTTATTCGAATTGCGTCGATATCTCTACTGCTGGTGTTCTTTAAATTTTTTATTGCTGAAATTGCTTCCTGTAGATTCACTGGCTGCAGAAATATTGATTTTTCATTCCGCGTGCTGATATATCGACATGCATTTGAGGAGCTGCCTGGCGTACTCATATTTGCAATAAAAAAAATATTGAAAGCATCAGCCAGTTCTGCCTCGTGCAAAACTTTGACATTAAATGTTAGTTTAGAAATGCAGCTACGTTGGTTATCGTGACGCAATAGCGTGTTTAATTTGTCCCAGAGCGACTCACTCAGCTCATTTTTATCGTTCAAAAACGTGAGATGTATTCTTTATGCACAGTACGCAGTTTTTTCGTTGGTTGGTTTCGATACGGTTTAAAGACGCTCAAGTATTCAGGATTGCTGGTGTCTAATAACTGTCTGTAGAGCTTATCTTTTGCTCTCATTTGTTAGTACAGTTCATGTGTGACCAATAGTTTTTGAATTTTTCTACTCTTTTGGCGTCTTTTAACAGGAAAATGAGCATTGTATAACCTTTTGAAGGTATCAAAAAAAAAAACATTGTAGGCGTTATTAGCATCAAGCAAATTCTGGACTTCGCACCAGTCTATATAAACCAGCTCATTCCAAAACGCGTTAAGAACCGTATCGGTTATTGGCTGGTAAATACTGTCAGCAGAGGAACAGTTTAGAGTGCGGACAACTTGTAAACAAAAAAACACAGGAAGATGATCACTAATGGAACATGATAGGGCACCAGCTATGATATATTGCGATGAAAGGTCTGTTATATGTCTAACACTGACTCACATTGAGTTGTTATACTGGTTGGTTCATTAATAACGTTGTCAAATTCATATCACAAGAGAAGGTTGTTAAAGTTTGCACTAGTAGGAGTGTTAACACACATATCAGTATTATATCCTGATACTGCTTATACTGCTTTTCTACAACACATGAAAGAAAGCCTTCAAAGAAATAAAAAAAATGTTTAAAGCCCATTTGGCGGCCAATAACAGACCGAATATATTTCCTTGCAAATAAATTAAACACTTCATATTTTGGAGTCATTGCACTAAATGAATCAAGCAGTTCACAGTCCATTTGTACCAAAGTGTGAATTGCAGTGCCACCTCTGCGACCACAAGGGCGATTGATGTAGTGCGTACTGTTGCCTTTCTTTCTGAAAACGTCACTCTCGTTCGTGCTGCATGTTTCGCTTAACAGAACAACAGAAAAGCTAAAAGAAAATTTACTGAAGAATTCTTCTAAAGAAAATGTTTTGTTGCGGACAGATCTTGTGTTTAGGTGTACACATTTCAGTACGGAAGACCTAAAGTTAGATACCGTATTGTTCAGGTCATCTGGTGAGTAAAAGGTGTGCATATAGGTCTTTAAACTCTTCACTTAAGTATTCCGCTCAATGCACACTGCATTTTGGCTTACAGCTATGAATGTCCTCGAGGCATTTAATATGAATTGCGTTTGCCCCATCTATCATCCGCACAAGAACCTTCTCATGGGTATACCATACATATTTGAACTTGGCCTTTTTCGCCCAATTTTTTGTTCTCAGCTGTTCTCCGTTGTGTCTGGTTAGGTTTTCTTGGATGAAGATGTTTGGCTTACTATCTTTTAGGTTGTTCTTCTTACTCTACCAAGATTCCCTGATTACCTGCAGCCGCCGCGGTGGCTGAGTGGTTATGGCGCTCGGCTGCTGGCCCGAAAGACACGAGTTCGATCCCGGCAGCGGCGGTAGAATTTCAATGGAGGCGAAATTCTAGAGGCCCGTGTGCTGTGCTATGCCAATGCACGTTAAAGAACCCCAGGTGGTCGAAATTTCCGGAGCCTTTCACTACGGCGTCTCTCATAGCCTGGGTCGCTTTGGGATGTTAAAGCCCCATAAGCCATAAACCATCACCTGCCTAGTGAAGCGCAGGATTATGCCGGGTATCTTATCTTTCTTAGGGCAGCCTGTGTGCCGAGACACGGTCTTGTTTGACGAGATTAGGCGTCTTGAGCTTATCTGCGAACTCATTGAATATCGGGAGCAAGTTTTCATCAGTCAGAGAAGGAACACCATGAACTTCCAAATTCAGCTGCCTATTTCTAAATTTAAGGTAGTTTAGAAGAACTTCTTGTTGGGCTAGTTCTAAATTTAAACTCATTTACTTCTCGTCGAAGTTGTACCTGAGCTGATAGGTTGTTTTCATTCCTTTCCTCAAGTTCTTGCACGTTTTTTCTGAGCACTCTAATCGCATTTTTTTGCACACCGATTGTGTTTTTAAATATTCAGAAATGACAGACATGTGCGTGATATATTCTTCCATGGCTTCCACTCGAGTTACGAGGGCTGGTAGGCTTTCAAGCTCCAGTTTAATAGATGTATTGATAGCCTTTATATCTCCATCGGTCTTGCATCGAGCTCCGAAAATTTTGGCATCGCCACGCTTTCTTGGCAGCGTCACAGTTTTCCTTGAGAGGCTTTTCCGCTCGCCCCGCACATTTTTTGAAATGGTACTCCTGTGCGCATTCTGAACAAGGTACGCGTCCTTCGCTCTTATGAAAGACCACATTACAAGTGCAGCCGGTGTTAGACATGATTTTCCCTGCGACAAGATGTCGCTAGAACCAACGCAGGAAAGTACACTAGAGGTCTTTGGAAACGACCGCAGCACAGGCACCATCAAGTAGAAGAATATGAGTACCAACTAACCTGCACAGTTTTGACAGCAGAGTAAGTGGTGATGTTCGCAGGGTGCTGCCGCCGCAGCTAAATGACTGCTTCGCCAGGTGCGTCTGATTTATATACGGTCGATGGCTCCGTCTGGCGTGCAGGCGCACTGGATGCTTGCAGCGATGATAGCAGCTGTGATTTCGTGCGGAGCTGGTCGTGCAGTAGAACAGTAGTTGAACGGTGACTTGAGTGGCAGGAAAAGCTAGACAACCCGCCGTGTCCGATGGGGCCGGGCAGCGTCAGACGATCCAGGTAAAGACCGCTCTTCGTCGTATCTGCACAGTTTCGACGGCAGAGTAAGTGGTGATGTTCGCAGGGTGATGCTGCCGCTGCCAAATGATACATAAACATAACATAGTACATAACATACATAACATAGGAAAAGTCACAACACAGGGACGTATCATAAAATCCTGCTGGGTGCCGAGCCATGTTAAAATAGATCGTAATGAAAGAGCCGACAAATGTGCTGCACAAGCTGGCAGGCGTGAAATTGCGAAAATCAGCGTGCCCCACAAAGACTGCATGGAATTAATACACAGTAGTCTGAAGGCTTAATGGGAGACAGCTTGAGGTAATGAAATGAACAACAAGCTGGATTTTGTAAAGCCGGTCCTTGGCGAATAAAAGACCAGTACACAGCAGGAACGTTTTACAGAAGTAACTTCATGTCGTCTCCGCATGGGATACACACCTGACACATAA
The DNA here is from genome assembly GCF_052857255.1 of Amblyomma americanum. NCBI lineage: Eukaryota > Metazoa > Arthropoda > Arachnida > Ixodida > Ixodidae > Amblyomma > Amblyomma americanum. The sequence goes on along the minus strand of NC_135503.1, from coordinate 101,711,165 downwards.
TTTCTTAGGAACCAATCTAGACAAGACTTTTTGTGAAAGATGAGAAGACGAGCTCACAGTACACCTTATTTTATTACCATGCTCAAAGTCTAAAAAATGAGACAGAAGTATTTTACTCAATTTTAGAACCAATGGATTCTATTTCACCCTCCGCTGCTCTTAAGTGATTATGCGATTGTTGAATGTCTTCTGTTTTTAACTTTTCAAGAGAAGCTTGCTTTTTTATTTACTGTGAATATCCCACTTGTCGTTGGTACTCCTCAGCCACTTTCTCTTTCCTGAGATGAAGGCCGAGGTGTGTATTTCAATGGTTGGGAGCCTCCAGATCCTTGCCCTGTCAAGGACGGCTGATGAGGTTAGCCGACCTCATTTAAAGCTTTTAATATTAGTCATTTATAAATCTTGTTCTCGCTCTCAATAATGAGTACAGGGAAATAACTTTTGAAGCTTTCTACACCAGCTTATTTTTTCTTATTTGTAAATTCTCCAGAAAACAATTTTACTTTACCCTGAGCTTAGCGCATGTTAGCCTTAGCTGCTTATGTGCCATTAAACCCAACGCAACACAACACTTGGTGGCGTGAAACTTATTGAAACACCCGCGCTTTACGCAGAGGGTAAGATTGCAATTCTCGCAGGCTCACGTGGATAACTTGTGGCGATACTGGCATCGTATTTGCTTCTCTAGTTTGTGCGGAAAGTGTCCTTCTTTGTCGAAAACTTCATCAGGCACAATGAAAGCAGGACATCTCCGAACGGCTGGTTGCTTAGTGGCAACACGCAGGAAATGGCGAGTTACACTTCGCTCTAAAGCAAGAAGGTCAATACGCTCATCTGCAGCGAGTTGGTGAATATTCCCGGCGTCTGCCATTGCAATGTTAAGCATCTGTGGGAACAAATGCCACCACCACTTCTTTCGTGCCCCTGGTGCTGCACCTGTAGCTGTTCAAAGCTTGATCCGAAAGGTCCACGCCTCCCATGCCGATATTGTAGCTGGAAAACAACTTTGTTTGTGGAACGCCTACTTCTTTGTGCGCTCTAATCTAATACCGCTTCACAAAACATGTTGGTCCAATGCTCTCATAGTTGCTTGCGATAGAAACTAGACTGCTGTCCTTCCATTTTACAAATGTCTCTCTCCTTCATTGTCCAAATGGGAAGAAAATTCTCCTCGCTGGTTCCTTTCCACTTCTTTCTTTGAGGGGAGTGGGCATTTCTTAAGTCGGTTTTCACGAAGGGTTCCTGTAGCCCGAAATTAGTTCTGTCAAAAAGTTACAAGTAGGCCATGGCTGCTAAAAGAAATTGTTTAAAAAGACGACATGGTCCCTAGGTGCTGAAATAGCTTCAGGCAGCGACACGACAACAAGCGTTCCTAGTAATTTCTTGTCTGAACTCAAGGACTTTCCACAGTATATAATATCCGTCTAGCAATATCCGTCAGAACTGCAGAGCACCAGGTTCCTGTAGCCTAATTGAACTGGCTTTCCTCTAATAAATTGGTTCCTCCGTTGTTCCTCAATAAAGTCCTTGGTAGTTAGGTGCAAGAAGCATTTTATATCCAGGAACCGACCGCGGCTGATGCACTTGGCAGCGTGAAGTACTCCAACGTCTTCGTCGACACACCAGTACGCCTTTTGACGTGGGAGTCTGTGGTAACCAGTCAAGAAGAGAATAGTAATGAATTTCATCATATCATCTAATGTCCCAAAAAAACTGGACTTATTTTTCTTTTTTGCATAGGTTCTGGTCTGAACGATGATGTTTGTCAGTATTTCGTCCTCAAGAAGTCTGCTGATTATTTGCCTCGGCGAATGCGCCGTATATTGAGACCTCAACTTCGCCTTTCGCTCTTCAGCTTAATTAGTTGTAGGTGGCCAGGTATAATTTAGATGACTCTACTTCCAGTTGATGCTCGAAAGTTTTGCGCGCTTCACAGTAGGGGCGGTATCTATGCCCTCTTGCTCATTGTCAGCGCAGTGGACTATCAGCGTTCCTCAACATCGCTCTAAACTGCGAGTGCTCCACATCAATCGGTAATTTGTTCTCAACTAAAACGCCGTTTACAACGGCAGAGCCAGTGCAATCATCGTCTCCTTCTTCTTCGTCAGTTTCTGTTGACGGATTCGGAGGAACTATAGCTACATCCACCTCTTCTCCAGGATCACTGGCGACTTGGGCAGCAACCTCTATGGCCTCGCTGAGACGAAAAATTGTTTTCTTCAGAAAAAAGTAAAAAAAATTTATGGGATCGGCAACGTGTAACAGCAAGCGCCATTGTGATTACAGGAAAACCCAGCGTACTACGAAAAGTGCCGCAGCGTTCATTGTGGCGCAAAAAAGGTGTAAGGCGCGTAATATTCAAAGCATGCAGAGCATCCTATGTCTCTCTTGCATCTGTACACTCGATACTAGAGAAATACGCTGATAAACGTGACCGGTAGAAAATTATAAACGAGCGTTTCCCGGTGCACTTGGCGGGAAACAACTGCCCAGAGCTTTCTGTATGGATAGATGCCATAATGAAGAATGGGAAGCCCGTCATCGCGGTTTAAGGGTGTCAGCAAACTCTCTGTCGAAAAAACTGTGAAATAATTAAAACAATATGGAGTGTGCGCTTTCAAATCTTTGTTAATACGACTGTACTTTTAAAAGCATGCTAGACTCTAAAGGCACCAGAAACAAAATTTAGCGACTTTTCGAATATGTGGAAACATACATCGAGATGTGGATCCGTCATCACTTAATAAAAGAAGGTAATGCGGGCAATAGTGGAGGGCCTGTAATTCTACGTTAGGCGATGCTCAGTATTGCATATGCGCATTGGCATATTGCATACACATCCGGCTATACGTCTCACAAAAGAATTATAGCGCACTTTTCGAATAAGAAAACATCTGCAATGTCTATTACCATTTTCTTCGTCTCATCGTCAGGTTCGCTGTTCTACTTACCCATCGAGACGATTGCTTGGTGGCCCAAGGTTATGCAAGGACCCATAAGGTGACAAAGCGGGCAGTGCCGCGGGACAGAGAGCTCAGGCTAGGCCCGTAGCCACAAAATCATACTATTGCTATCTCACATCACGTCTCATTCTTCAGATTGTCACCATGTAACAAAATCTTTGGTGATCGGTAAAAATAAGTAGCGTACAATGGATGAACATCAGGTGGTGGATTGATAGGTCTATTCGAGAGCGCTCGCAGGCTTTGCTCTCCTAGTTTTGACACAATCATAGGTTTCTCACAGGTTGGGAATATCTCTATCAAATAGACTCCCCAGTTAAGCGCGATGCCTGGAGAAGAAAATTGAAAACGTTCTTTAACCCGATTTTGTGGTGAGGTATAATACTGTTTCTTTGCCAAACATGCAATACATCTCGCTTGAAAAAATCTGACGGCGGTCTTTCAAAATTTTAGGCGCGATATTATGACCAAATCCCATTCTCCAGACCGTTGCGCTTGTTTCGGTTTTCAGGGTTAAAACTAGAGAAAGACCTAGTTGCGTACATATAATGCGTGCTTGCAGTCGTCAAAAGACGGCATCTCATTTATTGACATCTGCCCTGCCGCAAGCCTTGCTATCATATTTACCTAAATGTGTAACCGATGTATATGGGTTCTCTCCAGCCAGCGTTAACTCGGCAGTACTTCTCCGCTTGCAAAATAGTGCAGTTAGCTCACGTACGCTTGTAGTCATTAAAAATAAAAGCTTCGTTCCTTTCCGCACAAGAAGGCAAATGTCGCACAAGTTGTATAGAATTTTTCAGTGAAGGGCGCCAGGAATACTTTAAGGCGTACGACTTACTTGGGGCATGAGTGGTGCAAACAGAAGTTTTATATGGAAGTTCTAGACGGAAGTTGTGGACGAAAGTTCTCCGCACGAGCTGTTATTCATATGTTGTATGGTAAAAAATAAATCGTAAAAGTTGATTAAGCTACAGTTGATAAGAAACATATATCTAATAAAATAAAATACAAGAAAGAAATAGTAAAAAATAAAATAAAAACTGGAATAAAGGAGAAAAAATAACTATAAAAACAGAGGAAAATAAAAAATAAAGAAATGAAAATGAAAAATAGAGAAAGAGAGGAAAAGAAATATAATTCGCATTCTTATCCTTAAGCAGACTTAAGTGCAGTCCTGCAATTCTTAAAGTGCGGGCTTAACATAACGATGTCTTTTAAACCATAAGCTTTAGCGGCCTAGTCACGCCATAGCTATCGGCGCCGCTATTTGACCTTCAAATGGAGGAGCACTGGAGGTGTGGCACCCACGTGACATACCAGTAAATCATGAGAGAGAAACAACTTTAAAGCCAAGGACTTGTAGATCGTGGGCGACTGTACCTCAGTGTAGCCCACATGCGGGGGTGGCCTTCAAGGTCCAGTTGACAAGCGCTTCCTGTGTGGTCTTCTGCTTCAACAGCATTTGATTCCAGCTCTCTTCGGAGGGAGCTAGCATGAGCATGTGAGGTGGAGGCTTGACCTCACATCCGCATAATTGATGATCTTGGGTTTCCAATTCCTGGCATTTTAGGCATGCACGGTTATACTCCTTTGTTCGTAAAACGATAACCCGTGGGAGCTTAAAATGTATCGAGTCTGGATCTTTCTTAGCATCTTGGCCTGTGCTTTGCTAAGCTCCGCATGCGGAGACAGATAAATTCTTCTATCCTTATAATACTTCGTTATGCCATGGTGCCTCGTCAGTGCTTCACCAAGGGGGTCCGTGTCTGAGGAGCTGATCTCCCGGTTCGTCTCAGACCTCGTTCTCTACGATCTCCCTCCTCGTTTTCTGGATTTTCTGAATTAGCTGAGACCCACATCAATTCCATTAAATGTTGCGGAGTGCAAGGCAGCAAGATGAGGGCTTCCGTATTGCCTACTGCACCTTTACAGAAATTCGTAATGACTCACTTGGAGTCAAGGCGGTGAGCGTCGATGGATCTGTGATGGGTAGAGCAACGGCAGCCTCTTCGGCTTCTAGACGTAAGGCTGCTTAAACCACAGCCGTGTTAGTTATTCTCCCTTCCCTGGTCACAGTGCAAACTGTAAATTTGTAGTAGGTTTGCTTCCAAAGTTTTTTCTATATTCTCTCGTGTTAAATTATTCGCTCTTTGTACACAGTGCTTAGCACTAGTTGTATTTGTTGCCTCGAAAGCGATGACACATACCCACGGAGAAAGGGGGGAGGGGATGTGATTGGCCAGGGTTTGGTGCAGATCCAAACAGCAGAAGCTTTGCCACTTATTACAGCTCGGCTGTTCACATTTCTCTTCACACTCTAGAAAATTTAATTGGTATAAAATTTCTACGTGTATTTAAAAACTCATATATCCCATATTTATCAATTTTCTAGATCAGCATATTATTACATCGAAACAAAACCGAGAGAAGGAGCTTCAAAAATACCCATATCAGCAACATCTGTCCTCGTGAGAAAAGAAAAAGAAAAACAAACTATTCTGTGTTGCCGGTATGGAGAAAAAAGTCTCGTTCTCCAGCGTATTGCGCTTTTCTCTTCTTCCAGCGTTACATTTTTTGCCTTAAGGTGTCAGAGTAAGGCAATGCATTAGCGAACAAAGTATCAACAACTCAAAAGCTTAAGATGAAGAAAAGATATTTCCTTATGCTTTCTTTGCTTTCTGTGATTCGTAACATCGGTGTATATCGGTAACACAATATACACCTCTCTTTCTTGTATGAAATGCTTCCAGTACTTCCGTTGCCCTTGAATCATTGCTTTTTCCTAAAATCTCTATCTCAGAAACCGTGGTTGACACTTTTTGCACTACTTGCATCTAGCCTGTCGCAAATGCTCTGCCGCTCAAGGGCACTGATAAAACTCAGCGCAGTGCTGAGAAAGATGTGCACCATTTATGTTTTTTAATGACCGCGCAACCTCACCTGCCCATTCACTGATGTACCGCCCTGTTTGGCCCACATAGGCCTTCCCGCATGACAGCGGTGTTTGGTAAACCACACCGGTGATTGCAATTGAACTTCCTTGCATATCTGATGTGGCAACCACTCTTGTCTTTGCTCGTAATGCGCGCGCTTAGCTGTGCCAGTTTGTGTGGAGCAGAGAAAACAACCGGCACGCCATGTCTGTTGCCCACTTTTTTGAATTGGTGGGCTACCTTGGGCACATAAGGCACTACCTCCGGTTTGACAGCCGCTTTTCTTCTGTCACATGTCTGCTGCAACTTGATGGCTTTCATCTTCTGTAAGAGGGCTTCAGCAACCGCTGTGATGACTGTGCCTAAAAATCCTGCCGAAAGTATTCTGTCAACCTGCTTGTCATAGCTCCCTTACACGATATCAGATGTTATTTCTTTTCTAGAAAGAGATGCTTCCATTGGTTATGTGTTTTGTGTGGATGTAGATTTATTTTATTCTGTGCCCCAAATTGAGTTGTTTGCAGCTGTAAGAGATGCTAAAGAAGGCAGCGGTGCTCTTCAATTTCAGAACTTTTCAGGCGTTTCAAAAGATATTTCATGAGGATACCTGTGTTTTGCCTCAGTGTGACGTTTGTTTCTTACAGCAACAAATTTTATCCCCAAAGACAAGAGATCTGCATTGGATCCTCCGTAGCGCCTATACTTACTAACAATTTTCTAACATCCATTGACCGCACCCTTGAACCAAGTGTAAGAGGAAGGATGTTCTGAAAGTTTTCAGGTATGTTGACGATTTGATGGTAGTTTTTAATAAACAGAATGGCAGGATTTCCAGGCACAGTCATCAGAGCGGTTGCTGAAACCCTCTTACAGAAGATGAAAGTCATCAAGTTGCAGAAAAGCGGCTGTCAAACCGGAGGTAGGGCCTTATGTTCACAAGGTAGCCCACCACTTGAAAAAAGTGGCCAACAAACATGGCGGGCCGCTTGTTTTCGCGGCTCCACGCAAGCTTCTGCCTTCAATGGGTGCACATCTGCCTTCAATGGGCGTGTTGTCAACGGCGTTCCAAACCTTAACCTGCGCACGATGTCCAGTTGAGAATGTTTTCATCTACACCAGAACCTGAGCCATGAGCCCATCCTTGCTACATTGAGCTATGAACACCTGAAATTCCCATGGAACGTTCGTTGATGTGCTTCAAGGCAATATGAGGTTTCCATGACGCTGTTGATCTAGAGGACTTTTCTTCTAACTTTTATTTATGCCGTTCTGGGTTCAAGCCGTCGGATCTATGTGCATCATGCGTGGACGTTGGATCCTCAGACCATATAATTATCTCCAGCCGGCAGTTTCCACGGCAGGAACTCGGTTTTTGCAAAGTACCCTTGCTCATTTAGAGCTGCGTTTCCTCTTCCCGTCCTATTCTCCTTCGGTGCAACCCTCAAGGGGCATGCGCTCAAACTGGCGTATGAGCTTCTCCACAGGTATGTTATCAGGACCGGGAGATTTTTGTTAACACTTCTTTCCCTTTACTTTCGTCTCAAAATTATTGATGATTATTACTTTTTAATTAATTCATTTCTCCCCAATTTCTTTTTTTGCTCGATTTTCTTTTCAATCTGATCAAAATCTCTCAACATTCACAATACTTTTTCTCAGATTCCTTAATTTTTATTTAGGAGCCGCTTGAGACAAGGCTGGATGAATTTTTCTTCTGTTCGGATCTACACCAAACTCTGGACTGTCGCCCGCCGCGGGTATGTGCCTTCGCTTCAGATGCAGCAATAAAATCAACGACGACTGTGTTTAGCGGCCCTGCTTTGGGGACCGAAAGACGTGCGCTGCGTTGTGCCTTGGTCCGCATCAATATTCAACAGAGGATAAGGCCCTGGGGCCGGGATCACAGCAATGGGCTGCCCTCAAGGCCTACATTGGCAGTGTTCAGGTTCCTGAGAGCGACTGGCTTGAAAGATCAGTTGTGACAGTGCCCCTCGCATCCCTCTATATTTCCCTTTTCAACCCCTTTATCCCTCTTCGCCAGTGAAGGCTAGCCAAGCAGAACACCGTCCTGGTTAACATCCCCTGCCTTCCATCTCCTCTTTATCTCTCTTTCTCTCTCGCGCGCGGCCTCCATAGACGACGAATGTACCGCGATGCGCCTGGACGAAGTGAGTATGTAACCGATCTGTCGACCGCCTGCCGCCAAGTATAAACAGGTTCATACCCCACGCATACCTGTGTCACCTGAAATGGCTCTACTTGACGCGACTGGAGAGATTGTAATGGGAAGTCAAAGAAGGGAGATCTATCCCGCACCCCTGTTGTATTATAGCGTGTACGATCGCTTGATTGCCTTCAGACTGCCTTTGATGCAGTTGCGTACATTGGTCCTCGATGCCGCTCTCTGACATCCGCAGTCCGGGGGTGCATTTACTGATTGAAACCCTTTAAGATCAGTGGCTTTGTTATTGAGCGAGGAAGTTGAGAGGGAGGTCATATGCAGTGGTTGACATCGGTAGCGCGTTCAAAGGCCCACAGGGATAGAAGCGTGTCTTTAGCACGAGCGGAGTTCCGAGGAATGACCCAATCCCATAGGCTTCGAATATCCGGGGTAATGTGACGGGCGCGGATGCGTTGTAATCCGACACATTCTCATAAAAGGCGATAGATGGTTTGACTTGCTCCTGTGTCGCATGCAGAACAGGCCTCTTGTGGTAAATGTGAGGCACCATGATGCGCCTCATGCAGCTCCCTGTCGGCAATGTGGTTTCTCCGCTCAGCAAGAATGTCAGCAGTATAGGCCGCTCCGGAGCGCGCCCTATGGATGAGGACTTGCGCGCCTCCGGGATGCCGTGCTTGTAGGGGCGCATGGGTGGCTGGGGCACATTCGCGAAGTCGGCGTTGGTCCGCATAGCGGACTGCAGCCGTCTGTTCAATGGAGCCTGGACCCGATGAAGCTAAAGAGACTCAGACGGCCGAGTTGGACCGGATGTCTTCCTTTTCGCTCTCACACGCGTGGGCAGCTTTGTTGCTGTGGCTACCTGCGTGTCCTGGTAAGCTTTCTACTTGTTCTTCGAGTTGCTTCGTGTTTAGGAGATTTTCGCGGAGGCCTTTAATGCGGTGACACAGCGTGCCTGCACGGGGCGCTTTGCCTAACCGGATGAGTGCTTCTCGACAGTCCGCGTAAACAGCAAGAAGGGTCAGGCAATCCTGTTTCCCCGAAGTCTGTAGAAGGTGAGGGAGCTAGATATATGGCGTGCAGCATGAGGCGGCTAATGCCGGGCTTGTCACCAAACTCACAAAAAGCACCTCGTCCATTCATTAAGTGAAAACTGCCAGGGGCACGGTATAAACTAAGGACCCTCGTCTTCAGTTTTACACCCGATTGTGGCACCCCGGACTGAAATCTTAAAAATCTAGTTAAACCTGATTTTTCGCGAAAGTGAGCGATAAAAGCACTTCATAATCATAAGAAATCATAAAAAAGGAACCATAAAAGTACCAGATTCGGTCTCTGGAGGCCGTGCCTTGTCGAGAATTGAGGCATCTGGTGAACTTTTTGGAAGACGCCAGTGAGATGAGAATCTTGTTGGGCGATGCCACTATGAGTCCAGCTACCTCTGAACACTTTAAGCATACCGTGTATCATATTAACGGTACCGGTACCAGAGTACCGGGAGCCCGCGCGCCGTCAGTGCGCGCCATCAGTGCGCCAGGTCGCTTTTAGGGCGCCAGATGGCGCCAGGTACCCGACAACTTACCTGGGAAACTTACCTGGCCTATCCGAGCCCAGGTACCCAGAGTTAGTATGCGGTTGGCGGGCTCTCATGTGCCCCAGTAACAGTAACACACATATGGTAGGCTAAAGTTGTCTCCTTGCCAGTCTAATGACGGCAACGGAACCCTGCTTTAGCAGCGTACCTTTCAGGCGCTCTACACGCAAGAAGAAGGCCCCAGAAAATATTGTTTTTTAGAGAGGAGTGTCGTATCACCGGCTAGGCACCCTGAGGCGCCAGGACGGAGGGCATGAGCGGCCTAGGTTGTCTTTTACTCCCAGGTCCGGACGCATAAAATTTTCTCTTGTGCCACCCCGCTTGACCTACGAGTCCGTTTACTTCAGTGGCGATGGTTATGAGAAGGAATTACCTATATCCACAATTTGGGTACCAGAGAGACCGTCCTAATAACAACTGCTGAAATTTATTTCGGATCTCTTCTGTCCGCTGTGTGCACTTCTGTTTTTGTGGCTTCAAAGCCCTTAGATTAGGTAATCGAGAGTTTTAGCTGATGTGAAGCTACTCAGGTAAGAAGGCAAGTGAAAAATGCATGCGACCCTGCTTGGCGCGTGTCTGTTTACAAGAGCGCACATGACCAGAACAAGTAAGGAAGGGAAAAAAAAACCGGAAAGTAGGGATGGGAAATGTGGAATGAAAGCAAGCTGAAGAATAACGAATTCATCGCAATGTAATGAAAATAAAAGAAGGAAATTGTTAGCGCTAACGGGACCTAATGCAAAAAGCATGTTGTGCTAGACTACTACAGCCAGCGGGAGGAAAAATAGCTGCAGATGCAGCCCGAAAACGCAACCAAATCAAAGTATAGCGTTCTATATAGGCATCCTATTCTTATCGCAAAACTCGATCCTAATGAAGACACTTCAATAGTCACCACCCTCAATTAAACCCGAGCGCTGGAAGAAGGGAAACATCAGGTTCCTCGGGTCCTAGGCAGAATGGCTGCCCCCAGCAATACTCTCGATGCTTGACTATATGTAATCTTCTGTACAGGGGCGAGAGAATCAAATAGGCAGCGAATTATGTTAGAAGGAGGCAAAAGTTCTGGGTCGGCTTTGTTCTAGCTGGAAAGATCAGGAATTATACAGGGTGTTGCAAGAAGAAAACCTCAGAACGCGCTAAACTTTGGGAGGAGACGCTGCGCCGCCGGCTGGGCACAATGCAAGCAGGACGGAGTGAGCCAGCAGAAGTTTCCCGTGAAAAACGTGCTGGCCAATACGGTAATCGGCGCGGCTGCAAAAAGGGGACTGCGGACACATAGCTCCGAGTGTACGGTTCAAAATTATTCACTGCAGGGGTCGCGCATTTCACAGATTGAATGCTATACATAGGTGCCCGGAAGCCAAGGGCACATTCTTTCCTGGTGGCGCACGTGTTGCCGTGTTCCTGTTCTTGCGCTCATTCCATCGTTGCGTTTTCTTCTGGTATCAAGTAATGTGTGCTTCTTGTATTTGTGTTTATTTTCTTGTGTTTGATGTAAAATCACTGTCAAATTGAATAAACGCTAATTTAGAATTTCGCTCACCGGGAAATGCCTGACGAGACACTTTTCCCCCCACTCCTGGCGCTCTCGCAATAAACAAAAATATAGGTCGGCTGAGGCACACACTGCTTCGAAGTGCTACTTCAAAGAAGAACGACTATCATCAGATCACCTTCTATATTGTAGTGTTACTCGGAAATGGCTACGAGGGGTGGAATTATGACCCCCGTACAATGCTAGGGTCACCCATCTTCTGGTGCTGTGTGAGCCAGGGCATTCTCGAAGTTGAGGCGTTCGTGTAAAGCTGTCACTGATACCTTCTGCGACCCCAGGATGCTGCGAAATTTCGACGCCATTTTCAAAATACGCTGAAATTAGAAGAAACCGCTCCAGCTGTCACGTTTCTTCCAGCATGGCAAACACATATGTTTTCTTCTTTAGTCTCGCGCAGAGAAGACTTTACTTAGCGGTACCTTGCGCTTCCTAGAGAGACAAGAAACCTACAGCTCGTGACGAAGAAAATGAGAACCACTAGAATTCAACACGCCCATTTGATCAAATAACTGAAGAGATCATGCTGTTGCCAACACCACCTACTACGCTTCTCAAAAGAATATTAATATTTATAGAAGTTTAATATTGAGGGAACATTGAATTAAAGCACGACGCAATGATATCGGCGGCACCGCCGCGGTTTACGCCCCATTACAGAAGTACAGCTGTAAATTAAAAACGTGCAGAAGCGAGTCCGGGTTGAGAAAAGAACGCTGGGTAGGTATAGCGCCTGTGAGCGCAACCAAAAAAAGAAAGACAGAGGGTTACGCCTCTTGATGACTTTACCATGCATTTCATGATTTAACCACTGTTCATCTGCACTTTGGATGTACCGTCATGCCGTCGACATAAGAAAGCAAACAGTCAGAAATGCTGAGGTAGTGGTTCTCCTTTTATTCCCGTCTGGGTGTACGACATAACGCGGATAATTCTCGTTCGAACAAGGCGACCACACTGTACTGCCTCCATGTACCTGGCATTCTTACAAGGCTGCTTTACGTCAGCTCAATGCAACGTCATGGTTCGTCATGCCTTTCGGGAGCCATTTATGCTGCCTTGCTATACCCTTCTATTTTTCAGTGGGAGGCTGCTATAATTCCTACCAGTTCACTAAGGCTAACATCATTGTGGCAGCAGATCCTGGTGTTCTTTGTACTATGATTTGTTTACCCGCCGCTGCTCCAACTAGCAGGGCTATCTCTAGTGCTGGTTACCTCTTGATATGTTTTTTCACCGTATCTCATTTGAAGTTAAGACGTTCCAAAGTAAAAGCCCGGGCGAGTTGGTAGGTGCTGTTGTGCTCGCGCTTCCTTCCTGCTGTGTAATTCGCGAAGTGGGGCATGGGGAGGATTCCCTGAATACCACCGCGAGGGTGGGTGAGCCCTCTGAGGGAGACGTGACTGCAGGACTGCCAGAGGGAACGACGACAATAGCGTCCCCACGTGTTCGAACAGGAATGCCGGAAGCAGCGACGACAATAGCGTCCCCAGGTGTTCAACAGGAATGCCAGCGACAACCACAAGCGTATTCGTTCCGGTCCTCGCCCCGACGAAGTGCGGTATCAGTGTGGTCCCCTTCAGTAACGCTGGATTTGAACAGTTGCCCGAGTGCTGCACCGGCGACAGAGCTTCCGCGTTCCGGTCACCAGTGCAAGCTCTTTTGACACCTGCGAGGAGACAGCCTGCATTCCTGTGTCTTGCAGGTGCCCTCCGGACGCACGTGCACGGCCACCTGGAAGCCCGCGGGGACGACAACGTGACCGGGTCCTGTTCTCTTTCCCTCGACCGAGCTGCGAAAAAACATCAGGACCGCCCTGCCGTGGGTGGTACCATCAGTGCCATCATTCTTCGAACTGTATTCCCCAGCTAGGGATCTGGGGAATACGAAGAGTATTTAAGGAGCTGCTGGTTTGATGCCAGGGAGAGCCCCATTTTTGAGAGGTATCAGACTCCCGACTCCTAAGAAGCTCCCTTTATTGAGAAGCACTCTCAGTTGCCCGTGCTTGCACATAATGTAAATAGACCTTGTATAATGTTTTCCAAGTTTTCTTCCTCCGATCGTCCTCATCTCTTCTCCGGCCCAGTCACGCTACCTGAATCCCAACAGTGCTCATTATAAAACAGCGTGTACAAGGCAAGGACGAAAGAAACGTACAAAACAAGCGCTGACTTTCAACTGAACTTTATTGAGCAAAACTTGCACAATATATGAGAAGGAAATGGCAGGTCTAATCAAAATCAGTCGACGTCATAAGGATAAAGGGCAATAAAGCGATAAAAAACGTTAAAGGGGGGTAAGGCTAAAACACAATAAAATCTCAAGAGATGGTAAAAATGAACAAAGAAAATTGGATGACTACATAGAAGTAAATGCCGCAAGCTGTAATGTGCCGTAAAAACGATAAAATAAATCTATTACAAAGAAAATTCCGCCAAAACCTAAAAAGTGACAGGGAAAAACCATGCCATTAAACTCAATAATACTATGAAATTCAATGACTTTGGCACGCGCGATCAACTGATTTAGTAATATTGCTGTAAGAAGGCAAGTTCAATCCCTGTAAACAGTTTTTGACATGTTACATACACAGTAACACACTTACAAAAAGGGAAGAGCTAATAAAAGAGCTCATATTGTCTCGCAGGTATCTGCTTTTTGCTGAAAGGAACGTCATTTCTTTGTCTTATAGATGCACGACCGCGCACTGCCACAAGTGTATTTGTTAGATTTTATGTTAAAACCTTCAGTCACTTTTCTAGTTAGTTGATCGGCGTTGCGTCCTATGACTCGGCATTGTTCGCATTTTTCTATATTGGCTGTTAGATGTCCTTTATCACCCTAAGGAACATATACCCTAAAGATGGTTGTCAGCAAAACCTTGTCACTTTCCTTTGCCTTTCATGTTTTAAATTTTATTGTTTTTTTGGTGTTATAGATGTATTTTATTGTTTTATGACACTTTACAGTATGTGAGATAATGATTATGGATTATTTTATGGCACAAGGTATCTTACAGTTCTCAAAGTGGGGTCAAAGACCCATTTCCCAAGCATTTCGACCTAAAGAAGAAGAGCACCCGGGCCGGGGAACATTAATCATGTAACACCATGTAACATTAACGGCTATGTAGTTATCCAATGTGCTTTGTTCACTTTTAACATTTTTTTGTGAGATTTAATCGTGTTTTGGCCTTACCAATCTCTCACGTTTTTTTATCGCTTTTATGTCCGTTTGCACCTTGTGACGTCGACTGCTTCTGACTGCATCTGCCACTTCCTTCCTTTATATTGCGCAAGTTTTGCTCAATAAATTTTAGTTGAAAGTCAGGCGCTCGTGTTGTACGTTTCCTTCGTTCATTTCTTGTTTGCGCTGTTTTAGGGAGAAGTAAGACGTTCGTTTCTGTTTTTGCAAACACTTATCGAACACAAGAAAAATTATATATGTACCAGTACATATACAAAAAGGGAAGAGGTAATAAAAGACCTCATATCGTCCCGAAGGTATCTTCTTTTTGCTGAAAGGAACGTCATTTCTTTGTTCGATAGAAGCACGGACGGCGCACTACCACAGGTGTATTTGTTAGATTTTATGTTAAAGGCTTCAGTCACTTCTCTGATTCGGCGTGGCGTCCTATGACTCAGTATTGTTCGCAGTTATCTATATGGGCTGCTATATGTCCTTTATCACCCTAAATGACGTATACCCTAAAGGCGGTTGTCAGCAAAACCTTTTCACTTTCCTCTGCCATTCAGTTTTTAGATTTTATTGTTTTTTTTTTGCCGTTGTTGTTTTATGACACTTTACACTATGTATGATGAAGATTATCTACGAACAAAGAGCGCCATGGCACAAGGTATTTTACAGTTCTCAAGGTGGTCAAAGATCATTTCCCAAGCGTTTCGCCCTTTATTTATTTATATATATATATATATATATATACCAGAACATATTGCAGGTAATGCTTGCTGACATTGCGCATTACAACTGGCTTGGTTTAGAGGCTGTGTAAGGTGGAAACTAGTGACGTGTATGCTACCTTTTCTTGTGTCCTCAGAGCGGATGCAATGTTAATGGTGGATGTGTTTATGTTTTTGATGCGCCAGTGCCATGTACCTGTATTCTTTATCGAACGTACAAACGAATTTCGTGGTAAGAGGAATAACAGGACAACTTCGATCGGCGTGCAAAGTAGGACACGAAGAGCAGCCTAACGAAACTGCGATCAACCAAAGAAGTGAGTTGGTGACTCGTCACTTTTATGACAAATGTTTATTGCGAATTCCACTTCTGGTTCCATCGACAATACTTCGTGTTTTACTTTTTATGGTGTTTGTGGGCGCGCAACTTTGATGCACAGCGAAATGAAAAAATTCAGATGGCCTGTTTTTCAACGTACAGCGCATGTACTGAACACCATGAGATCGAAACCTTTTGGTGCGAGATGAAGGATTTATTTTTTGCATTTGCGTAGATAATGTTAAATTTGTCGTAAAAAGACAAAGCGTAAAAAGATAACACAAAAGAAAGCGAGACAACGTGGAGACGTGGAACTTTTGAACTGTTTATTCCCAGATGATGCGAGTGAATATAGAACAAAAACTGGGCGTGGGCGGACATGAGTGACAGTGCAGACTCACTTGAAGAATGCAAAACAAATCCGAAAGGGCAGCAACACGTGCATCACCACATTCAGTCTAAATATGAAATTGAATTTTAATAAACGGCAATAGAGGCAGCGCCTGTACGATCGCCCCCTTCTTTTGACGAAAAGCAAAAGCGCCTATTTTTTGCGAAGTTAGTGTTAAAACCGCAAAAGGGACCAAATAGGACGTGACATTCCGAAAATTTGTTTCTTGCAGTGGAAGGACTTCTTTTTGGAGGTTAAGAATCACATTAAATGAGTTTTAACAGATGGCTGCCCGTCGAGCAATCGAAGGAAGGTCCTTTCCAAGTGGTTTCTGTGAAGCTTTAAATGTCCAGTCGCGATCGCTAATACAAAATCGAGAAGATGAGAAACGCTTTCGTAGAACCGATGGGGTGCTAGGGCTGGTAGCTGAAACACCCCAAGAATTCGGTACTGTCTAATTTAATACGTTAACGACCTCATGAAAACAATCCGTGTGTCAGGCTATGAAACTCTCGACACAGAACACCGAAATTGATCAGTTATCAGCTGGATTTTGCAGTTTAGAAGTTGCGAGAGTGATCTTTTGCCGCTGCTCCAAGAATAGGAAACTCCGGCTAGTTTCGGTTTCAACTAGTTCAGTGCACCTGGCGACTAGAAGTAAACTGACACTAATGCCTGAATGATTCCTGCTCACACACGTAGCGCTATAAGGCTGTGGCCGTTGCCGCATTGTCTCAGAAATCGGGATGCGTTGCAATATTTTTGTAGGGCGGTGATTCAAGATTGGCTCTGGGATGAAGTTTCTTTTTCGCCTGGATACCATTGTCATGAGGACGGTAGGACGCTCTGGTTGGCTCCCCTCGGCCGCCATAGGAGAAATTGGCGCTGACTTCTGTATTTGCCGCACAGTGGTGTATATGAAAATTTCTTACCTCTTGTTACACATCAATAATGAAAAACTCCATTTAATTCTCTTGTGTCGCTCGACGTGCGTGGGAGTGCACATTCCAGGTTACTTGGAATGATGAAATGCGGCCTACAAATAACGTAAACTTTAATTCCACTCCAGCGAATAACTCTCTGGCGAAAGATCAGCGCCTGGATTCTGTCATTTCTCAGGCATTCAGAACAGCAACTTTACACCCCTCCCCCCCTGAAACAAACTCCATTATTTAAAAATCTCTCTGGTTTGACGAAAATGCAATTACTGCGGATATGGTAACTCAAGTCCATAAGGGTTGACTATTAAGTTTTATTAGCTCACACCATGACCCCGTTTCGTCCGTGTCTCTTCTAGAAAGCCCCAAGTGCAATAATGAATGAAAAAACTTGACGCTAGGCATTTATGCCCAAGCTCGTCTCGGGCGCACAATCCGGCTAAACAGGGGCCTCTGTGCCGGCCCCAGGCCATGCAGTGCTCTAGAGACCTCTTGTGTAGCTACTTAATAAGTCATTATTTGGAGAGCATTAAACGTTTCAGCGAGACAAAGCCAATAACTTACCCATTGCGTACCACTTCCATATGATTTGTTTCGCGTGGTGAGAGTGCATATATGGACGTTGTCAGGTGCTGGTGACTATCGAATTCCATATATATTAGAGACTAATGTATTTCTCAGTACGCTTATAAGCAAGCGTATTCAGAACGTAAGCACTCTTCGATGAAAATCGCAACACTCAGCAGCACTTAATAGGATAGAATGCTGTGGTAACTGCGTCGCGAGGCTCTGCGGTTCTGATTCGTTGTCCTGCCAATTATTATTAGCCCATTTGATACACGTCCTAAACCGCGCTATTTACCGTTAGTGCAAGCAGGATACTTAGAAGGTAATCAGATAGAGAGTAGAAATTAAAAACCGATGTCGATGGAGCCGCGCTCACTAACCCGGTATGGGCCTAACTTGCGATATCTTGTACGTAAAAAGAAGGACGGTTGTTACTAAATGTTTAACGTTAACTCCACTGCTATAAGTAATCATTTTACTCAGGCGGTCCCTAACGGTTGTTGATGCGAGCGTTGCCTGATTTTTATAACGCACCTCTTGGACTCCGTCGAACCGCGCCGTTTTTTTACAGTCATTCTTGGTGGCTGTCCTCGTGAGTGAACTTTATTGCTTTAGCGTAAATAATCGATAAAAGTGCGAGCTTGGAATTCAAGTGAAGGTCGACGGGACTGAAGACTGGAATATGAATACAGTTCTATTATTAGATATTATAAACCATGAAAGACTCGCAGTGCTTTCATTGAAAAAAGGAGCGAATTGTGTCATATGTGCGAAGAAAAATGCGTACCTGTTTAGTTGCAGAATGGCGCACGCGAAAATGTCGTCGTGCTCTCTTAGGTCACGCAGCGCTATTGCCTTGCCGTATAAGCAAGTGCTCTCGGGGCAACCAGATGTTTGGAAATAAATATTTAAGGCAGTTAACTTCAATATTCCACTGCATCTTAAGAATACATTGCACCATGTGGCAGAGAGAAAAACAGTGTTTTTCACAAGCGCTTCTACGTCAAACCAATGCAAGAAAGAAGGGCACGCTCCCGTGATAAATACGCAGTGCCTGCGACTCACCCGCACTCAGCCTCAGTGATTGTGCGCGTAAAATACCCAGTGCGAACGGCTGGAACTTGTTCCTGGATTCTTACTTCACGCAAAAGCTACTGCCGGTTTGGATCTCGGTTCTGTCAAGAAACAACGTCAGCATATTGTCTTCAGAGCAGCATTTCTTGTGCTATTTTCTGGCTCGAGATGTGTATTGACGCATTGTGGCCTTCTATCCATGTCTTGTATCTTCATGTTTGATCTTATCACGGAGTGGGAAAACAGCGGAATCGGTAATGGTGTGTCCATCGCGAAACGAAGTTAACAATCGGAAATAAGCTACACAAACTGCACGCCAGTATATACTTCAGAATAATCCCGAATTCAGGAATACGCTTCAATGACTTTACTTCGTGGCTGTTTAGCTATGTGTCATATCCGGCACGCCAGAATAATCCAAGCAGCATTTTTGATTTTCATAGCTACAACTGGCCTCTGCAACATCTCATCAGGATTCATTTCGAAATTTCTAAACGACATCAGCGTGGCACCGTGCGAACCAAACACGCTTGTTCTTTTGCAGTTGTCTAAACATGAACCGAGCCGGTTAACGACTTGGCTAAAGGATATGAAGCATCCTGTTCTACAGTGGACCATATTCGGGGAAAAACAGCTGAATGAGTTGAGGGCCCACGCGCAGCGCAACATGAAAATGTGGGTTCTAACCCTGGGACTAACAGATAAACAGAAGGTGTCGTTGGTTAAACAACTGAACGCTATAAGATTTGATCTCTCAGCGGTGAGATTTGTTTTCGTGCTTGAACAAAACGAGAAGTTATTCTACAAAGAATACCCAGAAGTATCCTGTATTCTTGTGGGCGTGAACGACACAGCCATAGAGGTAACTGAGAATGGCTATCGTCAGTGCCACAGAAGGAGAGCTTTAGCATCGGTACATGACTTTTGCAGAGAACAAACCAACAGCTCCTACCGTATCTTCAGCAGTAGAAAGATGACCGTGGTGACGCATATAACCATGACTGCGGTTAACATCACTCACAATTACACCCGCGCAAAAGAGGCAGTCGTGTTGCTCAACATGCTGCGACATTTCAACGCCTCAGTCGTTCCTTTCCATTTTGTGGGATCGGGCATTGGACAAGGCCGCCTGGTCTTTACGGTTTACCGCAGAGCGGTTGACTTATCCATTTTTCCAGCTGGCCTTTCAGAAGAAATGGATGCCTTGGTGGACATCAGAGGCTTCAATGCCTTTCGATCTGTGGTATTCTTTTCTCGCAAGGCTGAGAAAGTCCCTCCTCGGATTATAGACACCATTCTGTCTTCAGGCTACGCTCTGGCAGTGCTTGCAGGCTGTGGACTTGTCGTAATCGGCGTCTACTCTTTACAAAAACTTCTCGGATCTAGCACAGACGTTGCCGGGTGCTTGCTCTTACTCGTGTCAAACCTCTTCGGCCGCGGATATCCGATTCCTGCGGCGTCTGGCAGGCACGTCACCCGCATTTTAGTTTTGTTTTGGGCGTTGGCGGTGCTGTCCTTGTGCTCTTACCTGCAGTCTGCGATCACCTCTGAAGTGAACGTCCCCACCGTGGACCGCAAAATCAAAAACATCGATGACCTTCTGAAGTACGCCAAGCGAAAACAGATACTACCTTGCGTGGAATTGAGTTCTGACTCTCAGAAGTTCATCATGACTTCGACCACGGACGTTACCAAGATTTTGAAGGAACTGCTGCTCTCCTGCGGTTCTGATTGCATAAACAGCCGGAGTTTCGGAAGCAGATGCCTGGCGCTTGCCCAAAGAGGAACACACGTCTATGTGCGGGTAAGCGATCCGCTCACAGCTTTCATACTGAGTAGAAACCGATACAGCCTTGCGGCGAGTGAGGACAGCCTGCGGTTCATGCCCACCGCCCCCATAATGCCGAAGGGCTCTGCCTTTGGTCCGGCATTGAAGCGACTGGTCGCAGAGCTCATCGAGCACGGCCATACACAAAGAGAATACTCAAAGCGGGCAGCCATCTTAACGAGGATTCTGCCTGTGCATTCAGTTGATGACGAAGACGGGGCTCTCGTCTCATTCTGGGACTTATTTCTCCTATACGCCTGCGGAATACTGCTTGCCTGCGTCGCTTTCCTTCTGGAGAGCATGCTCCCACCGGAAAGGCGATGAACGTCTCAGCCGCGACGAAACTTGAAGTCAAGTATTCCGATGTGGAAGGAGAAGACTGCCGAGTTGGAGGCTGACAGAATTGGGCAGGTAACCACAACCTACATCCCGACCAGTTATTAAGTGCATTGTTCGATACTCCTTTTTTCTGCTGAAGTGGCCATGAAGGTCGAGAGAAGCTAACAACGTGGCGGGGTTGAATGCCGGCTACAGTGAGGGCATTTCAATTGAGGAGAAATCACAAATATGCTCACCTGCTGTGTGATGTCACTGCATGATCATGGTTGAAAATGGTGCCCCCGTTTTCCTGATGCAGGTTTGGCCTGCTTAGCGTTGCATACCAATAACAGCTTACTTTCATAGTTGCAGATTATATGCTGACGCAGAAGGAGCGTAACCATATTCTTCATTGCACCTAACTTCCTTTGTCACGAAGGTACCAGTTCCTCACATTCTATTTAAAGATTGACCCACTACACTCTGGAATGTGTGGATTTTGTTGCAATATGTAACATACACGTGCACTTCATGTAGTAGCTCATGACTTGGTTATGCCCTGATAGGAAGGCACAGATCTTGTGAAAATAATGTCACACCTATCTTTTCTGTAACCAGCCATGTCTATTAGGCATGGCTGGATATAGCGCACCAGTTCTGATTGGTAACATAAGCCCTCCTTCTGTTTTATGATATGTGATAGCAAGACTGAACAACGATATACAACCTCAGACGGAGTCAGAGGCATTGTATTATCGTATGCATATTAGAGGCCTTTCTTTGGAGGTTGCACATCGAGCAGAATCAATAAAAAGTGGCTTGCAATGAGTCCCTTTTTGAGGTGAGTAATGCAACTGGCACTTAATGTGAAAAGGCGCTGAGAGAGAATTGAAATGATGCATGGTTCTGATTAGATATGTCACAATTCCTTCTGGTAACGTCACCTACAAGTACGTTTCCCCGCGCACTCGCGTAATCATAGTGCTGAGCGGGGTGCGGTATTTAAACCCGTTACTGATTCCTTTCTATTTCGTGCAGTCAGGCGTAGGGAAAAGCACGCTTGACATTTGCGGTTCACAGCTGAGCGATTGACCTTGTCCGTTTTTTTTATTAGGATTTGAGAAGAAGTGAATGCCCTAGTACGTATTCTAGTAGTCAACTACGGCTTTCTATCTGCGATATTCCTTTCTCGTAACGCGTAGCACCGCAGATCAGGGATACCATTCTGTCTGCCAAGGTATGCATTGGCGTTTCGCCCAGGCTGTGGCCATGAAATTATCGGCGTCTACTCCTACCAACAGGTCCCTGGTGTTCGAACAGGTTTGGTCGGGTGGTTCCTGAACCTCGTGTGTATTTTTGTTGGCCGCAGATACCTCGATCTAGCGCCTTCTCAGAGGCATCTCACTGGCATTTCAACTTTGTTTTCGGGGCTCGTATCTGTTTTCCTGCACACACCTCCAGTCTGCGATCAATAGAGGAGTGAAGAACCATGCTGAAGAAAAATATACAGATAACAACAAGGAGATGGTGGAAGACACAAGACAAGGATTGGTACAACTTTGTCTGGAGCTGAGTTCTATTTCCCGAACGGTTCATCATGACTTCGACTAAGGATGTTGGCAAGATTCCTCCTTAACTGGTGCGCACCGGCGGCGCATCTTGCGTCAAAAGCCGGAGTGCCGTAAGTGAATCTCTGGCGGTCACCCAGAGAGGAACACACGTCTACGTGAGGCTGAAATGGCTCCTGGACATTTCGCACAGAGCAGAAGAAGATAGTCATGCGGCGAGTGAGGACAGCGTGCATTTCGTGCTTACAGCATCTATGGCACCCAAGGGCCCTTCTTATGGCGCGCCCCTGAAGCGACTCGTTGTAGAGCTCATGCAGTATGGCCGCGGGCAAAGAGATCAAAGGTTGCAGGTTTCTTATGGTCTGGTTTCGCTTTGAACAAATAGCGAACGGATCATTCTCGCCTCGTTCAGGAATAACTGCCTGCTTTATGCCCTGCAGAATACTGCTGGACTGCATCGGCTTTCCGAGTCCGTGATACGACTATTAAAACACTGAGATCCTCCTTTCCTACGCAGCTTGATGGCAAGTATTCAAACCGGGATGAATAAAGCTGCTAAGTGCAACTCTGACAATATTACAGTTACCGCTACTTACATTTACCAAATTTATCCGCCGAAAATATTCGACATTTTGTCTGAGCTTCACGCTTTAGTTCGTGAATATATCGTTCTCCAAATTTGCCCAGTGTCGTTGGAAGGGATCCTGGACCCATTCGCTGTGCATCAAATCATGCGAAATGCAAGATGTGCACGTGTGCTGTGATATATCCCTTTATGCTAATGCACCCTGTGTGGTATGTTCAAATTTGTTCTTCAGCCCTCGAAAATGCTCCAAGTGAAGCGGCGGGTTGATGAAGTTTTACCATAATTGCAATATATACTATACGTGCACATTTTGTCGTCGCAAACGCAGCACGGTTGAAAGAGTCGGCAATAATTCTATTTATTGCTTTGCTGTTTACCTGTCAGCTTATTACACAGTATCTTATCGGCGCAATGCAGAAACGGTGACTAATGTTGCAATATTTATTGCGCATGGCAACTTATGTGTTACCATGTTATTTGGTTCTGTAATATTAGGAATGTGTAGACAAGCATTGTGGACGTACTTCGTGCAACCAGTACTCTCTTTGCAGACATGGTTGGCCAGAAAGGTGCAGTTGTATTACAATACTTCTGTCTTAGTTCTTGCAGTGTCTTAAGAAGTGTAAATAAAAATTGTACACGCACAAAGAAAGTGAATTATTTTGTACTAGTGAACGCCTAGTCCACGGCTCTACATTAGAGGTGCCCATAGTGTGGACGTAGCTGGGCTTGCTACCAAAGAAGAAAGAAGAAAAAATGGACATTTCGGTAGCATCGGCAGAGATTTCACGATCGTGTCGGTACTATGCTATGACTGAAATGGGAATGGGCGCCGAACGGCAATGCTGCTACCGCTGAATTTCCCGCATACGGAAAAATGCCGTAAAAGTTGTGAATTTTCGGCTCTGTCATGTGTGGGCCATGACCTACTGATACTATCGCGCAGAGCGTTTTCAGGAATTGTTGGTAGCGGATGTTCCATGTGTTTAACCCTCTGCATGTTTAAGAGCTCTCGATTCCACCTTATTAAGATGACGGCGATGGTAACAGGTTGCAAGTAAGCGTGACCGCGTGCACCCTTTCCACCGTAGCATTAAGCGGGGCTTCTCGGCGTAGAGTGGACAGAGCACATATACTTTTCCAACAACGCAGGTGCTGCTTTTGCTGTAAAATGTTCTCTACACAACACAGTAGCCTAGTGTCAGTTGTGTTTTTGTTGTTTATCCTGATATTAAAAACTACAGGGTTGTTGCAATTTCCGCGATGCCATGGCGCTGTAAAGCTTAACGTTTCGAGCGGTTAACAGACACGTGCTAACACTACTCCTGAGACGCTCTGCCTGCCGTGGTAGTGTGCGGTCTTCGGGGGTGAATCAAAAAAGGAGTCGAACCAGAATTGCCGTCGTTGCTCCGTCGTCTCGTGGTAGTGTACAACTACCTGGAGTTTGCTTAGCAGCTTAAACATCGTACTGCGCAATGGACGGGGCCACAGAAAAGGGGATTAGCAGACGAGATGACCCGCCGCGGTGGATCAGTGGTTTAGGGGCTCGGCTACTCTTCCGGAGTTCCCGGGTTCGAACCCGACCGCAGCGGCTGTGTTTCGATGCAGGCGAAACGATAATGCGCCCATGTGCTGTGCGATGTCAGTGCACGGTAAATATCCCCAGCTGGTCGAAATTATTCCGGAGCCCTCCACTTCGGCACCTCTTTCTTGCGTTACTCGTTCACTCCCTCTTTTCTCCCTTCCCTTACGGCGCGATTCAGATGTCCGCCGACATGTGAGACAGATACTGCGCCATTTCCTTTCCCCAAAAACTAATTTTCATTTTCCATTTTAAGATGAGATGAGCGCAAACTAGCAAGTGGTTTAATGCGAAAACGTGTCCCTGCCTTTTCAACAACAAAGCGCATTATGTTAACAATGTCTCACGTGGCCTGAAGAGACGTGGCGGAAAAATTCGGCGTTGGCGTTCCTTTTTTCGCGCCCTGCAAGTTGTTCTGTCTGTGCTCACTAACCAAGAAAGATAAACAAAATAATGTTGGGTGTGGTATCAACCACCGAAACTAGCTTGTACCTTGCAGAACAAATGTCATCTACGAGATTCCGCCCAGCTGTGGCAAGTTGTATACCGGACAGACGGGCCACTGCTTTAACAAATGGGTACGTGAGCACGCCTATCCTGCACGTGTGCAGGATGCACCTTAATATTGCATGTCCTGCACAAATGACGGCGAAGTTTGCACGGCTCTTTTTCGGCCAAACAAGGATTATCGGTGGTTCGAGAGAGACAAAGGAAACGGCAGTTTTAGGAGACTTCCAGACAGCGACAAATGCGCAAGTAAGGCTTCCATTCACCTCTGCTGGTAGGAACTGGAATCTTTTGGGATGACAAGGCCATTCTTCTTTTGCGGTGGTGTGTGTTTTGTGCGCATACGCTTTGTTGAAGAGGGAAGAAGGCGCTGCCTCTGTTGTGATTATATGCTCGTATTATGTGTTTATTCTCTTTTCTGTGTCCCATTTTTGCACAGGTTTCAAGTTTAGAGAACGTCATAGTAGCTAGCTCCCCTACCGCACATTTCTTGTTTTGCTCTTGTTGCTTCAGCTCTCTACATTGTAACAATTCCTTATGTGTGGAAACATCTGAAAGCATACTCTCCCAGATTGATATTGAAAATATTTATCAGACCACCGAAGACAAGGCACGAATGAAAACAACGACGTGTCCCAAGGGCTCTGTGACAGCTCAGCTGTAGGTGGTGCTGTTTGCCCTTCTCGAAATCTCTCCCTCCGATGGAATGTTAGAAATGGCTGCATTCACACCCGTTAGTTGCGAGTTAGTTCTTTGAGCAACTGTTTGCTTTCAGTGACCCGGCTTACTGCCTTCTGGTGGACAATTCCTTAAAGAAGTGTGTATTATACTTCACACAGGTCCCATGAAGAGCTTAACACAACGCAGACGTATGGCTCGGACAGTAAACAGAATAAGCCCTTATAAAGATTTGCTTTTTTTTTTAATGAACGGCCATTTATATGTATTTTCTAACTTGATATAAAGTGAGGCAAAGGAGAAAAAAACCGCCTTTCACACAATTATAAAAAGCAAAACATGCTCTTCAGTGTTATATGCGTTCAAGTGTAGTTACATGCAAGGTAGCAATGTGGGCTAGTTGGTTGTACGTTTGGTTTGAATAACGTCCTCCGTTCCAGTTGTCATTTTGTTAATGTGTAGTGCGTAATTCAAGCCAAGTAGTTACATGGTTTCTGTGGTAAGTGGTGGAACTAATAATTTCCGCCACAGCATCGGTTACAAGCTTTCTTTCTTTATCACTCACTATTTCTGATAGATGGCTTATACAAATGGCTTGGTTAGAAGAGTGCGGATAGCTTTTTGTATTTCAGGAGGTCGTGTAAAAAGCGGAAATGCCCTAGTACATTTCAATCTTTGAGCATCAAAATGATATAATGAATTACTGGCACGTGTCCTGTGTTTCTCTTTCAAGCTTAGTTATATAGAGACACTTCAGTATTTACTCATCCGGAATTTAAAATTTTATGTGGACCAACTACGACGCTATTCAAGAACAAACATTCGTCACAATGTAGCATATTATTGTTACGTTCTTTCTGACATAATTCAAGATCGGTACTACCGTGATTTTTTGTAATGCCTAGCGTACTCGTGCCGTCCATGGGTACAGTCTTCGGAAAGGCTGGCTGTTCAGTCGAAACAATCGCCTGCGCCGCCTGCCGGTTAGAAAACCAACCGATGCCCTCTGGGCAAAATTGTGCACTTCCTTGAAGGCATCGTTTTATTTCATTGTTAAAATTAATCTCAAAATGAATAGCCATTGTTCCTCTAACCAAAACATCGCAAAAATGCAGCAGTAAACTTCAATACAAACGCGCAACTCGCCAACTCACCGGCAGGACTTCCAGTGAGTGCATATTCGTTCGGCAGTTGGGGTGGAGCAGCCTGTCAAATAAGCAGCCTGATTGGCGTCTTAAAAGCCTGTATTCACCGCGAACAGCAGTTTCTCCAAAATTATAAAAAATGCATGCAAGTGCCGATATTGGACTACAGCTCAAAGAATGTTGACCCTAACGCGCTCCCTTGTGAGCGATTTTTGCACTAGATGAGGAAAATATTTCACACGCAAAGATTTTTTGAAAATATGGACAGATAAATATGAAATTCTCTCTACATCGTCTCGTACCAGCAACGCAAGCTGCTCCATATTTAAAACGTATCTTGTGCACCACGGCCACATTAAATGAAGCAGTTTTCTACGTGCTTTTTTTGGGATCCCCCGGTCCTCTTTACGCGGCTTAGCATTTTTCTTGTTTCTCGCCCACCCGAGGTTGACTCTGTGAAGCAAAGGGGACAAGTTCACAGTTATGCCTGCTCCCTATGTTCTTTAGACCATCTCTCATACCATGCAAGTCAGTGTGGCCCAGTTAACTTTTTTTCACTTATCTTCGCTCTTTTGTCTCAGCCCTTATGCAAAGATCAAAATATTTTTTACACACTATAGAAATAAATAGAAGAGGTAACCGCTGGACTGCAATCGACCAGTTTGACGCGACTCATTTTCGTGGGCACGCAGCACTACGTCATTCAGCGGTCGGCGCATGCGCTCATGGGTACGTTAGCAGAGTATAAAGCGGGCCCTGAAACGTCACTCTGCTGTTCTTGCCGGAGCAGGTTTTATCGAGACGGCTCCTTCCACTTTGCCGCCAACGTTGTTATTATATTCCTCGTGGCCTGTGTCCGCGTTCGGTATGCTGCTGGTCACGTGATTTCGCGGATGCGAACAACTGCCACGCGGTCGGTATAAAGCTGCCTTACGTGTTTTTAATAGCTAGAGCTGTAAAAAAAATAGGGGGTGACAGAATGAGTTGAAGATAACTAGGTAAGTACTCTCAATCTATATGTAACAGTTTTGTGTTAAGCGGCATATATTCAGGGCATAAAATACTGCCAGGCTGTACCTGCCATTGGAGTTGTAAAGTAGAGCCAAATAAATTGCCTGAAATACTTTGTGGAGAGTGCAGCGAGTTGTACATGGCATTCCAGCTAACTTGTGCCAGGCTCTTAAACTCGACCACGCGCTTCGTAAGGATTTGGCTATCTTCATGGTGGTAGGCAGTCACCTTGAGGGTCGGCGTATTTGATAGATTCACCGGATGGTAATTAGCAAAGAAAATGAACGAGCTTTCGTTACCTATAAGTGAAATTTTCAATGTTAAATAGCTTCAGCATGCAGAAAAAA
Source organism: Amblyomma americanum (assembly GCF_052857255.1). Taxonomy (NCBI): domain Eukaryota; kingdom Metazoa; phylum Arthropoda; class Arachnida; order Ixodida; family Ixodidae; genus Amblyomma; species Amblyomma americanum. Next base: position 101,683,159 of record NC_135503.1, on the reverse strand, counting down.
CGGCCGTTCAAATTCTTTCCTAACGTTAGGAGAATTAGAAATGTATGTTCACGTGACTGCGCGCTACTTCTTTGCAATGCTAGCTCTCTAAAACACGCCTTGTCGCAAGTAACGAGGTTCCACCAACCTGCGATGAATATGACGTCGGCTGCATCAATGGTTCCACGCCGCGTTGTAAGATCAATGATGCTGCAGGAAAGGCTTGAGGATGCTGGCTGGCAAAAAATTGTCTCTTCTATGCCGTAATACGGTAACAGCGTGTTCACGAAGCGGCAGCAGCACCCTCATTTTATCAAATCAAAGTGCTCGCGCTCGTTACTGAATCATGGCTGTGACAGGCAGCCCTTTTATTCACTGAGGCTTTGTGCAACCACGTTTCTTCAATGGCGGTGCACTTGACGGAACTAACATACCACACGCACAGTATTTCCTAAGAACGGTTATGTTGAAAATTTTGCCCGTAAGTTTCAAATAATGTCAGCGGATTCAGCTCAATTAATCAAGAAGTCAGGCGGATTAAAACATTTTCTTACCTGGACAAGGCACCCTCTACTAGCGCTCACAAAGCACGTTCCCGCTTTTTTAACCTTGACATAAGTTACTTAAATCAGCCTTCGGAAAAGAAGATTATTGACCGTGACTTTAAAACACCAGCGGAAGCGTCTATTGAATAAACTGCCGGTGTTCATCGCCATCAGCAGCCTGACTACGCTCACTGCAGGACGTAGTCAGGCCGATTGTGATTATGTTGATGACTACGCCCATTGCAGGGCGTAGTCAGGCTAATGATGATGATGATGATGAACACCTGTATACTGTATCTTAAATGAAGAAGAAAAAAGCTGCTGTTAAGCCTGGACAAGCGGTGTGGAGGACAGCCATAGGTGAGTGAAGGTTACAGGAAGCATTTTATTACTATTTTTTATTCCGTTTAGTGAAAATGGTACCGTGCCTATCGTGCTGCACCAGTGCACCACCTATATGTCTGGGTCCGCCTGCTATGGATGTATAGATATCAAATCCTGCGGCAAGAGGATACTCTCGCATGGGAACATTTACTGCGAGGCCGGCTCGACAGTGCCTCGTCAGGTCTTCAAGCAGCATCGGAAGTGATCTGCCTCGATATCACCTGAATGTGGACCCATGAAACAAGGTTAAGTACACGCTTCATTGAAAGTTTACGGGCCAGTGGTATCTGCTTCTGCGCCATGCCGTGTGGCTCGTTATGGGACTCAGCATTCCGTATCCTTTAAAGGTTAGAGGAACGCTGGGCCTGTGCCATCCTTAAGAGAAGACTTCAAAGGGCACTAAAGCAGCTCCACTACACATCTTAGAAACAAAGCCCTCTGGGCTGTAGACATTTCACACAGGCTGTAGATGGGTAAACGGACTTCCATGCTGGCAACCGTTCATTCGCATGTTTTTGGGAGCAAGTACGTCACCACTAAATGCCATTGAATTATTGTGTTCCTTTAATTACTTTTTTTCAACAATGGCAGCTAGACGCTCTTACCTGCGGATTTTCCTGGGAGCACTGTGTGAACGCTATTGTCGGGTAATGCAATTTTGGTACGTGAATAAATCTCCATTTCATCATTCAAATATAAGAAAGCATCGCTCGAGCACTCCGTCTTTCTTCTTGCAACCAAAGGACAATACTTAAGCCCAGGTGGGCTAATTGAAACCTTACAGAAAAGGAGACAATTAGACGGCCAGGCTATTGTTTTAGCGGAGGTAACATTAAGCGCCCGGTGTTTGTTGTTCCAGAATGGGATTACGATATCCCAATAATTGAATTAACTGAGCGATAACAAAGGCCTTTTTGTTTCAAAACAAAGAGAACGAGAGGTTTCTATAAAAATCGAAAGGGCACCTTTTGTTTTGTCTACGCAAGAAAACAAACGGTTTCATTAATGCTCTGACGGTGATTTCAAATAACTTCTTATCTCATCTGTTGATTCTCAACAAGAAAAATATTGCTTTTATTGGGGCACCGGAATTGTGGCAGTGTTCCGGCTTATTAGCACTTTTCACCGCGGAGTTTTCATGGCTAAATTCTTTCGAAAACACAATAAAATAATGCAGAATAAGAGAAGTAGAAAAAGTTCCCACCTAAACAGGCCGCCTCTTCATTTCCTGTAAGAAGAATGATTTCTTCAACAGTCAAGTCGTTGTGCTGCAGTTGTTTTTTTTAGTCCTTCGCAGCGCAGATTGTTCGCAAGGGCGTTCCGCTATGACACCTGGCAGCGAAGCACTGCAAGGTCCGATGCCTGCTGGCTATTCACAGCCTCGATAAATAAAAATCACAGGCTCGGTGGAACGAAGCAAACGGTGATTCGACCAGATTTTCATAACAGTCTCTAGGGTGTAGTGGCAATGATAGTGGGACGTGATAAAGAAATGAAGAAGTTACTGCTAGAGTGCTCAAAATAATAACGCTCTTCATGTCATCAGAAACAAGGCTTGTGGGCTACCCTAGGAGTGTAGAACACATACCATATGGATTATGCGCTATTCAAAACTAAGACGCGATCGACAACGCTCCACAACTTTAATCTAAATGTTCCAATGTTCATTAGAAGTATAAAAGAACGCTGTTTTGCGGAAGAGAAGATGACATTTAATTTTCTGTGTTGGACAAGCTTGAAAATCGTCCAGCCAGGAGAAAGAAATTTCGACCTGATCGGCATTCTTCGCACATTGCAAATTTCTGGCAGTGGCCTGTTCCAGGCTTCTGTAGCCATCGACATTTATGAATATTCTATCTGATGTGACACGCGACAAGTATATCATGGACCTCCGCTAAAAAAAGGCACAGGATCACTTAGATGCGGCAAGCCGTTGGGTTTCTCTGGCAGGTAATTTATTATTAACAGCAGATATACCGGGAGTTTTTTAAAACTGTTTACGGATGGTTATTTTAAAACCTGAGATCGATGCATGCGTGCTCTTTGTGCAGGTGGATTGTACAGCGAGGCGGACATCATGCACATGTTAGAGCTCAGTGCCTAAACGATTATTTAACTAAAATTAATGAATAAACTGTTTTACTTTGGATTTCAAGGGTGGAATTTATATTAAGAAATTGAAGGCTGTCAAAACAAAACCGGAGTCCAGTTTTTAAATTTTTTTTTATCGGTAGTGCCTTTTTTTTAGCTCGTAAAGATACCCGCCGCGGTGGCTCAGTGGTCAGGGCGCTCGGCTACTGATCAGGAGTTCCCGGATTCGAATCCGACCGCGGCGGCTGCGTTTCTATAGAGGAAAAACGCTAAGGCGCCCATGTGCTGTGCGATGTCAGTGCACGTTAAAGATCCCAAGGTGGTCTAAAATATTCCGGAGCCCTCCACAACGGCACCTCTTTCTTCCGTTCTTCTTTCACTCCCTCCTTTATTCCTTCCCTTACGGCGCGGTTCAGGTGTCCAACAATATATGAGACAGATACTGCGCCATTTCTTTTCCCCCAAAACCAATTATTATTATTATTATTATTAGCTCGTAAAGTTTGCTTCTCGCAATGCACATTTTTTAAATGACGTCGCTGGACGTAGTATTTGGCGAAAATTAAGTAAGCTGTTCCTAGGGCATAAAATGGGGAAACGGCTTCCTGTATTTGCTGTATTAGAAATGCGAGCGGTGCCTTCCTAAAAATTTGCATTGCGGGAAGGCAACTTTACGAGCGAAAAATATGCGTGTTTATCACCTGAAGTTTATCGAAAAGCATTGCCGATGAAAAAAAATTAAAAACTTAACTGACCATTTGTGTTCACGGTCTTGAAATTATTGACATAATGCTGGCCTCTAAAGTCAGAAGTAAGAAAGTTTATTGTCTTACTTTATATAATTGATAGTTTAAATCACTGAGCTTTATCACGTACATAATGTCCGCCTTGCTGTACAATCCACCTCAGAGACCGCACCGACGTATCTCTCGCGGGGGTTAAAATAACGACCTGCAAACAGCTCAAAAAACACCCGGTATAAATTTCCGCGAGCACATTTAGGGGCTACGTTACAGGCGAGTTGATTGAAAATTACACCACTTTCATATTCTGTTGAAACTGACGCATCCAAATTGCTGTGCTGTTATGCATGTGACACAAAAGAAGCTTCGGCATTTTTTGAGTTAATACTTCTACAAGTTGTATTTTATTACCTTGGATGACAATACTGTCTCGTCCTGGCATGCGTTTCAATGGAAAGCCACATCATGCTGCGAGCATGGAGGTGTTTCGCTAATGAGGACGAATCTATAATTGTTTTAACATATTCTGACCTTCCTGATATTTCATGCAGACAACATGTCACGGTGGCCCTATGGTTATCGCGTTCAGCTGTGAATCCCAGTTGCGGCAGCAAAATTTAAGTGGAAGCGATATAAAAACAAAAAACGCCCACGTGTTGTTAAAGAACCCCAGGTCAAATGACTCATTCTATAACCCTTAAATTCAGCGGCTTTCATGGCTCGTGCGTCGATTCTGGAAAGTTGACCCTACATACCAGATAGCGCAGTTCTCGCAGACGGGTGTACTGCCAACGCTTTTCCCGAGTTCACGCAACCAGGTCTCCTAGAAGCGCACTTTGTGTTCATGTTCAGGTAAGAAAAGTGCCCTCTGAACAAAATTCATATCAAACGAAAATTCACATCACATTTATAAATTAGCAACATGAAATGAAAAATTATATATTATTGTGCAAGCGTTTTCTCTTTGCGTATAAGTATAAATTAGTGAAATTGCAGAAAAAAATAATGTGTATTGATGTGTTGGCGCTTTCATTGTGCATATAAACACGAGACTACTAATGGGCTGGCCACCCTGCGCTGTGTCCCTCGTGCCGTTATAAAGGGGTCGTGCGAGCGAAGTATGAAGTGAACAACTCACTTGTTATAGATAATGCTGCAGTACTTAGAAACACTCGGCAAGCAGTTGAAAAGCTTAAAATATTTGCACGTGATAAACGAAAAGTCCCATTACAAACCACCGAAATGGACTGAATACACCGTGAATCATCTGTCACTGCCTCTGCGGAAATTCTTTTTATGATGAAGACGAGAACGCCACCCCTCGTCTTCATTCCATCGCTTTTTCTTCAAAGATTTTTAATTTTTTTCCTCCCGTATGTCTTCGCAGGCCTCACACTGCAGTTAAAAAGCAGCTGTGAGGGTAAGTTTCTACGCGCCATATAACGCTCCCGAAAACTTCTAGGGAGGCTCTGTGCATCTTCCTTCGTGCAGATTGCACCCGCACCTACGGAGATGTCATTTCCTGCTGTACTCCGAGACTGCGTATCCAAACTCTGCACCAAAACATTCAGAAACACCCATTTAGTGTGCACAAAAATTCAGCCTAATTTTGCTGCGTTTTGCCTGGTGTTTCTCGAATATATTTTTGTTTCCTGCGTGCGTCGCCTCGTCAACCGCACACCAACTATTATTCGTTTACGCGGACACAATACAAGCTCAATTGTCTTCAGCGAAAGGCAAAAAGAGGTGTTTTGGAAAGACAGAGAAAGTGTACATGGTCCTGTTTTTCCTTTCTGCTTCTGTTTCTTCCCTCTAGTTATTTCTCGCGTACTCGTTGAAGTCTAACTTAGATGGAGACAATAGCGCGCTTAAATCAGAGGAAATAACGTTCGCCTGGAAAAAAATAAGGTGATTCTAGCCACAGCTTCTCCCTAACAGACCGACTTGATTATCGTATTGTTCAGCTGAGCGGATAGCCAAGTGTTTTCTTGCAACTCTATCTTTGCGTAGGAGAAATGTGGGAATGCAACAAAGCATGTGTTGATGACAACGACTAAAGGCAACAATTGTTAGACGCTGGGAGCACGAACTAAATGTACAGAACTGTGAGGACGTGCGCTTAGTTCAGCATTGCAGTTCTGGTAAGTGTTCGCGTCATTTTGAAAGTACTATGGTCCTAGACAACGGTAAAGACTAGACCGCACGTGAGCTATTGGGAGCCTTCGATATAAAGTGGAGGGGCAGTGATTGTATTAGCGATACGTCAATTCTGCTGTACAGTTCGGAATGTGCACTCATTTTTGCTACAAGTTATGATGTATGATCCGGATGTTGTGATGGCACGCCTTCTTTCTTTCTCTTAACGCGCATGCGCGGAGCAGCCTATATATTCCACTTTGATAGCTTCGAATAAAATCAGTTGTGAGTGCGGCGTATTTGCGTGTCTCTCAGTGTCTAGTTCTTCTTCTTTTGCTTGTATTCTTTTTTTGCGCTGCTACTATGCCTAAGGCGTTAGTCACGGATCGTAGTAGACATATCGAGTCAATAGCTGTCTGAATGCACCAGAAATAGCCTTCGAAGTAAACTTAAGTGCCCTGCTGCAACCTCTGAAAGCAATATGATTTCCAGAATCTCTGTCTACACCGCAGAGAAAGTGCGGAAGCGATACCTCTAAGCGAATCTTCTTGCCTGATGCATTTAGGCTGAAAGCGACTTTTGTCACTTCGTCATAGCAAATGCAGCATTTGACAGCCCACTCCTGCGTTAAATAAAGAATGGGCCGGAGGTCATTGACACGCACCGCTAAGCAAGCAAACATGTGTTATAACCAGGCGCATGGAATAGTGTTTTTAGAGAGTCACTGAAATGGCGCAGACGTTGGCTGATATGTTCACGACGACTGCAAATGCGGGCACACCATTACTCACATAATCAGTGACATCTGATAATAAAAAGAACTTTATTTTGGGAAAACAGCAAACAAGTGTTTGTTTTTCTGCGTATTTTTCTTTAATACACACTTCAGTCGCTGCAAGTGGCCATGAAATGTTGGGTTACTGGATGTCACCTAAAAACAAAGAAAGAAGAAATGTTTGACAATATTCAGAACGTCGATGCATGGAATTGGTGTGCGTTCATTTAAAAACAAAATTCTTACCGAAAATGAAAGCAATGGGATATGATTGTAGGAAGAGAATGCTGACGTACACTTGAAGTACAAAAACCAAAAGGAAAGATTCGTAATCACAGCAATTCAGCAGATGCTGAGAGCACTGCTCAGACTGCAGCATTGAATGCCCTTCAGTGAAGTGTGTAACTTACGAACTGGATAGAGCAGCACCCAAGCTTAATTAAAAGGAAAATTTAAACAGTTTAGTCAATGACCCTGGAGTGGTCTTCAGAACATTCATTATGCTGTTATGTACTTCACGAAGGAACTTGAAGCGTACAGAGAACTTTCTATTTTCACAGACTTGAGAAAACAGTACTTACGGAAATATGTGCTTTAGTGCTAAACATTTTGCTTAGAACAAATGAATCCCCGGTGAAGTGGTAATAAATCGGCCGACAGTTAATTAAAGAAAGTTTCAAATATCGAGGTGTGGAGCAAATAATAACTGCCCCATCGCTCTCAAAGCCTGAATTCTGTCCTAAGATCACATCGGCAGATTAGAAGTTGATGGAGAAAGGTGCTATGATCTCGTGCTTGAATTCAGTGCTCACAAAGCCTTGGAACCTTCAGATGGCGTTTAATTTATATCATTTAGTTTGAATGTTTATTGGCAGCCGGAAATTCACAAGGTCTGCTTCCTTCTGTGTGTCGAAGTTTGTTAAAAATCCTCACAAACGCGAAGTGCACACACAGAAGGTGAGGATAAGCCAGTAGGGCTGACATACCGCACCTACATTAGCTGTGCCATCGCCTGAAGGATGTAAGTGCGAGGTACAGGGTACGCGTTATCTTTTCGGCACCGAGAAAGATAAGCAGGACTCGCCCTATCCCGGGGCGAATGATAGGAAAATCTTTTCAAGTACAGCCCATCTAGTGAGAGATTAGGCACATAATGGGTTACATTGTTGTGTGGTCGTTATTATTAACAGCAAAGCGCGTAGAAAACCACAATGAGGACAATGAGAAAAGACGGTAAAAGCGATTATCTGTATCTGTCCTCGTATTCTTCTTTTTTGCTCGCTTTATTGTCAAGAATAGATTACCAACTGTCCAAGCCCACACCTGCTTCAGCATAGTTACTATATCGGCCAGACAGGCTGTTGCGTCAATCTGACGCTGCGAGCGCATTTTTTGTCTATGGGTAATCGGGCAAGCGCGGATCTCTCATCCCATTGCACTTCAATGTTTGGCAGAGGGAGAAAGATGAAAAAATAACAAGGAAAAGAAAACATAAAGACAACCTTCGTTTCGTGATGCCAAGATTTTAGTCTGTCATCAAGATCTGTTAACGCGGGAAGTTTCAGAAGCCCTACATATGTAGAGAGGTGAAGGGGATTACGACTGCCGCTCCTTTGCTCAGTTTTATGGTAAGGGTTCTGCATTTTACGCTTTCCATTGCCAGTGACCTTGTGTCCGGTTGTGGCCTGTATGCTTTACTACACCTTCCCATGTGTGCATATGTCGAGGCGTTTTAATTTGTTTGTACCGTGTATTATACTCATCGGTTGCAAGTCAGCGCAATGATTGTCGTCTTCTCTCTATGTGTCCTTGTTTTTCGTTCTAGTTTAACTTTCGTATGAACCCTTACCAACTAGCGCGGTTCACTATCATACATATATGCGGTAGGCCGGAGCCACTAAAATTCGGCAGCTCAAATCGAGGACAACCGTTCTGAGGAGTCTTCCGGTAATGCACTGCACGATAAAGTGACCAAGTTTGTGTCAAGAGATTTCTCGTACCATAAATCATACGTTGTATTTCTCGCAAAAGAGAAACACAAATGGCACACAGTTACGTATGGCATCGCCATACGAAGTGCAAGGTGGCAAGGCTAGCGCTCATCATCTATTACTGCGGTTTAGATCGACATTTAAGTTGTTTTTCTGGGAAATAAATTCGTGAAATACATCAGTCATTATGGGCGGCCCCACAAACGCCCCATTTTCCACAAATCCGTCTCTTGGCTCGATTGGCTTATTCTGGCTGCAACAATGGCAGTGAGTGGGTTGAAAAAGACGAAATATGGGCACTCATTGTAAGCAATGCGAGGTCACAGTTCTCGCTTCCAAAGCGAGCATAGAGAAACGGGCTCCCATGAAGCTGAAATGGCTTCACCGATGTGCCGGTCAGCGCAATCTGAAAAAATCCTCCGCATAATCTTTGCGTGCGCCTTCAAGGCTCTGCGACAGCCGCGTTCTCTCGTGCGTCCTGCGCTGTTTTCTCCAGACGCGTGATCTCCACCACTAATTCGCCTGTCATTACGGCCGCTCTTTGAGATTGCATTCCGTCGAAGGGACGGTCGAAATCCTCTATCGTTCAGGAGGGAGGCAGCATCACTGCGGTGAATTCTTTTCCCTAAGCTTGTTCCTCGTTATTCTCATTTCCATCCCGTGTAATCGACTTCAGCTATCTGACGTTCTAACGTCCGTAATCTGGCAACGCCAGCGAGCATTTGGGTTGGTAAGGTTTGGGCTCAGGCACTCTGCCTTTCATCAGGGGTGTTCCCCCGGAGTATGCAGTGTGCCAAGGTAACCGTAATATATAAAAAGGGCGACCGAAACAACCTTTCTAATTACCGTCCGATTTCAATACTTCCAGTTTTTTCGAAAGGAGTTGAGAAAGTTATTCTCAAACGACTAACTTCTTTCACCGATCACTGTAACATCTTAGCTCCCGCGCAATATGGCTTCAGAAAAAATAGGTCCACTGAATTAGCGCTACTTACGCAAAAAGAAATTATCCTGGAAAGTTTTGAAAACAAAAACATGGTCCTTGGTGTCTTCCTTGACTTTACAAAAGCCTTTGACTATATTACTCACCGTATACTGATTGAAAAGTTGGAGTGTTATGGTATTCGCGGTGTAGCCCTTCAGTTAATTTTATCCTACCTTGAACACCGATCACAGTGTGTTGTGATAACAGGGCACTCTTCCACCGTAAAACCGGTTAAACTAGGCGTTCCGCAAGGAAGCATTCTAGGTCCTTTTCTATTTGTTTTATATATAAATGACATAGTAAACACTGACCCAACGGCCAAGTACATAATTTATGCAGACGATACAAGTTTATTCTTTTCCGGCTCTTCCGGTGCAGATTTGTCCCGTCGTGCTAATCGTGCACTTCGTATAGTTAGCACCTGGGCAGCAAAAAATGGGTTGAAGTTAAATATTGGAAAAACCAAGGCTGTTATGTTTCATCCAAAAAATAAACTTTATGTACTACCACCAATTCTAATTGAGGGTATAGAGATAGAGGTTGTACAGAGTTTCAAGTCGCTCGGTGTTATTTTTTCTGCAAATTTGTCCTGGGATCAGCACATAAATGACCTCATCAAAAAACTTTCGAAAACTGTTGGTCTCATGCGGCGTCATTGTTTTACTTTTCCAAGAGCAGTTAATATTCTGCTTTACAACTCTTTATTCTCATCCACGCTCAACTACGGCGCACTTGTATGGGGAACCACAAGCAAAAATAATATTAATGATCTTCACTTGCTACAGAAACGTGCCATCCGCATAATTTGTAAAGCACCCTATTTAAGCCATACGAAGGACATGTACAGGCAGCTGAACATTGTTAGTGTAAAATCTATGTACACCTATAGACTGTCTAAACAATATAAATTAGAAGAATCTAAAAATATAAATGCATTAAAATTGCTGGCCGGTCTGGAAAAGCACACTCCTACCTACCCAACGCGCAAGCCCGAACAATGGAATGTGAGTAAATGCCGTACGGGTTATGGAAATCAAATGTTGAAATTCCAACTGCCGACAATGCTAAATGATTTCTTGAAGGACAAGAACACAGATATACAATCTGTTTCATTGAAAAACCTAAGAAAGAAATTTGTATGGAATTAGAATGTGAACATGTTTTTCTTATTCTTTGGAACCATTTGTTCTTTTTGCATTTACTTCTGTATCTCTACTTTTTACCAGATATATTCCAACTATCTTATACGGGAGTCTAGGTTTGTGCACGCTTCTATATGTTATGTAATAATTTCATTACCTGTATGTCTTATTGATGTATGCACAACTTGGACTGGCGTATGTTTCACTGTCACTTATTAGTCTGCTTTATGCACTTATATATATATTTTTTTTATTACTGCAGCAGTAGCTGCAGATTGCGTTCCCAAAATCCAAATGCTGTGTTTTCTTTTCTCTTTTTTTTCTTTTTTCTTTATATTTTTACCATGCGCTGCCTCTGTTTGCCATGTATTGGGGTGCGGGCCTAGTCAAGCCTATGTCAGGCTTTTTGTCTGTACTCCAAACATCCTTGAGATGTTGAATAAAGATTGTATTGTATTGTATTGTAAAACAAAGAGCAAAAACTTCATTTGCGTTAACGGAACTATGATCTTGGAAAGTTACACTTCGCAGAAAGTATTTACTTATTTCGGCAATGTTCTGTGCAAGAAAAGAGAGAACGCCATAAATCGATACCTCTACAATGCCTGCATTTCGCGTTTGAAAATGTTGCTCAACGCAAACGACACTGTTTCCCGGCAGGCAGCCTGTCACATACGACATCTATTTCATGAGTTCTTGCGCCTGCTTGCATGTGTTGCGTGGAACGAGCTTAAATAATAATAATAAATGGTTTTCGGGGAAATGAAATGGCGCAGTATCTGCCTCATATATCAGCGGACACCTGAACTGCGTCGTAAGAGAAGGGATAAAGGAGGAAGTTAAAGAAGAAAGGAAGAAAGTGATGCCGTAGTGGAGGGCTCCGGATTAATTTCGACCACCTGGGGAATTTTAACGTGCACTGACATCGCACAGAACACGGGCGCCTTAGCTTTTGCCTCCATGAAAACGCAGCCGCCGCGGTCGGGTTCGTATCCGGGAACTCCGGATCTTAGTAGCCGACGGCCCTAACCACTGAGCCACCGCGGCGGGTGAACGAGCTTTCACAAATTTGCTTTTCTAGATAGCATTTGACCCGCAAGGGCACCTTGAGTCTCAAGGTGATGGTGCTTGGCGCCACCACGGACCCTTAGCATCCATACTGAAGCTTTCATCCGCACCGTGGCGCTAGGTTGCAAGGCGAAGGGTAGAAACCATGAACCGTGGCGGTCGGGGCTATGGTCAAGCCACAAGTCGACGGGCTCCGCATCTGTATACCAGGTGTGGGGCTCCGGGACCTTCTTGTGTCTATAAGGGTGAAGCACAAGTGACAGAATAGGAACCCTTAATCTATACATGCCGCATGGATACTCAATTTTACACTCTAAAAAAAATGATCGGAACCAGAAACTGTAGCGCACCGAAGGTATCAAAGTTCCAACTTCGAAATCTGCTGAAAATTCCCTTAAGTTCCCGATAGTCCACGCTGTTGAGCAGAATTCTCCAGTGGCTGTGCAATCAGTATTTGTAATACAAAGGTGGCTGTGACTAACAAAGGCGAGGAATATAAAAAGAAAACACTCTCCTCCGGAGATTACCTTCTACAAGTCAAGTACAAAAAAGCAGAGTGATGCATTACTCAAACAACAAAAACCTTGCTGACCTTGACATTACAGTAACACCTCAAATAAGCCTGAACAGCGTTGAGGTGTAATTTCTGAGCGGCTGCTAATGGCAGAGGATGAAAACGAGCCCCTCAACAATTTGCGAGACAAAGGCGTAGCGTCCCTTCGACACATCACTATAGGGCGTTAAAACGAAGGAAAAGCACCTCACATCCTGCCAATATTCGGCAGCACTCGATTGGCCGAGTCTGTCCGGGTTGCATTAATCAGGTGCTCATACATCGCTAACCCGAGGAGATGTTTGAAATTCCAAATGTTTGGGCATGGCAGCAAGACATGCAGAGGCAAAGAGACCTGCCTCAAACGTGCCGAAACCGAACATGATACAGACAACTTTGTTGGCTAGAGCCGCGGCAGCTTCTTCGGCTTCTACAACTGAGGCTGCTTTAACCACAGCCGTGTTATTCTTCCTTCCCCACAGCTCTAACTGTGAATTTGTGGTCGTATGCTTTCCAAGTTTTTCCTATATTTTCTCTTGCTAAATAAAACGCTCTTTGCACGCAGTGCTTTACCACTTGTACTTGTTGCGTCAAAAGCGATGGCATATTCCCAAGTGGAGTTGAGGGGGGGAGGGGGGGGGGGAGGGGAATTGGCCAGGGTTTGGTGCAGATCCAAACAGGAGACGCTTTACCACTACTTACTGCTCTGTTCTTCACATTTCTCTTCACTCTCTTGAAAATTTAATTTGTATAAAATTCCTATGTTTATACCGATATTTCATATTACCCTTATTTATCAGTTTTCTCGATCAGCATATTACTGCAGTGAAATAGAACTGAGAGAAAGACCTTCAAAAATACCCACATCATCAACACCTGTCCTCTTGAGAAAAGAAAAAAAGGAAACTATCCAGCGTTGTCGGTGAGGAGAAAAAATTTCTCGTTATCCAGCGTATCGCGCTTTTTTGGTCTCCGAGCCTTAAATTGTTTGCCTTAAGCTATCAATGTAAGACAATACAATATCGAACAAAGCAGCAACAGCACAACAACTTAAGATGAAGAAAATATATTTCCTTATTCTTTTTTTGCTATCTGTGACTGTTGGCTTCCTTCAACTGTATTAACTATTAATAGCATGATGCATGCCGCATTGTCACCCAGGTTTTTGCGAAAGATGTTTTTGTATGAAATAGGACGTAGTACGTAATTAAACTGGAACATACAGAAATATGCTGCCCAATTTTGAAATATGAAATTAAGAGCACTCTGGGGAAAATAGAATTTTTTAATTTTTTGAAATATGTTGTTCTTGCCATAAATGGGTATTCTTTTCGCCGTCGTGTAACATCAACAGGGTATAGTCAAAATATTTCGCATAAAAATAAATTATATTTTTATTTTGCATAACAAAGTCACAGGAAAGATAAGACTGGTATCAGCAGCGTTCATCAAGAAACTCACCAGTGTTAAAAATTTTGTAGTTCCGAACTCGTTTGAACCCGTTTGAGCCGTATCAAACGGGTGTGAACCTGAACAGAGGGTTGCTGCGAAGCCGAATCCAACAACGAACCTGAAAGGCGTGAATATCAACCGAACCAGTAAAACAATCGGTTTCGGTACCCGTAGTCTTGAGACGTTATGTCGGTGGTAAAAGTACACAACGAATCGTCATTGGAAGCAAAGTAAAATTCAAGAACAATGCTCAATAATAATTGGAAATCAAAATTCACCATTCACATTTTTAATTTTTTTGATCTATCAGAATTGCAGTTGGAAAAAGAAGTGTTCTCTTGCTATTCCATTGACGCTTCTAATAATAACTAGTTTTTGGGGAAAGAAAAATAGCGCAATATCTGTCTCACATATCGGCGGACACCTGAACCGCGCCGTAAGGGAAAACATTAAGGAGAAAGTGAAAAAAGAAAGGAAGAAAGAGGTGCCGTAGTAGAGGGCTCCAGTATAATTCTAAAATAGAGGAATAGCGTCCAAAACAATCTGTTTAGCAACTGAAATGCGTGACATGTTGCACACAATTTACTCTATGGCAGTTGTTTCGTATAAAGAGCCTCTAAATTCACTGAGACAAAAACCATTGATCCATGCGACGTGGAGTATGCGGACACCTCGCTGAAGTGATTTTGAAAACGTTGGAAACATGTGTAAGAGTGGACAGCGTAGCATAGAAACGAATGACCAGACGTGCGTTGAACCGGAAACCAATTTTACGAGACGCGTCTTTAAATCACGGCCATTCTCTTTTACCAGCTCCCGGTTTCTCCCAAGCGGTGAACGACCATCGACGCGGAAAGGGAAACTGGCAGAGAAAAACGGCTGCGACAAATTTTCTTGCGACAAACGATATAAATGTAAAAATAAAAATAAATTACGAGCATTTCGAAGCACACGTATATAAACGACGTACGGCAGCACGTATGAAACTAGAAAAAGCACTTATGGTTACCAAGGGCTGACAAATGGAAATGGCATCAGCCGAAGGGACGGTCGTCGAGGTGTCGGATACACTATTGCTTCGTTTCCCTTTTTTCCGGCGTCTATTTTTGCTCCGTTTCTCCGCCCATAAATATGCCCTTTTCCTCAGTGGCTCTTCAAGGGGTCCCAAATTGAGGACTTATTTTTTGTGGCTGGTTTCCGGATCCAGCGGCGAAGCGAAGCAAGACAAAATGTGGACACGCCTTTGATGAAGGGAGAGCATTTGGCCCCGACGAGGATTATTTTTCAATAGAAATCACGTGCTTCGCGTGAGAAGATGCGAGGACGTGCCTAGCGACATGTTCCAGAGAAAAAAAAGAAATAGAATGAAACATTCCTTAACTGTCTGATTTTAAGTTTTCTTCAATTTGTTAACGTTAAATTAATAAAAAAGTATAGGTTCAACCTTACTCAGGGGATGAAGATAGGGAAGAAATTGAACTGAAATGCCCAAATTTGGAAGAAATCTGTTGTTTGCGGCATGCCATTTCCGCTACATGTTCCTTTCTCTCACTGTTACCAGCACGGAATGCTCTGGGGAAATAATAAAAAAAACTGCTCCTACGTGTAAAATCAATGCATTAAAACTCTTGTCCCCTTCGCTGCGAGGTTGCTTAACAAACTTCTCCTAATTGCACATTGGCATGGAGCAGTGGGCACTGATGTATAAAACCGGGATATCAGGGCACACTCTAGAGGAATTTGTGTAATGTTGGCTACACTGGCCTGCGACATGTTTGCGGTGCGTGTTCGGTGCTTGGCACGGTTTGAGCATCGAGAGTCTGCCTGTGTGCAGGTACTTGCTCTTGTTAACAAACTGACTCATTTCAATGGTCGTAAATCACTTGCGCCGAAGTTTAACCTTGCGAATAACACGCACTGTTCGAACGAAGGAATGACAAATCACAGCCGAGACCAAATATCTGAATAAACACCTCAGGTTTCCGTGGCTGCCAGCATGCACGGCATAGCCCTGAATGCACAAACCTCCCGCGGCTAAACAGCAAGTTCGGTATACAGCTGATTCTCTATACCCTTCAGAACTTGTTCGGGGCCGGTGCAGGAAATATTTAGAAGGCATATTTTCCTGAATAGGTAGAGTGAGCTATCATCATCATGTTTACCCCGCATCTCATCGCACTCGAAACGATTGTCACGATTACAAAAGTAAATGCTCTCATTGAGTTAAGGGGTATTCGCTACTGCCTGCCGACAGATGGCGCGAGCTGGTGTTGCCGGCCTTAGGTTACGGCAAAGCACAACACAACTATCGAAGGCAAGGTGGCACTCGCCACCGCCCCACAACAGATAGCAAACCTGCGCCCGTCCGTCTGTTCAGAGATGCTGGTGTTGAGGCTGAACGATCAAAATTTGAACGTAACTGTGCTAGAAGTTAAAGTTTGGAGGAGTGGCTTATAAGTAAGATATTGATCTAAAGTAAGAGTTTAGTTGTCAAAGTCAAGATATCGCAGAAGTCGAAGAAATCTTATTCAAAAGGGGCATATTTCAAGGAAATACTTTTTGCGTTGGAAATATAGGAAAAAGCTCATCTTTGAAACTGAAAATAAAATATTATTTCTCTAACACATATTACAGTGAGAACAGGGACACCGGGTAAAAAACTACCTAAGGCAGCTTGAAGCACCCAGTGCCCTAGGTATACATTGAAAGCAGTATGTTTGCGCACAACAGGCTTGAGTACAACATAATATTCCCCTAAAAAAAATGTGAGAAAAAAACAACTATGCTCTCTGCTCACATGGCAAATGAAAGGGGACATATATATAAAAAAAACACCCAGCATTACTTTGTACCACACTTATCTACAACTATACCACAAAATATCCGAAAATACACATGATAGATAGTATGCAGTAATGCCCAGTTCGCGGTAATGCGCTAGAAAAACCGCCGTAAAGCGTTCCATCTAATGAGAACTGCATAAAAAAGGTAAAAAATTCCGCATAACAATATATCTTGAAATGTTTCGAGTCTCAGCGCCCTAGTTAACATCACTTATTTGTGACTGATGTTTTATGACACCTGATATCTCGCACATTAGGGGCGTTTTGATCGGTGCGCCAGGCTAGTAAAAAAAAATAAAATGTTGTCAAAGGTATTTGTGCAGAAAATATTTCTACTTACCTGCACCTTTTTTTTAATGCAAACGGGAATCACGTGTATGATAGCAACTGAGGAAACGGGGTTCGCATTTGAAGCATTATTATCGCCTCTGTTCGGTGATCGACGCTACAAGATCACTGCACGTTGCTAAAATTTATTAGAGCATAGCATGTGTCCATGTTCGTTCGACGAAGCAGTCCATAAGTGTTCTTAAGCCCTTAATCCATAACGATATGGAGCACTTCATCCATATGGATGAATCTGTCCATAAGTACCTTTGCTTGTATTTTAAGAAGCGGAATTAGCGTAATCAATCTGCCAAATTTATTTGAACCTACAGCGGCAGCATATTAAGAAATTAAGTATATAGTCTTCGCTAATCCGACTGATCTCGCGGCAGGAGTAGCCACATTGCCACCAGTACTGTAGCCTTACCGTGCCGAGTATAACAACACCCCCTGCCGTGCACCAAATAAGCGCTGTGAGCGCAAGGCGCGGTGAGTACATGTACTGCCAACTTCGAGCTGTGAAAAGCCACCAGGCTACACTAAGGTAAACAAGGCCGGGCTCAACTGAAAATGTGATACGAGTGACATAGAGGGGCCAAATGTGCAATGTCCGCTGTATGGCTGGGGACAAAAGCTATCATCCATCACGTCCCAAATCTTCCGGTACGTAAGAGCGATGTTCCGCGTGTTTGGACTAGACAAACAGTTACGCAAGCCATACCCTTTGCTGCGAGAAGCATCAAAAACCATTCTCTCTTCGAATCTTGCAGAATATCAATGGCGATAGCTTCTGACGAGGCGCTGGTGTCTGGGGTGTACGCAAAAGCTTTATGAGAACTGTGACACTACTTGGCCAATAAGGAGACAGTGTACCTTTAAAGAAGCAAGCGAGCTAGCGTCACTAATCGCGAAACAATTAAGTAGCTTTTTGGGGGGCTACAGAAGCGTGGTTAACACATCACTGTAAGAGTCATGGTTAGCTATGGCACTCTCTGGTGGAGCCAAGTGATATGTTTACTCATATCGAACAATGCATTCAAAGCCTGGCAACATACTGTAACCTCCGGTGGCTTAAAGGTTTAACACGAGACTCGCATGATGGTTCGATTTCTGCCGCCACCGGATGCTTAGCGGTGATACACTTCGTACAAAGTTTCTCTCGGCTTCATCTAGGGTGGAATGCTTGGGAAGTGGGTCTTTGACCTCACCTTAATTATACAACGGCACCTCATGCCGCGGCGCTCTTCGGCCACATATGCCCTTGTACCATAAAAATTATCATCATCACGTAACGTGACTTCAATTATAGAGTAACGTCTCAGTGTGGAATTTGCACATATTTTCCCATTTTCACAAAGCTTGTCGGTACAACGGTTAAAAGACTATGAGCGTCCGGATCATACCTTACCGCTGCGCCAGGCACTTCTCAGCCTCAAACGAGCGACCGAGGTCCCATTCGTTAACCATCGCCCGTCGCATGTAGGGGAGGGTTAATGTACTCCCGTCAGGCAGCTGGTAACATGATGGAAGCCGGTAATGCGTTTTAGAATACTCGCTATCTTTGACCATGCGCCTTTAGGTTGCACTTTTCGACAATCTCTTAGCCGAGGCCGTGAAATGCGTCGTGTCTCCCGTGACTATCCTACCTCTCATGTTCATGTGTGTACAAAGCTGCTGAGCTGCAATATTCTATGCTACGACTGTGCTGTGAGCATTTAGCGCAAGCAGAAAATTTCTCAGTCGAGGGTTGTTTCTGAGTACTCCTTTTGCTGCCCGAGCAAGGATATTAGAACCCGAGATAATATAAATAACCGTTGTCTATTCCCAGGGGAATTTGTCGTCACTTTAAAACATGTTCTCTTGCTTTATTAGAGCACATTGGAGATCTTTTAGCTCGAATAAATTGCGGTGAAATCAGTCAATAGCCGATTCGAAACTGGTCTCTTTGTGGAAAGAGGGGAGAAAACAAATTTTTCGTATTCACATGTCATTTTTCTTCCAACTATTTGGTTTGGCATTTTGCTCACTCCAGATTTTTAATGCTTCGGTTTTTTCAGTGGCTGAGGGGCATAATTTGTTTCAACAAATGAACCTCACCTCAAAAATGGCGCGCCTAAACCTGGCGGGAAATAAAAAAAATGGTCTAAACAATTACGCGTGAAGAAATGAACTGGGCTGAAATCAAGATTGGGCCAGCATTGGGCCTTACTAACATTTCGGCCCCTTTGTTTTTACTTTTCATATGTATCGTAGTTTTCCCATATAAGTGAACTTTGCAGAAATATAGATGGAGCCAGCACTGAGCTGTACTAACATTTCGGCATCTTTGTTTCTACTTAGCATATGTATCGTAAGTTTCTCACATTGAATATGGAAGATATACTCCTTTTGCCTCGACGGATCGTATCGCACCTAGCAACGGCCCCCACTTTATTATCTGTTTTTGTGCGAAAGTTGTGCACGTTAAGAGCGCAAATAACCACAACTTCCTAACTACAGTACAAACGGAGCGCAAAAATCAGAAAAGTGTATTTGCCTTCCACGTTTTCCTCGATCTCAACTTCAATAAAATAAAAATTCCGCTGTGGTTGCTCAGTGGTTACGGTGCTCGGTTGCTGACTCAAAAGACGTGGGTTTTGATCTCGGCAACATCGGTCACATTTAGGAAGAGGCGCTATAGGCCCGTTTGCTTTCACGTTTAAGATCCCCAGGTGATTGAAATTATCTGGAGCGTACCAATACGACGTCTTTCATAGCATCAGTCGCTTTGAGACATTTAACACCATTAATCGTGAACCAAAAGCAGGAACTAGAATAATTGTGCTGAGTAAGAAACTAACGGAGCAAAGGGATACAATTACGAACACAAGTCCTGAATGAGTACAACAAACTGCAAAAATCGATGCATTCAGGTCATTTCCCCGCAGAGGGTAAAGAAAAGGAGCAACGAATTCAACGTGGCAGGCCACAAAGTGAAAGAAAAGTTGTGCTGAAAGATTTTACTTTCCGCCATAGTGCTGTTGAAAAGAACAGAATACTAAGAATCTTACGACGAGAAGAAACATCCTCTCTTAAAGGCACCGGTCAAAAGCACTATCAAAATAAAACGAGAAAAGAGAAAACGAACAAATCCCGGTGTGAAGAACAGAAGCCTAAAACAATATGAGTTAAGACACAGGATAGACACCAGACAAGACTTGCAAGCGCAAAAATAAGGCGGGAAAAGAGGTTACTAGATGTAGGGTGTGATTTACCGATGATACACGGCACTGAAGGCAGGGCGTCACTCTTCCTGCTCAGGATTCTCCTCTGTGCTTGGTCTTCAGCTATGCCTTGCTGCGCAGAAAAGGCATCTATAGATGGCGACAAGTGCAGAAAGAAAAGAATTACTAGAAACTGAAAGCTAGGTGCAATATTATTGGGGTCAGCATTTAAGAAGCCAGAACGGTCTACACTGCTATCTCGCTGGTTAACTACGTAGTCGAGTGCAACTGTTCGACTTGTCATGAATCGTTTAACGCAAGTACAAGGCTTGGTGCCTGCACGAAATTGCCAAAACACCTAAAGGAAACCTATGCAAGGCGCATAAATGAATGTCGTTTTGATTTGATAGAGAGGCCATTAAAATATCGGGACCTTTTTATCATGGCCGTATTATTCTGTCCTGCAAGGATATCGAATGTTGTTGGTATCACTGAATTGGTCGAAACAGCAGCAGACGGTTCAAAAATAAAAATTTTAAATGTCGCGAGCATATACGCAGACGTTTCGCCGCAAAGGATTATTTTTTCCACCCTCTGCTACATTTTATATTGATGAAATATATCCTTATACCCAAGATACTGTTGGTAATATTTTCTTTGCATGGGATGCAGCATCGAAGTTCGTTTTTCCCTTTTGATTTCCACTTAGATATCATGATCCGAAGTAATTCTATAATTCACGCTCCACTAGCTCTCGGTCTGTAACAGATTAATTTGCGTACCTACCTTTGCTGTCCTGAATTTATTGGTGGCAGAAGGGTTTACTAATGATCCACATTTGGGTCCCACAAAATATAATATTGGCTGAAAGCGAATGTTGCTTAATTTATTTGAAGTTGATGTTGAAGTTGAAAGTTTATTAACGCATTCAAAAAAAAGGTTGCAAGCGTATGCAGCGAGTGGTCCGATGGTACAAGACCGCGGGCGGGACCTCCCATGACAATAAATTTAAATAAGCAACAAGATCAGAAATACACAACACATTAATTAGCAACGAAGAGAATGAATACATAGTGAAATATGAGTTATTGAAATATTTAAAAATAAACAATATATTGCAGGATAATGTACAATAAAACACTCAAAGATGTCGCGATACATAGGATCAATAGCAAAAAAGAAGAAAATCATATATTAAGAAGGAAAAGCTTTAATTTGAGTTTGAACAATGAAAGCGTATTAGTTTGTTTGATATCCAAGTTCAAAGAAGTCCAAAATGATGTGGATGAAAAATTAAGGCATTGTTTCCCGTAATTAGGTCTGATCTTAGGCAGTAAAAAGTAATTACGCAGCGCAAAACGTGTGACGATATTGCTTATGAGCGTGCCATGTGAAAATATGCTTAGCGGGATTTGATGATGCAGAATCTTAAAGAATAGGATACCAATGTTGTAAACATAAAGGGCCGAGATAGGTAGAACGTTTAAATCTATGAATAAAATACGTGAAGGTGACATTCCAGAGGTATAGGTTATGATACGCATGGCTTGCTTTTGCAGTTTTATTCAAGGCCAGAGATGAATATGATAGGTATTACCCCAAGATGAGATACCGTAGTTTAAGTGGCTGTGGATGAATGCGTAGTAAAGGGATAATAAAGTTTAGATTGGGAAATAGCTTCGGGCTTTAATTAGTGCGCGTAATCCATACGAAGGTTTCTTGCACGTTTCAGCTACAGGATGATGAAAATTTAAGTGAGGGTCAATGATAACACCCAGAAATGAAACTCGATCTTGTAACGAAATAGCGGCAGAATTGAGGTATAGTAGTGGTGTAATGGGCAATGGCTTTTGAGGGCGATGGAAAATCTGAAAACATGTCTTAGTGACGTTTACGGACAGGCGGTTAATGTGGCACAAGCGCTCAGGAAAATTAAGGTCATGTTGTAGGTTAAGTATGAGCTGATTAATGTCTTGGTGTGATGATATCATGGTAGAGTCATCTGCGTACAGTATGCTATTGCAATTCTTTAAAGAGGACGGTAAATCATTAATGTAAAGTGAAAACAATGCAGGGCCTAGAATAGAACCTTGTGATATCGGCAAACTGCATGATCCTAATAACTTAACGGTGGTCGTTTCTTATATTTATTTATTGCTGATTCGTGATTGGCGTTTTTTTCACTGCTTCAATGAATTTACTGCCATGCTCATCTCATATTTGTTGTCAATTTGTCCCCGCATATCACGATGTGCTTCAGACAACTATTAGTTGCCATGTTAAAAAACGAAATATAGGCGGTGAGCAGCTATGCAAAGCTGGAAGCCAGTTACTCTGTCAAATCAGGGCTATTTCAGGCATGATTGGTGAAGTAAATGGACGCTCGATGCCCAGAGTGCTTTCTCTGGGGAGACATTTGACTCTGATCTTCAAACGAGCGTGTTAGGAACGCCAAGCATCTACTCACTGAATGAAACTTTTCTTCGTGATGAATATGAATGAATCTAAAATGTTTTGCTTACATTCAATCTCCTGAGGTTAGATATTCAGGATTCGCTCACTGAGAAGAGTTGAGAGTTTCATGAAGATTAACGGATACAAATAGGGCTCCAAGGCTGCAGTTGAGGCCAATCGGCCTCTCTCAAGCAGCTTTCATTGAGATGAAGATTGATGCTTGCTAAAACACATCGCCGGACCAAAGAGTAGCAAGAGAGTATGGACCTGCAGTGGTATGTCGTACTGTAACAAAAAGAAATAGCATACCTTCATGTACTTTTCCGTGCACAGCGCTTCAAAAAAGGACAGTTCAAAGCGGGACAAAAAGATCACGTCATAGAAATAACGATTGCATTATTAACTAAGTGCGCCACAAGGTTCACTTTGGAGAATAAAGTGCATCCGGACGTTTTCTTATCTCTCGGGTGTGCGTTATGCCTCAGTCCGGTCCCGTGCATCAACACAAAGCTTTCCTTTGTTTTTCTCTCCAATTACAATGAAACTTCCTTGCCACTGGCTAAAACTTTTTCGCGTAAAATTCGGAGCCGTTATCCGGTTTGTTTCTCTGTTTGTGTTTATGCTTTATGAAACAAAGAACTTTCCAATGTCATTTGCGGATATAACACTGAAAGTGAACGGTCACACTGGTATCACAAGGAAGAAAGAATCCCAAACACAGCACAGTGACAGTTCACTCGCTGCGATGCCTATTACTGGATCTGTTATACCTGTATTGGCAGTTTTCCATGGGCGCTAATAACACGTTTCCTTGAGACGGTTGGTCCATGTGCTATTTTCAGAGCCTCATAAATTAATTCTAAAAAAGGCAAACAAGGAGCTGAAATTAGGGCCACTTTTTGGGGTGGCCAGGCCTAAAAACGTGCAGACAGCTAACTCCAAACGCAACAAACGACATGATTTGTTTCATGGGAATAGGAAGATGCCTCCTAACAAGTTTCAGTCGCAGGAGTTGAACAGAGAATAATTTAGTATGATATTTATTGTTGTCCAGGAGGCACTAGTAATTTTTACAAGCATTAAGTGACGTCAAAATGTGCCTTCACACATTATTATGATGTAACCCACCTAGACCACTGGTTCTTAAGAGGAAGAACCAGTGCTGGCCAGCGACGCTAACTTCATCAGCAATCTGGCAGCCTAGTTTGGATGGTCCGCTGTTACGTTAAGGCGTGCTGCAGAGGTGGTGCCGAACGTGGCCGGAACTGTTGTTACAAAACTATTGTTTAATTAATTATTCACGCTGCGCACTGCTGTTTTGAGTCCATTTTCATGATTACTAGGACCGTAGGCTACTTTGAAAGCAAAAAAATTGGACACGAAAAAACTTTGTACCCCTTTAAGAAACACGTTTCACGTTACCTGATCTCCTAGACTAAGTGTTCTATTTTCTTTGCAGTTTTCAGTTTCTTGATGAGATGTGCATTCGATCAGCATGCCGAAGTTATTGCAGTGCCTAAATTTACAACTACTGCTTGGAGAAAAAAAGTACCAAAAATATCAAACTTCCCTTGCAAAATAAGCCACACTTGCTCAGTTACACTGAACAAAGAATCAACTTTCGTTGAAAATAAATGCACCGTTTATTAGCTCTTCACTGGTCTTGCCACAAAAAATATCTAAGAAAAATAATAAAGTATAATTTAAAATACCGAAGTGCCTCTTTGAGGACAGGACAAGACGGCCTACAACATATTCTCTGCGGCTCGCCCGGGGTGAAATTTTAGATGAATAGATATTCAAGTATAACTTCTACCTACTGCATTCTTCCAGGTGTAGGCTAATGTCATCCCAGTGCTGGCTGCTGCCATTCGTGGAAGTTTGGTGACGGTTTAAGCGGGCGACAATGTAAAAAACCTGGTTTTTCCATTAACAACACATAAAACATAATACTCTCATTTAATGCACAGCAAAGTCATTGATTGCGCTATTAAGTACAGTGATATGAGACTGACGTCATATAAATAAGTTGGAAACTTGGGAGGGAATTTTCTTTCTGCAACGTAGGCACTGGTATTCCGACGGTTTATTCGTATTATATAGGCATATAGTCTGCTGAGACACCCGTCAAAGAAGTTGGACAAAATTGAACAAAGCGAAATGTATTATTTCTATATACTTATTTTTGTGGGTATACTTCATTCTCGTGAACTTGTTTCTCTGTGTTCAACTCTGGCAACTATGTCCCTGTTTGTTTGAGTTTTATATCCGACCACGAAAACTAATGTTGTTTCTCTAAACTAAGCTGGAGAAAAGAAGCGCGGATTTGCCAGATATGCTCGTCTTGGTGACCGTCTGCACTAACCTCTCAATTTGAAGCTGCAAAACGCCTTCATTATGGCAGGCAGTTAAGTGACGGTTATAAGACGCCTTTGCATTATGGCAAATGAATGTCTTACTAAAAAAAAAGTCACCCATAAATATACTGTCATCTGGTGCTTTGCACTTTTCTCCCATCAAAAGAGTGGAAGAATGGTTCCTGCTTTACATGAAAGCCCTTTCAATACCTTCTCCACCGTGATTTGCAGCCACACTCTGCCCGGAGCAAGGAAACCAGTCCTGCTCTTTAGGGTCCCCTCTCTAAGTCGAGTGCCAACGTGTGTGGACGACGGAGGTAATAAGCCGACAAACGCTTCAAAACTCCAGATAAGTTTCATGACTACCGCAAACAGTTATATGCCTGAACTGCTTTCCACTCCCACTCGCAATTCCATTTCCCGGCAAGGTTACCCCCGACTGAGAACATGCGCGGCAGTGACAAGAGATGTTGCATAAAATCTTATATTAAGCACCATACATGTGACTACACACGCTACTGTTAGTTCCCGGAGAACTTTGGAAAGCTTTGGTGCCAGTAAGGGGCGATCTTAACTGCTGGTACTTAATCCATCTCTGATTGGAGGCAAGAGGAGAGCTGAAGCTCCAGCCGTATTTCGGTAAATGCAGCTCAGAGAATACCCGTGGGTTTATTATTTAAGGCAGCAATTGCTAAGTAGTATCCGCTCAAGTGCAATCGCAGTGCCAGAAATTTAAGCTGACAGCTTTCCTTTGCAGTTGTATAGGCAGCCTGTGCTGGAGTTTGTCTTGTTCGTCGCAGTCCTGCAACCTTAACACAACCTAGTGAGAGCCGCAAGAATTTCTGGCGCACACAGTCTTTTTCTACGCCAGCTGCCCGAACTTATACAAGCGTACGTTTGCTATTATTTACTCATTGACGTCAGTACACTGCAGGCCAGTATTCTGCCCCTAGCAGGAGGGACATAGATAAACAGAGCGCACAAGCAAGAAAACAAAGCTAAAACAAGTCACCCGCGAAACTAACGAACACAAGCATTGCAATAATCCGCAATCAGGAGCCGACGAGCCAGAGGAAGGAAAAAGAAGAAGGAAAATGATCAGCACTTCAAAATACTAACGCACCAAAAAACAGTACAAACACAGAAAAAAATCCATCATACAGTTAAAAAATTACGAACTGTTGCAGTGGGTGTTCGAAGTTTTCAGGTTCATGTATGCATTCTGGGTGAAACTTCTAATCAAAAATTGTTTGCGTGTAAAAACTGCGCATAAATCATTTCGTGTTAGCTAAGATTGGCCGCAGTCATTGGTTTCGATGATGACTGGTTTGTCTTGTGTCTGAGATTTAGCTGGTGGTCGAAAATCTTATATATAAAGATTAAACGAGTCATCTTCCTGCGAGTTTATGGGTCGTAACGTTGTTGGCAATCATAAGGTGAGTAGGAGAGTCTGTTCTTACATATAAATCAAAGATGAACCTCACCGCATTTCTGTGTATCTGCTCAAGAGGCGAAGTGTCTTCTTTGGTGTGTGGGTCGCACAGGATAGAAATGCACTCAAGTTTAGACTGATATATATGGCGTAAGCCAGAAGTTTAAGATTGGGCGTAGGTAGCGTCTTTGAGTTTCTGTCTGAGAAAACAACATTTTGAGAAAGAAATTTACAAATATTTGGAATATGGGTACTCCATGTTAAATAATTAGTAACAGTGACACCAAGATAATAATCTTTATAATCTACCATGCCTTTTTCGCGCTGCTCTTAGAAGCACTGTTTTCTGACTGTTAAGTTCTATACCTCATTCTTTACACCACTGCTCTATAGAAAAAATAGATTATTGTGATAGCTTGTGATCATTATATAAGGTCATACTTTTTATTAACAAAACAGTCATCGGCAGACACTCGAACGGAAGCAGTAAATATTTACTTGGGATAAATGTGGGGTGCCGCGGGGCACCCCGGAGATTACAACGATGGCATAGAAAATTGTTATTATTTCCTTCAAATTGGTCTTTATATTTCAGGTGTGAACTTAGCTACTTAAAAAGATAACTAGGGAGAGGAATGCATTTTGACTTACAGAGTAATTTTCTTGTTCAACTTTGTAGAATCCCTTAGAGCAGGCTAACAATAGCACTCCTGCTTGGCGTCATCAAGAGCCAATGTTAATTGATGTACAGCTGCCACTAATTGATTTCGCTCGTAAGCTTATTCTAAGGCCCGAAGGCACACGCTTCAATGCAGCGTTGAAACC
Organism: Amblyomma americanum; assembly: GCF_052857255.1. NCBI lineage: Eukaryota > Metazoa > Arthropoda > Arachnida > Ixodida > Ixodidae > Amblyomma > Amblyomma americanum. The sequence continues at coordinate 101,655,874 of NC_135503.1, read as the reverse complement.
ACGCTTAGCGTGTTGCTAGCTAATTGGGGTACATCGTGTACACATAGGGAAGGGATGTAATTAGCCATGCACATTTCATCAATCATTTCGCATGGGGTCCCCGCCTTTGTCGCGGCCTCAGCGGCTGACAGAAGCAGCTTTGAAGCGAGAAGCTTCCCTACGCTTGGTAAACAAGTCGTCGCGTAGGCCGGAGAATGAACTTGAACGAACTTTAGCCTAATCACTTTAGCCGTGTATGACAATATGCGGCACAGTTATGGAGTCAAACCTTTGACCCATGACATTTAGTTGACCTTTGACACTTCATCTTTGACCTCTGACCTTCACTGTGCATCTAACCTTTGACATTGTGTGACCTTTGGTTTGAACTTTGATCTTAAGAACATCTGATGAGGTGATGTCAAGCCACGTGATGACATCCGATGGGGTGTCGTGAGACTATGTGATATCACTTCATAGCCACGTGGTCGTGTGGGTGTATATATATATATATATATATATACATATATATATATATGAAGGGAGCCAACAGTCACCGAAACCAAGGTGCATAGTGGAACGTTAATTCTTTTTTTAATGTGTTATGCTCATCAGTGGGATAATAATACTTAGATTAATAAATCGCTTAAAGAAAATTACTTATAAAGCAGCAGAAAAAACAACCATGCCGCCGGTGGGATCCGAACCCACGACCTCCGCATATCGCGTCAGGTGCTCTTACCAACTTAGCTACGGCGACGGCTGTCCAATCTGCTGCTTTCGTGGCTATTTATGTTTTTTGCGTGTATGCGAACCTTGAGAGTGTTCACCAGCGCCACCCTCGTCCATAGCGGTGGACGTAGCACGTCCTGTAATACCGCAAGTGTGACGTAGAACGTCACCTAACGACGAGGGCGGAAATTGTGCGAGAGCCCTCTTATGCTACCTATGGCATCAAGACTGCCAGAACCGAGACCCTCGTTAAGCTATTAGCAGAGAAGTTAAAGGAAATGAGGGGCCCGTTTGACAAAATTATGAAGGGAGCCAACAGTCACCGAAACCAAGGTGCAAAGTGGAACGTTATTTTTTTTTAATGTGTTATGCTTATCAGTGGGATAATAATACTTAGATTAATAAATCGCTTAAAGAGAAATACTTATAAAGCAGCAGAAAAAACAACCATGCGCCGGTGGGATCCGAACCCACGACCTCCGAATATCGCGTCCGGTGCTCTTACCAACTGAGCTACGGCGACGGCTGTCCAATCTGCTGCTTTCGTGGGTATTTATGTTTACTGGGTGTAAGCGAACCTTGAGAGTGTTCACTAGCGCCACCCTCGTCCATAGCGGTGGACGTAGCACGTCCTGTAATAACGCAAGTGTGGCGTAGAACGTCATCTAACGGTGAGGGCGGAAATTGTGCGAGAGCCCTCTTATGCTACCTATGGCATCAAGACTGCCAGAACCGAGACCCTCGTTAAGCTATTAGCAGACAAGTTAAAGGAAATGAGGGGCCCGTTTGACAAAATTATGAAGGGAGCCAACAGTCACCGACACCAAGGTGCATAGTGGAACGTTTTTTTTAATGTGTTATGCTTATCAGTGGGATAATAATACTTAGATTAATAAATCGCTTAAAGAAAATTACTTATAAAGCAGCAGAAAAAACAGGACGTGCTACGTCCACCGCTATGGACGAGGGTGGCGCTGGTGAACACTCCCAAGGTTCGCATACACGCAAAAAACATAAATAGCCACGAAAGCAGCAGATAGGACAGCCGTCGCCGTAGCTCACTTGGTAAGAGCACCGGACGCGATATTCGGAGGTCGTGGGTTCGGATCCCACCGGCGGCATGGATGTTTTTTCTGCTGCTTTATAAGTAATTTTCTTTAAGCGATTTATTAATCTAAGTGTTATTATCCCTAAATAAGCATAACACATTAAAAAAAATTAACGTTCCACTATACACCTTGGTTTCGGTGACTGTTGGCTCCCTTCATAAATTTGTCAAACGGGCCCCTCATTTCCTTTAACTTGTCTGCTAATAGCTTAACGAGGGTCTCGGTTCTGGCAGTCTTGATGCCATAGGTAGCATAAGAGGGCTCTCGCACAGTTTCCGCCCTCACCGTTAGATGACGTTCTACGTCACACTTGCGGTATTACAGGACGTGCTACGTCCACCGCTATGGACGAGGGTGGCGCTGGTGAACACTCTCAAGGTTCGCATACACGCAAAAAACATAAATAGCCACGAAAGCAGCAGATTGGACAGCCGTCGCCGTAGCTCAGTTGGTAAGAACACAGGACGCGATATTCGGAGGTCGTGGGTTCGGTTCCCACCGGCGGCATGGTTGTTTTTTCTGCTGCTTTATAAGTAATTTTCTTAAAGCGATTTATTAATCTAAGTATTATTATCCCACTGATAAGCATAACACATTAAAAAAAAATTAACGTTCCACTATGCACATTGGTTTCGGTGACTGTTGGCTCCCTTCATAAATTTGTCAAACGGGCCCCTCATTTCCTTTCACTTCTCTCTCTCTCTCTCTCTCTCTCTCTCTCTCTCTCTCTCTCTCTCTCTCTCTCTCTCTCTCTCTCTCTATATATATATATATATATATATATATATATATATATATATATATATATATATATATATATATATATATATATATATAACTGCTGTCGCGAGCGTGTAGCGGAGCTGCCGTGGACAAGCCTCAGAGGTTTTGCAAGCGTGCTTGCTCCTCGCTGAATTCCAGGGGTAGCCAAGTTAAACAGCTGCTAATTTTTTAGTGGAGGAATATATATCAACTGCATCGCCGCCTGTGCACTACAGGCTACCTACGAGGGCACTTCCCGAACCGCAATTAAGCAACCTGTCGAACAATTTTGTAGTTTAAAGAAACGGACGGGAGTTTCGCTTTATTTTTCTTTCCCAACCGATGGAATAGTCTTGCGCGGACCAGCCGGAAACACACCGCAGGGGTTTAATGCGCCACCAGTGAAGCATCGATTCGACGCTTTGGGGCCACCGGAGAGGTGACTTCAAACAGGTGTTTCAAGCGCAACGGGAAGATGCCGTTTGGAGGAACTTTCTTTTATCCAGGTCTGCTGATACATTTCGTTTCTTTTTCCTTTCTTTGTGGGAGTAATGGCCCGAGTTGTAACTGAAATAATCCCATAGCCAATCGCCCCGACTAAAAGACGCGGAAGGGAGCAGGCTAAACCGAAACTACAAATCTGGGGTCTCCGGGGCGTCGTTTCACGCACCCCTGCGACCGAGAGCAATGACATGTCTCTTTCCAATGACATTGTAGTTTTTCTACTTCTGCTTACCTTTGTTTCTGTAGTCACTTTCCTTCGGTAACCTGCAAATTATTTTAGCTTAGGCAGGATTCTAAGATTTTCTTGCAGATGGTGCAATGCAAAAGGATGTAACGCTGACGCCGTGCGTGGCTGGGTTTGTTGGCAGAGATTTTTTATCAGTGCTCGTCTTAACGCGGTTCCGAATTAAAAAATGCAAAGCTTGCGCCTTCGAGGGCTTTCTCAGGACATAGCTAAATTTAGTAGATTGCTCTTGAAGAGAATTAATTAAACAGAGAAGGAGAAAATCTGCTACTGCACGGCGAAGAGAAAATTATGCGTATTTTATTTCTTTGATTTATTTATTTATACATAACTGAAGTCCTTAAAGGCCCAGACAGGAATTCGATATCATGCAGTAGACAAGAATGACCGATGCCAAGTGTAGGGTTCTGTTCAAGCCTTGAAGAAAATATAAAAAAGGAAAGTAGAAAGGCTTCTCAACACAGCAAATGCACAGTCATTATATATGACGCTTGAAGAGGGGTCTAACTGGTCGCTTATTGTTTTATGTCCAAGGGACGCCACCCCAATCGAAAATTGAACTTGCGCTTGCTCTCTTGTGTCTTTGGCTTCCACATACTTTAAGGAAGGGTGAGGTTTTGTTTTTCAAAAATTTCATTTCAAGATTTTGCAATAATCTGTTAGAGATTTGCTTTATCTTTCAGAAAATATATTACACTTAGGCATTCGTGATATCAAAGTAAAGTTTTTTGTCTTATTTTTTCGCCACATCGACCGGAAAACTGGGTGCACCTCGACGTGGTCTCTACGTTTCGGAAACTCGCAAGAATTTATTGCTCTGAAGTTTTTGATCAGAAACTCAGGGTTTGGTTTCGGATTTAGATTTAGCTTTCTTTTTAAGTACATTTGTTAGAAACTGGGGCCCGCCTTGTAGCTCTTCTGTAAGGGGAGTCTTTAATGCAGAAAACTATTTTCAGAGACTGTATTGGTGTTTTTCTCAAAAGCAGCATTGCTGGAGGTTTGTGTACCTTTTTCTCAGGAAGTAAGAACCAAAACAAACCAAATTTCTCGCAGATGTTAATTCACGTGAATTACATAGCTGGAGGAGGCAATAGTCCAGGTGCATTTTTCCTTTCCTGACCAAAAAACCATTCATATGTGGCAATTTTATTGCGTCGAGAAATATAAATCATAAAAACATATTTTTTTTGTTGGAATCGCATAATTTTAGTCCCACTTGTGTAAAGCGTTGGTTGCTACGTTCGTAGGAAATTGCAACACTCTGCGGGTAGTTTATTTTAAGAAATAGGTACATTAGTCGGAAAAATAAAAACAAAAATAAAAATGCTAAACAAAGTTTTATACCTTGTTTTGAGGTTTTATGCAAGCTGTGTTATATTTAAGATTCCTTGCAAGTTTTATACGGCTATTAAGTTATAATAAAATCTATATAGAGTTCATTACAACAGCTATACAGGCCACGTTTGCAAATCATTTGTAATCTCATGCCTCCTTAATTCCAGTATAATCTTGTCGCATATTTCTGTTCATTAAACGCTGATTCGGTTGAAACTAACTTTCATATTTGTGCCCACCTGAGTCACTATGGATTCTTTTCCGGTTTTCCTTGTTAGTAGCGAATTTTCTGTTCTCTAGATTTCTAATATACAACATGGTAAAATACTCTGTAGTTGAATGTAAACCATGGAAATGCAATGCATGTCCTCGCGCTAATTTTTGTTTTCGTCTACGTAGCTTCGTTGCGGGGACTACCTGGCATTTTATGAACTGATTATCAGCCCAATTTCTGGGTTTATACAGCATCATGTTTAGTTTTTTTTGTATTCATTCCAATTGCCTGATCCTAGGACGACTGCTTCACCGAACTTGATCACTTCGTATTTTTGTTTTATATATATTGCTAAGGGGGCCGGTGCTCTTGTAACACTCTTTGTCGCTTTCAGGCCTGGTCTTCTTAGCCAGAGTTAAAGCAAAGAAAAAAGAAATGAAAGACAAGGAAACCGCGAATAGCAATAAATTTAAACTCTGTCGTTCATTCTAACGTCGATTTATTTGTAATTACTTATTGATGAGGTAATTCGTTACACACGCCTTTTGTCTCTTTTATTTTTCATTCTCTTTCTTGTTATCAATGTGGAGGTAACTTCAACCCGTTTGAGACGGTATGACTGTTTGAATTTCCTACCAATATATTCCTCCCTGCTGCTTACCGCACCAAACCTTCAAATCGGCGTATCCTTCCAAGAAAGTCATAATGTGCTTAAAGCAGTTACAAGCGCTGCCGCCGTGGTCAGATTCGAACCCAGGAATTCTTGACCACTGAGCCACCGTGGCAAGTAACAGGTTAGTGCGCAAACCCAGCTTTCTCGCTTTGCAAGCGTGGTCCAAAAACGGCTTTGGTTATGTAGATGCACTAAACAGAAGAGATGAAGAAAAATAAGCGGCGAAAATCATCCCCTCGGTTCCCGTTCATTCCCCATCGACCCACTTTCACAGGCCACGTTTATTCCCAGGGACGAGAACTCTCGTGCCTTAATGAGCGACACCGGTGGTAGGCGCCGGCGCGATGGAAAGTGGGGCCGTGTATACGTTAGTAAGAGCAATAGAGAAACAAGCGAAGAAAAAGGACAACAACAAAAGAAAAATAAATGTCCTGAACTCTGCGTGGTAGGAGTTTTGGCAGAAAAGAATAATCAATCAACGGGTGTAGCACGTCTGCTCCGGCCTGTTTGCAGGCAGCACCTTGCGATTAATCTTTGCGCCGGCGATGGAATGATCCGCAGGCCATCGCTCGTCTCTCAGAACAAACCTTTTAGGAGAACAATAGCGCGTTATGGGAGTTTTTGTGGGGGGTGAGCAGGTTCTTGATTGATTGCCAGAGGGAGGGAGTGTCACATTCAGGATATGAAAAAAATTTCTAGTGCCAATCAATTGCCTTTAAAGAAAATTACTTCTAAAGCAGCAGAAAAAACAACCATGCCGCCGGTGGGATCCGAACCCACGATCTCTGAATATCGCGTCCGGTGCTCTTACCAACTGAGCTACGGCGACGGCTGTCCAATCTGCTGCTTTCGTGGCTATTTATGTTTTTTGCGTGTATGCGAACCTTGAGAGTGTTAACCAGCGCCACCCTCGTCCATAGCGGTGGACGTAGCACGTCCTGTAATACCGCAAGTGTGACGTAGAACGTCATCTAACGGTGAGGGCGGAAACTGTGCGAGAGCCCTCTTATGCTACCTATGGCATCAAGACTGCCAGAACCGAGACCCTCGTTAAGCTATTAGCAGACAAGTTAAAGGAAATGAGGGGCCCGTTTGACAAAATTATGAAGGGAGCCAACTGTCACCGAAACCAAGGTGCATAGTGGAACGTTAATTTTTTAATGTGTTATGCTTATCAGTGGGATAATAATACTTAGATTAATAAATCGCATAAAGAAAATTACTTATAAAGCAGCAGAAAAAACAACTATGCCGCCGGTGGGATCCGAACCCACGACCTCCGAATATCGCGTCCGGTGCTCTTACCAACTGAGCTACGGCGACGGCTGTCCAATCTGCTTCTATCGTGGTATTTATGTTTTGCGTGTAAGCGAACCTTGAGAGTGTTCACCAGCGCCACCCTCGTCCATAAGGTGGACGTAGCACGCCCTGTTGCAGTATTACAGGACGTGCTACGTCCACCGCTATGGACGAGGGTGGCGCTCGGGAACACTCTCAAGGTTCGCTTACACGCAAAACAGTTTTCTGTAAAAAAAAAATACAGAGAGATGTAACAGTGAGTAAGCTAGAGGTGTGCGGTTCATTGTTAAGTTTACTCATTTCTAAAAGCTGACTTTACGACCGCTCAGAATGCAAAACTGGTTCCGAAATAGAAGAATCGAAAGGCAAGCTAGTTGGAGAAGAGCGCGTCTTGTCTATTTCTTCTCTGGATTTGTGTCTTGCGTCCGTTTAGCGCTCTTTTCATTTTTTGAAATAGTCCTTCAATGACGTACCTGAGATCTTTCTCTGGTGATCCTTCAGTATTGTATCCTCAGCACACTCACCCTAAAGGGAAGGTGAAATGGTTTGTTTTGAGGATTCGGGGTTAATAAAGGATTTTGATCAATGAAGATTGTAGGTACTGCATGGAAATGAGTTTTGCGGTAGCATTTAGAATGGTGACGTATTCACTGATTAAAACTCCGACAATTTTCAAGCTCCTCTTCACTGCCTGGCAGTAAATTGTGGCGACGTCATTTTTGCCGAAATTTCAGATGTCTGCTGCCTACTTGCTGCCGTGTGCCATCCAACGCCGCCAAACAGCGCTTCGTGAGCTTCACCTTCGAACGCGTTGGTTTTCTCCCTCGAAACAACCGCTTTTTCGCCAGAAAATTGGCGCCGGCGTCTGTGACGTCATTATTTCAGCCTCTGCCTGTCGCTTGTGCACTGCAGAGAACCCTGAACGCCGACGTCGTTTTAGTCGGCGATTACGTCACCATTTCAAGCGTTAGCACGAAAAGAGTTCGCATGCTGACCTGAAGGTTTCACAAATTCGGCTCGTTAAACTCATCGAATTCTAAAACCTCTTCAGATTCCCTCTAAGTTAGGTGATGTAAAACGTGTTACGAAAAAAGAAACAAAGTGCTTACTTTTTGGTATACCGGGTTCTTCAGCGAACATTTACAGATATTTTCAAAAACAGGCTTTTTTCGGTAAAAATACGGCTTTTCCGGCATAATATTACCAGTGTTGGTAGGCACCAGGAAAATAGTGAACCCCCTTAAGTAGTGAGCTGGTTAATTAATTTTCAATTAACTTTTTAACTCTTGGAGGTAGGCGTCAAGTTGCATACAGATTTGTAGCCGGCCGTAAGTGATAGCAATATCCATTTTTACAATTTCGAAAACAGGATTACCCTTAGCGCGATGGCTGGACAAATTTTGGATTTTTCGACTAGTTAGGTGCATTGAAAAGGTTTCTTTGCCTGCATGCTTTCGGAAGCGTATGTATTTTCGCACGATGCAGCCAAATTTCGTCGAGCCACAGCGGCGAAAGTAATCGCGTTTTTGAAATTCTAAAAACTGATACAAATATTACTAGCGACCGGCTACAAATCTTTAACTGCAACTAGGCGCCTAACTCTACTAGTTAAAATATTAATTATTAAACAATAAATAACCAGCTCTCTACTTAATATGATTCACCGGTTTTCTGGTGTCCGCCAGCACTGATACTACTATGCCGCAAAAGTCATATTTTTACCCAAAAAGGCCTATGTTTGAAAATTTTTTAAAGTGTTCTCTGAAACACCCGGTATAATATCATAACTCCCAAGGATCTTCAAAAAATCGCTTCAATATTTGAACTGGGAATGGTGAGCAGTAAAATAAATCTACTAGAACCGACGCTCTTACGTCTCAGCTGGACTAAGAAAATAATTGCTAAGCTGTTGTCAGGGTGCGGAGTATGCGCAACGAATTTACCTCATCTCTTTGCTGTTGACCTGTTGTTTGAACTGGCACAAGAAACATAGTAGTTTCGAGTTGGGCGAGAAATATTTTCTCCCCACTTTTCAAGGTAGGGCATGCACTCCAGGGAAATTTAAAGATATCCAGAAAGTTATCGAACATTCCCGTATTTGCCGCGCACTTTGAAGCAGCGCCACCGAAAGGATGCGGGATTGGCAAATAGTGGCCTTAGAGTGTACAGCGATGGGTGCGCTAAGGAATAAAATAAGACGAACTGTCCACATCTTGCCGATGTGCTCGAAGTAGAACAAACGTCGGTTTTGCTTAAACAAAAACAAGAACAATTTGCCATGGTGCTCTTCAGACTTTTCCTGCTGCTCTCTTTCTGCCTATCTTCACTCGTATTGTTTTCCCTCTTGCTCTCTTTTAAGAACCCGCATCAGGTACCTTGCCTGCTGCTTCACAGATCTTTTTGGCCATCTGTCCAAGTGTTTTTTGAAAATGGTTGAGCTCCTTTAGTTGCAGCCACGCTGCATGGTATTAAATATACAGCGGCATTAATTTCTTCGTGCTAAAACGTGATGTTGTGGTTGGCTGAAAGAAGTACTGCAGATCTTAGTGATTTCAGCGTTGAATCGTGTAGCTGGAAATGTTGTGGATTTCGGCCGCACAGGAAATTGGGGGAGACAACCCTGTACTGCAAGGAAAGACGAGGACAAAAATAACGCGGGGCCTGCTGCCTTTCATCTCATCCCGTCATATATCAGAGCTGTTTTCGGAAACAAGAGATTAATTAAGCAACTTCCACCCTAATCTATCATAGATGCAAGACATAAAAAAATACAAAATTCTTCCCGACGTCGAAAAACTATCAGAAATTTGATGTCTGGTGGGTGGTCATTGCAGCAGTTAAGAGTTTTCAACACCAAGCTACGAAATACTAAAGCAGCGCTTGTCATTCATAGAATATCTAAAAATGTACCTTGATAACGTGTCTTCTTTCAAAACTCAGTGGTTAAAATTTCTTGGAATCCGGCGAGAAAATTAGCGCACGACATGGATCTAAACAATTCATTTAACAGGCTTAGTCAAAAAAGCCTGAAGAGCTTTTTCAACGCAAATTCACCAATATAATGTTTTCATGGATGAAGGGTTAGACGGCTTGTAAGTCTCGCGCTTTCTTTACACGACCTTTATTCAGATGAAGTGTGGCTTCAAACATATCTAGATCACAGGATGGTAGAGAAAATTATAACGCAAGTAGGCTGCGCTCTGGAAATCTGAGCATATCAGCTTTTGAAATTCGCAAACTTGATTGACAGATCCCTGTTTCAGTTTCTCCCTGTCTGGTAGTTCATATTAGCAATTCTTACGTGATCAGTCCTTCAGATTGCCCCGTCGCTTCGGATCATTGGCTAGAGGCCTCGGCTGCTGAGCCCGTGGACGCGCATTCTATCCAGGCCGCTGTAATGCGCCCATGTATGGTGCGATGTGACTCGTGCACGTCAAACCGATCAGGAAATAAATTCCGAGCCCCCCCCCCCCCCCCCCTACCCTCCCCCCCACCCCTACGGCGCTCCTCAGAGTCTATATCGCTTTGTAACGTTAAAGCCTATACACTGTACCTATCTGTATGTAATCTACCACATCGTTGTGCTTTTTCTCGGCCTTGTCTTCTGCCTTTTCGACTGCGCTGTAGTTAAGTTGGCCTCAGTTCACTAAGGCACTTACCGTATCTGCGGCCATTTTGTTACCTTCCCTTTATCAAACAACCTCTGCTACCTTCTCCTAAATCAAAATTGTGAGGCATTCCTGTACCAGGCATCAAAAAACGCTGACCGCTTTTTAAGTGTTTGAAGAGAGAAAACAGAACTGGCCAAGTTATGGAGGAACTCTATTATTATCGCATTCTATCAGCAAGCAGGGTGGCTAATAACGGTGACCAAAGATGTAGCTGTCGCTACAAAAGCAGTACGCTTGTTCCGTTCAGTGCTGAAAAAAGGGCACAGTTTATCAACAGCTGGGCATCCGTGTGTTAAGCCTGGCTAACTCCGAAGTTCGAAAGAGGAATTGGACTTGCTCAGGTTTTTACGGCGGGTGGTTATCAAGATTTCGGGACAACTCCTCTGCGCACCGCTAAGACTTGCGGTGTATGGCCCGTCAGTGCAAAAAATACCTATTTTCAGCATAACTAATTCTACAGATAGCGTACGATGTTTCGCAGATGATTCCGATACTAGGTGAGCTCCCACATGCTTCAAAGGCAGGGTGTTTGGAAGCCCCGCCTACCATGAGGTTCAGGTTTTTTGAAGTGACAAAATTGACAGCCGTTTTCAAATATTCACCTCATATCGCTTTTTTCCTACCGCTTCAAGTGAAAAAAGGGCTGAGGTTTCCTTTAGCTACGCCGTGTTTGCCGAAAGAAAAAAAAATTGTGAAATTGACATTTTTTGCAGGACGATTAATTGATGTTGCGCTTTAGGGCTACTAGTAATTGCATCTGCATGCAAGTATATGTTATCCCCTAGCCGACTGGCTAAAGCAGCACCGCAGAGTTAAAGGCGCTCTGAAATTGCACCTTCGCTATCGCTGTGTTTTTTTTTCTTCAGAAAACATACATCCGACAGTTTCTTGTCAAGCGGTTTGTGGTGACTAAACTAGCGAACTAGACCACAGTCTGGAATTACTGGTAGCGAATGCAAAAACATGGCTGAAGATTTGGCGTGGTTAGGCCAAATGCGAATTAGGTGCTCTAGCCCTTTGGTTTCGGTTCGAGGCTCGGTTTTCAAGGTCAAGCAGGCTACTGACAAAGGTCGGCGAAATCATATTTTGGCTCCGGCTTAAGGGTGTGACGCGATTGCGTTAATTTGTTAACGCCCTTATATGAGAAAATGGTAACTCTCTGCTTTACAATCCTAGATCACTCAGAGCCCTCATACCACTCCTGGTGCAGTGGCGCAACGGTTAAGCGATGCACCACTGCCCTGCGATGACAGCTGCTGCCACCGAGGAGGCGCTGGGCACGGCGGGCAGGTTGCTACCTGTCCACTTTGGCTTGGCACAGGCAGGGGCTTAATTGTTTACATTCTTTTTAGGCTGCCCCACCATACTTTTTGTCCTCTTCGGCTGGTGAGTCAGCCAGCTTCAAACAGACAAACGTCGGCTAAATCTGAGAAGGGGGTTAACGAAATGAATTAGGAAGCATAAGCGAAAGGGGAAGTATCACACTACAGTGAAAGAGCGTCCCTTCCAGCATGATGTCATGACATGGACACTACGCTTCCGGCTGGCTACTGAAGTATCAAAAGCGCATGTGCTGGACTGGAAACGGCTTTTTTCTGGGAACTCGGAATGACCAGCTGCATTTAAGTGTTTCGCTTGATTTACACTATAAACATATGAAGATGGCGTGCATATTACGCAGCTAAGTGACCGCAGTTCTTTTTAAAAATATATGAGGAAAGAGCGCATCGCATTACCGGCGTAATTTAATTCCAAGTCGAGAACTACGCAGAACATCCAAGACTAACTACAACCACAGCAATACATAGAACTAAATGCACAAGAGATGGAGAGAGTCCCGGTGCTTTTTCTTCCAGAAAGAGCCGGCGCCGGGGCCTCAGTGGTTAAAGCGCGCTGCTACTGGGCCGGAGTTCCCGAGTTCAAACCGGGCCGCGGCGGCCGCATTTCAATGGAGACGAAACGCAAAAGGCACCCGTGTGCTCTGCGATGTCAGTGCACGTTAATCGTCATCATGAAAAGCGTTTTAGATTCCCAGGTTGTCGAAATTATTCCGGAGCCCTCCACTACAGCACCTCTTTCTTTCTTCTTTTACTACCACCGTTATCCCTTCTGTTATGGCGCTGTTCGGTAGTCTACCGAGATTCGAGACAGTTACTCATTCCCTTTCCTCAGTGACCAATTTTCGATAAACAGTAATATTGGAATTTTGCCAAAACCAAATTGGCTCAATATGGATGTTAAAAAATCACTTTTGGGGTGGCCTGCTCTCTTCGGGTCCTGTGCTCTTCTCAGTGCATACGAACTGCATTGTCTAGTTTGGGCGTGGGTTGAATTCCCCATTCAGCTTGAAACAATTGCTTCAGTGCTTGAAAGCGTTTTTGTGGCATTTAGCTGCGTGTTAACACCGAAGGCGGCGAATAAGACAACGTCCCTGTCGGCGTTTTTATGGCACTAGGAGCGCTATTTTACCTGAAAGCGGTGAGGCTACCGGGAAGGCGCATAATTGAGAAAGTTCTACAGGAAAGTTAGCCGTCGTCGAAACTAGCCAACTTTCTGCAAAGAACCAGGTCTGATCAAGCGGGAAGCTACAAATTAGCTCGCGTTAGGCCCTCGCATGCAATGCGCCCATTATCGCAAAGGCCCAAAGGGAGCTTTAGAAGGAACAAGTGCCTTGCAAACATAACAAAGGTAGCTTAGCAAGCACTTGGAAGTTACAGGGAGCCACCTACATGATGTGTCCGGTTTAGCAACGATGGCCTCAACAGGTTCCTTTGTCGGGACCGCAGTATCGTGTGAGTGTGTTGCTTCGTCATATATTCAGCAGCGTTGAAAGTTTCCGGTGAAGCAATGCTGCTAAATTAGGCTTCGTGAGCAGTGTATTTTCATATATTATCTAGAGGTTGTGCGTGTATTATCTAGACAGGCCCTAGCAGTCACTTGCAGCTACCAAAATATTTGCGATTATAAATGCGGTAGAATAATTAAGGCTGAAATTAATGTATGCATGTGCACGCGCTAAGAGTTTGCTGGCAAACATCGCGGAAAACCTTGTGTTGGAAAAACCAACAGGGATTGGCGTGTACTCCCGAGAGCTTATTATGTTGTGACGCAACTAGTCGGGTGTGGTGTAATTACTCTTTGCATTGTGTCTATAAATAATCCCGCTGCCAGTAAGCTGGAAGTGATGTTGTGAATGTTGGATACTATAGGAAGAATGAAATCTCAGATACAACCAGTTTTGAATGTTGGTTACTCAAAAGAGCGCCGATAAGCGACCAGTAAATTCGTCGTTGATTATTATATTATATTGTCATCTAGATTGGTTTATGAGGGGTTTAACGTCCCGCAGCGACTCAGGCTATGAGGGACGTCGTAGTGAAGGGCTTCAGAAATTTCGACCACCTGGGATTCCTTAACGTGTAGTGACATCGCACAGTACACGGGCCTCTAGAATTTCGCCTCCATCGAAATTCGACCGCCGCGGCCGGGATCGATCCCGCGCCTTTCGCGTCAGCAGCCGAGCGCCATAACCACTGAGCCACCGCGGCGGCATCTAACAGAAAAGTTGTCAGCCTGTATGGGACGCCACTGGTGGTACTGAAAATTCTCTAACCCTTGCGTAATTTTACGCGTTTACTAAGTTTATCCGGGCGACTTAAGCAAAAAAAAACGGCAAGGTAATATTTGAATTCTTTTGTGCTTCTACGACTATCCAGCCGACTTGCCCACCAGCAGTACCTGTTTACCGTCCTTAGCGACTGATGCAGCATGGTATGAGCGCTGCAGATGCTTTTTTTCCAGACCAGCTTTCACACCAATAACAAAAGAACCTCCCAAAACATATCGCCAGGAACGTAGAAGTGAAATTACTTAGGAAACTGGACACAACAGGTGCCCCTTCTTGAATGCTGCTGTTATACTCAATAAATGCTCATTACCGCAGTCACGAGATGACAGCTGGAGATAAGAATGATTATGGAGTTTGCTCGAGAAGCACGAGAACCAAGACACGCAAAAAAAAAAACTGAACTCTTTTGTACGATGTCCTGTACTTTACCGGATCTAGATACCAGCTTCCTCAAGGAGCGTCAAAGAAAAATCGTCTCCACAAAGCGGCAGAACTGCGCACAGCTTTGGCTGAGAATGAAATTTTCCGCTTTGACCACTTCCGACTGCGGGTATCGGATTGGGCGGTCACTGACAATTCTTACTGACTCACAAGCAGCCTGCCGCAACTGTCTTTGCGGCCGAGTCGATCGCAGAGAGTTCCGCATACTCTGCTTTGTAGACTGCAAGACACAACAGACAGATGCAGAACAGATCAAACATAAGATAATATGGGTACCGGGACACACGGGGGTGGCAGGAAACGAAGTGGCGGACAGGATAGCTCGAGGATATACTAACTATCGAGCATCCAACGTCACCGACCTTGAGGAATACCTAGCAGTGCCTCAGGAATACTCGACGATACTAAACAACTACAACGGCAGCAGGATGCGGTACCCACTGCCGCACAAATCCTTAAAGAAAGCAGAGGCTGTCACATGGAGACAACTACAAACGGGGTCATATCCAAACCTAAACACACTAAGAAAACACACGAAGTAAAATCCACCCTACAGTTTACGAAAACAAGTGTCCATGGTGCCATGAAAAACCTACACTATACACTCTATTTGCAGTGTTTGTTCCTTCTTCAATTCTGCCGCCACACAACTTTATCGCTTTGTTTATTGCGACGCAAGACGCGACTAGATTTATCTCGATTGATCGCAGCCAGGAAGAGCTGATTCTACGTTGTTCTGGAATGTTTTAGTAACTTTGCACGCTTTATCTCGAAAGTTCGCTATCAGCTTTAAATTGAGCACGGCCGACAGCGGCGGCCATTTTGTTCGACGACCGCCGAGGACGCCTGTCGCTTCGCCGCCGCTGTGCGATACAGTCTATTGTGGGCGCAAGTGAGCCCAATAAACAGTTTTCTTTTAGAAGACATTTTGTCCGTTTTCATTGCTCTTTCGACTGCCGTCGCCACTACGTGACATCTGGCGGAGGTGCTGTGTAGCCTTCCATGTTCCGGATGCCCCCTTGAAGTCGTGACGCCAGCCCTCAGCGCTTCGCACCCGACGACGAGCCAGCAGCTGAGCGAGCCAGCCGACGTCTCCAGGGAGAGGAGCCTGAGTTCGGGACCCTGCCGGACCGCACCAGACAGCGAAAAGACGCGAGCTGCTACGAGCCCCGCAACCTAACCGAAGATGTCAACACCGATCATACTACAGCAGCTGCGGGTGCCGCCAACTTTCAATAGATCCCTCGGCGAAGACGCTGAAGAATGGTTGGACCAATTTGAGTGCGTGGCGTCATTCAGCAATTGGGATGATGCGGAAAAAATTGGACACGTGTTTTTCTCATTGCATGGCTCCGTACGCACGTGATACGAAAACCACGAGTCGTCCCTTACGACATGGGAGCTATTCAAGAGAGAACTATTGAAGGTATTCACCAGTGTCGTCAGGGAAGAAAGCTGAACGACTCCTCGAGTCCAGGATCCAGCTTCCGAATGAGCCCGTCCACGGTTACGTCGAGGAGATGAAGCGCCTATTGCGCCGCGCCGACCCCGAGGTGACTGAGGAAAAGAAAGTTCAGCTTTTAATTCGCGGCGTAAAAGAACAACTCTTTGGCAGCCTCGTCCGCCAGCCGCCCAATACAGTCGAGGAATTCATGCAAGAAGCCTGCACGATTGATAAGACCCTCGACGTCCGAGCTCGGCAGTACAATCGCCTTTCCACTGCCTGTGCATTCCCTTCAGACACGACGGCCACCACCAGCGACAGCGTGCGGGAAGTTATCCGCGAAATCGTCCGAAAGGAGCCACGCCGACTACTGCCATCCACCCTACAGCCACAAGCAGCGACTCTGATGGATGGGGTACGGGAAGAAGTGTGACAGGCACTTGGCACCCCTACGGCCACAGAACCCCAGGCCATGTCCTACGCCGCTGCAGTAAGGACTGCTCAACCCCGACGACAACTTCTGCATTCTGTCCGACATGAGCCACTTGTTCTCGAACGTCACCTCCCTGCCCCCGCCCGCCCAACCTACGATCGACGCTCAAACCCCAGGAAATGCGACGCCTGGAGGACTTCCGACAACCGGCCGTAGTGCTTCCATTGCAGTGAGGCCGTCCATATTGTTCGTCACTGCCTGTACCGACGTATCGGTCTTCGAGGATTTGCCGTTAACGCCCCACGACCAAGCTTCGGCCAACGTCCGCAGGAAATCGGCGAGTACCTGCGTCGAGAGGAGCACACGCCGAACCGCTTTTCGCGCTCACCATCGCCGTCAACCTCGCGTTTTGCGTCCCTACACCGCAGCTACGCAGCGCCGGTACGAGGAAGGTATCCCAGACCCCGTAGGGGAAATTAAAGACAGCAACCACTGGAGGTGAGGTTTCTCACGAGCGAAACGCCGAAGATCCTCCACCGACCACGCCCCATGAAGACGCTGCACCCGCGACGCCGCATGATGAACCTACACTCGCTGCATCGACGCCGCACAAAATGACAACCCCGACGACGACGCAAACTGCCTTCAAAACGACGCCGCCACCCAGAAGACCTTCGACCACACGCCCCACCCGCGACTCGCATACGCGACGAAGCCGTGACCCGACGCCAAGAGCGACGTGCAATGCAAGAGCCAGGACCTCTGACTTAGAAGTGACTATCGACGACCGGAAAGTTACCGCTCAAGTCGACACAGGAGCCGATTACTCGGTGATGAATGGAACATTCGCTGCGCAGCTGCGAAAAGTCACAACGGCTTGGCCCACAAATTCGCGCCGCAGGGGGCCACCTCATTACGCCATCAGGACGATGCACAGCGCGAGTGACTGTCAAAGGACATACCTATCCTGCGACCTTTGTTGTGCTACCGCAATGCTCCCGTGAATTGATCTTGGGTATGGATTTCCTTATTGAGCATCAGGCGATCATCTACCTGCGATCCAAGCTGACCACGCTTTCGACGAACGAAGCCATCGCGTTGATGAAAACTCGGGAAAATCACGTTGCCCTGAGTGTCCTGGAAGAAGTGAGCGTCCCACCCCGTTCAAGCGTTATCGTGACCGTGGGCGCCACGAAAGCCATTAACGCTGCAGCCATCATCGTGGGGAATATGCAGTTGCTTCTAGACCGAGGAATCAGCATCTCAAGAGGCATCACTCATTTCCGCAATGGCCAGGCCGAAGTACTGCTGACTAATTTCAGCGAGGAATACCAGAAAATTAACAGAGAAACGAGGATTGTTTCTTCGACGAAATATCCGACGTACAGTCTAGCGCGATTTGAAGGTTATCGCATGAGCGTCGACCAGCCCAGCCCTCCAGGCAGCTAGTGGAGTGATTTTGGAAGAGGAAAAATCATAATTTCGCACTCTTCTCTTCCTCGTTCGCTGTTCCATGCAACAAGCTTCACCCCCGCGACGAAATCACCACCCTTGCTCTCTATTCTAAGCTTTCCACTGGTTGCGATAAAGTGTGGACTTGGTTACCTCGTATCTTCGGGGGCGATAACAAAATTGGTGGGAAAGATCTGATAAAGCCAGTGATTGGCACTTCTTGATTTGAACGACTTTGAAGTTGGAAAAATATAAAAACGCAACATCGCCTCGTCATATTGTCTTTGTCCACCAATAACATTCCGCGAAACATTTTCTCATGAGGGTATATAACTGCTGCAATGATTGATGCGATCCCATACCACTTGTAGCAAGGAAAATGCCACGACGACTTACGTTAGAAAAGCGCCACGAAATTGTTTCATTGGAAAATTTCATGTCCCAGCGAGAGATATGCCGGAAGGTGAACCGTCCTCAGAAGAGTGTCAACCGCATTCTTCAAGCGTTTCACAGGGAAAACCGCTTGGAAGATGCCCCGCATCAAAGAAGGCCCAGAAGAACAACTGCGGAGGAAGACGCGCTGATAATAGCTGGCGCCGTCGGCGATCCATTCACGACAGTCAAGAAAATCAAAAAAGAACTTGGCCTTCGCCTAAGGCTTTCGTCTATCCAAAAGAGCCTTAACGCTGCGGGTCTTATAAGCCGCGTGGCTGCGAGAAAGCCGCTTTTGACCAGCGAACATGGCAGGAAGCGTTTGGAATTTGCACATCGGCAAGAAGCATGGAGCGCTGAGGACTGGCAACAGGTCATATTTAGTGACGAATCGACATTCTCTACCTGCTGGAACCAGCGACTTCGTGTTTGGAGAGTCGATGGCTGCCGGTGAGATTTACTTTTCTTGCATATCATTTCACAAGAACAGCGGTTTTGGGCCCACTCTTTAGTTTTATCGGCGAAGTCATCATCAACCCCCATATTACGCCCACAGAAGGGTGAAGGCCTCTCCCGTGTTCGTCTAGCTAACTCTGTCCTGTGCCAGCTGCGGCCAACATATCCCCGCAGACCTCTTAACCTCATCCTTAAGGGACGTGAACTTTATTGGAGCAGACATAGATTGAGTAGCCGCACAAGCATCACCAAGCGCGGTTATTTATTCTCGAATCGCTTCAATCAACTTCTTTTGCGAGTCCCGTTTGCTCCCTGAACGACTCTGTTTCTCTTTTCTATTAAAGTTAGCTGTGATTTTCCTTTGCAGAGCTCAATGCATCGTCTTTGATTTAAGTTGAAGCGCAGTAGTAGTGTGGTAACCACATAGGAGAAAGACAGGCGTTACCTTGGGAGGAGGCCAACAGGTCTATACAGGAGGAGTATGTGACCAGAGTTAGTTATGATAGGGGGGGGGGGGGGGGGAGCGCGGAGAGTATACGGCTAGAGCAGAGGAATATGGCACGCTTCGTGTGTGGCGGCTGCTGTGAAATCCACCGCCCGAGGAGAGGCTTTAAGACCGGCATACCATAGCGGAGTTTCAGTCGAAGTGCGAGTAAGTGTCCAAAACTAAAATCGGTGGTCTCTAGCTAGCAAATATGCACGTCTCTCTGAAATTCTTTACCTCAGTGTATCACGAGCTGAAAATACCTTAGCAGCAAGCGCTCAGTCTCTCATTATATTGTGGTAACTGCCCTCTGCGTAATTCTGGTTATTAAATTCGATGCATCAATTTTATTGCTGCTATGAAGGTGAAAACGTCCGCGATGTCGGAGCAAGCGGGCGTGTCTCTGTGAACGTCTGGGGTGCAATAACCTACGCCGGTCTGGGTCCCCTCTTCCGCATCCCAGGGAGGCTCACGGCCGAAGTCTACAACGAGATCATCGACACTGTTCTCCTTCCTTTCGCCGTGAACGGGCCTTTCCCTGGTGGATGTTTTTATTTCCAACACGACGGCTGCCCGGTTCACACTGCATCATCAGTGCAAAAAAATCTCACCAAGTCTTGAATTGCGCAGCTCCTCTGGCCACCAAAACGCGCCGATCTGAACATAATTGGAAATGTTTGGGGTTTAATGAAGGCACGGCTGGCTCGCTCCAACTTGACGAACATTGACGCAGACACTCTGTGGGCAGCCATTGAGAGGGAGTGGAATGTCCTCCGACAGGACCCAGAACATGCAGAATCTCTGTTCGCTTCTATCCCGAAAAGGATAAAAGACGTGAAAGAAAGAATGGGCGCCGCGTTGAAGTATTAGGACCGAGGTCAAAGCGCTAATCCTGTGACAATGCATAAGATACATTAGTCTCTTTTGAAAGCCAATAAAGAACGACTGAAATTAATTTGAGTCTAATCAACATTAATGGGTAAGCATCGATGACACAGCCATTTTCAGTGGTAGTTCATTGCTTAGCCCTCTCCCTACACGATGCCACTGATATTGAAAGCGAAGTGATTCTGTACACAACCATCACTGAAATTCGCAGCACCATTTAATGAAGAAACTTGATAAAATGGCACGCGTCACTAGTGTCTATCACGTTGACTTAGTTTGTCTGTCATTTTCCGAAAACAAAAGAAGAGAGTATAAGTTGTGCATGGCGGCATTGAAAAATATTATACGGAGTTCTTATTTTTAACGATTACAAAAAGAAATCTGGGCGGCTCGATAAGTTCTTGATGATGATTAAAACTTGTCGATACAATTCTTGATATCTTTTGGCGCTGTTTCTGAACAATGTTTTTTCGATAACTTTTAATCTATTCCCACGCGGGTGCCTCCTAAAATATGGCATTGGAAACAGTGGAACGTTAACTAAGAGCGCCGAAGCAACATCGCCTTTTAAAGAGGACGTAAAAAAAAAAAATTCCGCTAACATAACACTTCTTCCGCTGTTAGAGTTGGTTCCGTCTATGCTCTTTCTGCCAAGTTGACAAGGATCAGTTCTACTAGAGGGTTCTAGTGCGCATAAAAAAAGTTTTATCTTGTGCTGCTGCGGCACGATGCCCGAGGAAACAGTAATATAACAGTCAACGCTCGGTTTGTGTTTGAAAGTGCTGTGTATTGAGCTATCATCCGGGATCTCTGGCAGTACTATTTCAGTCGTTCTGGGCCGTGGTTATCTTTGTCACTGTCTCCCTGACTGACAGCTCGGGGTGGTAGGCTACCCCCGCCGACCAAGCAGTGGGATGTCGCATGTCTGCGATCTCGTCCTAGCGGATGGCCGCTGGCCGAGGTGCCGGAAGCTGTCACCAAGGCCGCAGAAGTCCTTATTCTACGCCTCTGCCGAGTTTCCTTTGCGAAGGATGACTTAATCCAACTGATGGTTATCCATGCAAGCGAGGAAGACTATTTGTGTTCTTCCCTACTTCTGGATTTGTTTATTCAGATTAGGATAAAACGATACGAAGTAAACTAGACAGCTAGCGTGCAAACTCAGCTGTTCGTGGGTTGACAGTATGACAGCAGTGTGTTCCTACCAGTGTG
The DNA here is from genome assembly GCF_052857255.1 of Amblyomma americanum. NCBI lineage: Eukaryota > Metazoa > Arthropoda > Arachnida > Ixodida > Ixodidae > Amblyomma > Amblyomma americanum. Next base: position 101,634,482 of record NC_135503.1, on the reverse strand, counting down.
AATAATGACAAAACTAAAGTGAGACGCTACTTCTGGTACATTTCCTGCAGTTCTTTACAAAGAAAACACGACTGGTGCACAAATCGCAAACAAAATACATAATGACGGGACTCTCGCTTTCGCGGAGGTGGAGGGTGCTGGGCGGCGGTCTTCATGCGATTTCGCAGTTCAGAAGATCAGAGAAAATTGCAAGGAACATACCTGAGGGTAGGCCGGTAGCCCACGTTCCACTGTTCTGCTAATTAGGGCATATTACGGAAAAGTCCAGGGTTGCGTGTTTAATGCGAAAAGAATAACAGTTTTTGTTGCCCACCACTCCCGAAGTGGGCCCTAGCATGAATGCTACTTAGCTAGATTATTGAAAATTAAGGCAGAATCATTCGTTCGATCTAAGTATATGAACGTCAAATTTTTGGAACCATAAAACAGCTTCTTTCTACCAGGCAAACTGTACCTAATGCCTTATAATGAAATTCTTTTATTCAACTTCTTAAGGCATCGGTAAGTATATTTTCTTCACAAACCTTAGCAGAGCCCCCGTCGTTCGGAGCCGTGGTTATTAACGCTTTTGGGCCCGTTGATAGTATGTTTGGGGAACAAGCGTCAGCTCTGATGTTTTCTTGTGTGTATGCAAAGGTATAGAATAGAAAACGCAGGCATTTTAATTTCAGCACAGAAATTGTTTTAGCATATGTTCAGCTATTTTAAATATTACAAGAGCAGGGTATGTTAAATGTGACGAGTGAAAATTTCTGATATCAAAGCAGTTTCAGTTTTTCGCTGAAAGGACTCAAGAATCGTGTGATCTTACTGTGCAGTCTGAATGCTGACTTCAGTTCAACCTGTTAAGTCGACATAAAGATATCGTATAAAAAGAGGATACAAGAACAAAATTATACGAGGATAAAACCTTACTTCATATTTCGCTCAATGCGAGAGCGACCACATGACGCCTAAAAATATTCGATATAAGAAGACGTGCATCTCAAGAACCATTATCTCCTAAAATTTACACTACCAAACGTAGCTCTCGACCACGTACTTCCATGCCACTGTTTAGGTGTGTGCATTCTACCTTCAATCCCCGAAGACGCCGTTTAGATTACCAGCAGTACAAGCTGCGTGCTGCTCAAAGAAAAACCGATTGGGAACCTTTCTTATCTTCGAACGTCCCTATCTATATATTTAAAAGTCTCATTTCCTATAGTTTTGAGCATATAGATTTACTTTAATATCCCCGCCTTGGCGAATTATTACGTGTTACATAGGCGGGCTGTGGGGCGCCCCCTATTTTGTAAGATATAAAGCCCGAATAGGTAATAAACAGACACTGCTGAAAAATTAGTTTATTGTACCAATCGATTACTGCATCCCAACGCAAAATCGGCTACTTTCCCTGAAAAGGAAGCTTTTCTAATCTAGAAAAGGTCCGAAAATTAAATGACGGTGTACCCACCACCTGCCCTTATTTGCGGCAAACGGTAGCGACGTCAAGCCCGTTTGTATTTGAGCCATGGATCCCTGAGATTGGGCCGCACCGCATTCCCTTCCAAACAGCGATCATATTGTCCTCCCCGTGCCTGATGTTATGAATGGGAATTCAAGACGGGTAATTTTGTAATGCAGTTTTTCAGCAATAATCAGTATTTCGGTGCCGAAGACTAATATCGCTCTTATTAATGGACTTGGTGCAACTGCTATCAAGTTCTGTTCGCATAACTGACATCCATCGTTTCGGCAAATCACGGTGTGTCAAACTAGTGTTTGAGGGTACTACTTTACCATCGCATGTGAAAGTGGGTTTTGTGAGGCACCCAGTTCGTCCTTATGTGCCCCGACCGGTGCAGTGCCGAAAATGCCAGAAGATTGGACATGTAAGTGCTGCGTGTACGAGCACGAAAACATGTCCGCGTTGTGGTGGCGTGCACGATGGACCTACATGTACGATTGAGTCTCCAGTTTGTGCCAACTGCAAAGGTCCTCATGAGGTAACATCTAGGGAATGTCCGAAGGTGAAAACAGAGATGAAGATCTTGAAGAAAATGGTGAGAGACCATTCTACTCACCGAGAAGCAGCAATCGCAGTACGTCGCTCCAGGAGGCGGACACGAAGTCGGCAGAAGAAATTGAGCTCAGTAAATGACGTGTCAACACATCAGGAGGACCGAGACCGCTCTGCCGCGCAAAAGCCACTGCCTCCAGCTCCGCAAGAGCCAAGACTGACAACCCCCCAGGAGGACCCCGCAGAGTGGCCACTTCTACCATCGCGTACTGTAAGCTCTGTGACACGTCCGCCTGTGCGTCCGCCGGCTGTGTCGACAACAGATGATCAAATCAGGGCGATGCTGAAACAGCTGATAGGCACCTTACGGCTGATAATTGCTGGAGTGGACTCGCCAAATGCTAAGGCTGCTGTCCAAATTTTAGACGCTATTGAACCGGTGCTTGCCACCCTTTAATAGCAGTCAAAATTATGGCTCTACCGTCGTCAGCACCCTCACTGCAGGAGAGAATCTCTCGATCGGCAGTATTACAATGGAATGCTCGAGGTCTGCGAGGCCGCCTAGCAGATCTCAGGCAGAGGATCTTCAAATACCGATTTCCGGTGCTTGTAATATGTGAGCCTAATATCACATCTCCTTTTGGACTGTCCGGTTATGAAAGTTTCCTCTCTGAAGCGGCTGGGCATTTGAGCAAGGTACTACTATGCGTCCGTCGTGACCTCACTTACGTTCGGCATCAAATTCCTGGGGGCAGTAGCAACGAGTATGTAGCAATCACTGTGACTTTGAATGGGCGCACAATCTCTATTATAGGTGGCTACATACCACCAAGGGGTCGATTTGATGCCCTACGACTACAATCGCTACTTGACAGCGTTTCGGAACCCCATATAATAGTAGGAGATTTCAATGCGCATCACCATGGCTGGGGAAGCGCCGTTACGAACGTTCGAGGACGGGATATCGCCACGTTCATGAACAATGCAGGTCTCGTTTTGCTCAATGATGGCACGCCGACATTTCTACGCGGGACTACCTACAGCAGCTGCCTGGACCTTGCATTTGTATCCAGGCGCCTGTCATCGTTCGCAACGTGGTGTGCTGATATTGAAAGTTATGGAAGTGACCACATACCGACGTATGTGCAGCTACGGTGGTTTCACCGTCTTCCAAATGCCAAAATACGTTGCACCGACTGGAGTGCTTTCCGCATTGTTCTAGAAAAACCTGTGGGAAACTCGCTGATCCAACAGATGTGGAACAGCGTATTATTTCGGCCATGCGCGATGCAACACGCAATATCTCAGCGCCAAATTCCACAGCACCAGTGGATGTGATCTACGCGCAGCTTCGGGCGATTCGTCGGCGCGCAGAAAGAAAATACCGGAGGACAAAGGATGTCTCGGATCTCCGGGCCTCTCGACGTGCCCAGAAGGAAATACAGCGCTATTTGGAGAACCTAGGCAAACAACGGTGGCGGTCATTTTGCAGCAGATTGGATCCCCGCAAACCACTCTCCACAATCTGGCACGTTGTTCGAGCACTGCCGACATTTCCCCAGCAGAAACACCCTTTCCGTGCATTGGCACTTCATGATAGACGGCAAGAACTAGAGGTGGCGGAGGATTTCTGCTCGAGAATTGCCGGAAGCGCTTCTTTACCTCGGCAGCATCGATGTGCTCCCCCCACGATGGACGATCGACTGGACATCCTCTTCACAATTCAAGAACTGAAAGCAGCTCTTTATGCTTGCACGCATCCTTCATCCCCAGGACCTGATGGAATAACATACAATGCGCTTCGTCATCTAGGCCCACAGGTAATGGAAGCCCTCTTAACATTGTTCAACCACTCTTGGGCCTCTGCCACTGTACCACAGCAGTGGAAAAGAAGCCGCATTGTGGCCTTGCTCAAACCAGGGAAATCGCCACTCACATTAACATCCTACAGACCAGTAGCTCTGGCAAGTTGTATTGGCAAGACGATGGAGCGTATGGTGCTAACCCGTCTAGAATGGTTCCTTGAAAAACATGGGCTATACCCTTCCACAATGACGGGTTTCCGCAAAGGCCGGTCTGCCATCGACAGTGTAATTGATCTCGTGTCAACGGTAGAACATGAAAAACGCCGTCACAGGTTGACTGCTGCTCTTTTCCTCGACATAAAGGGCGCATTCGATAATGTTCAGCATGATGCAGTACTAAATGCACTCGAAGAATGTGGTATAGGCGGACGTCTACACAATTGGATTGCAAGCTATTTGACAAACCGGACAGTCTACATGGAGACTCTTGAAGGTGACACAGCAGATCATCATGTTGCTTGTGGTGTTCCTCAGGGAGGAGTGCTCAGTCCAACGTTGTTCAATCTCGTGCTCATTGGCCTTTTCAAACAACTACCGAAGACTGTTTCAATATCCGCCTACGCAGACGATATTTGCATCTGGACATCAAGTGTCACGCGTCCCCAAGTGCAAGCAAGATTGCAGCGTTCGGTGTCCATTACGTCTGCGTACTTGCGCCGTCAGGGGCTTGAACTTTCGCCAACTAAAAGCGTAACATTGGCTATCACACGCAAGATAATGGCGTGGTATCCGGTCACAATCGACGGGCAAATTGTTCCATACGTAACACATCACAAATTCTTAGGTGTTACGATAGACCGTGACCTGTCCTGGACGAAGCACATTTCTGTGCTCAAGAAAAAGCTCGACAGCTTTGCAAGCATTGTGCGGTGTATGGCAGGAAAATGTTGGGGTCCCTCTGAGCGATCTTTACTACACGTGTACCAGGCGCTGGTAGTCGGCCTTCTCAGATACAGTGCACCCGTTCTCTCGGGGGTCAGACTATCAGGCCTGCGTGTGCTTGAAAGCGCGCAGGCTCGTGCTTTAAGAGTATGCTTGGGTTTGCCATGTAAAACTTCTACATGCGGCACATTTTATGAGGCCCGCGCCTGCCCAGCACGAATTTATTTTCAACAGGAGCCACTTCGTGTGCATTTGCGGCATCTGACCAGGCATCGTCATCACCCCCTGACTAACATTAGTGCGGTGCGTCCAGATGCAGCCTTTTCCAGAGCCCTTTGGATGCAGCGCAATGCGCTGCCTTCGAACTACGCGCCACACCAGATTGCGGAGGTGCCACTTTGGGCAGTACCAAAACCATCTCTACGGACAACAATCCCAGGGATAACAAAGAAAACGCACATTCCACCAGTCGGACTGAAACAGCTGGCGCTGTCATACATTACATCTATGTATACTAACACCCAGCTTGTTTTCGTGGACGGATCCGTTACGACCACTTCTTCAGCTGCAGCGGTGATAGTGCCAGGAAATGCCTCATGTCACCGTTTCAGGCTCATGCACAAAACGTCCTCTACGGCAACCGAATTGGCAGCCATACGAGAAGCCGTCCTTTATATTGGTCACCAGCCAGCGCAGCAATGGACTATATTCTGCGACTCGAGATCGGCATTACAGGTCGCACAAACTTATCTAAAACCAAGAGCATGCGAGCAGCTGGTTCAACAGATTGTGCTTTTGTTAGCCGAGGCTTTCCACCGCGGCCATATCATAAAGTTTCAATGGATACCGAGCCATTGCGGCATAGCGGGAAACGAGCGTGCTGACGCCGAGGCTCGGATGGCACATAGTGATGGTGCTTTAATTGAGATAGCCTTTTCAAGATCAGACATTGGAGCCTTGTTGGCGCATTTAATGCAGGCGGCAATGCAGTCGCACTGGCATGATCCGAGTCATCAACAGGACCGCGTGTGTAAGCTTGACGCTGGCTCACGATTACATTTCCCATCTGTGGTGGTGCGACGTCATGGGACTTTACTCCACCGGCTACGGCTTGGCGTTGCCTACACCAAACACTATCTTCACAAGATCGGCATCGAAAGTAACCCAAATTGCGCACAGTGCAACACACCAGAGACTATTGGACACCTTCTTTGCGCGTGCCCGAAGTATACTTCTGAAAGAACAACATTGGAGGCGACATTGAAAAACCTGGACTCTCGCCCTCTCTCTGAGGAAACTCTTCTGGGCGCAAGGACGAGACGTTCTGATTGGTGGCGTGTGACAAAAGCCCTGCTCAACTTTTTGTGTGAAACAGGCCTGGATACTCGTTTGTGACCGCCTGTGCACAACCTACATGGTTAATGACATGTGTCGGTGTTGTGTTGCAGACACCAGTTTTGAGTTTTATGTGTGTCCAGTAACCGCGATGCAAGCGCCAGCCAGTGTTGTGTGTGTGTGTGTGTGTGTGTGCGTGTGCATAGACATCACCCGTGAAACTCATTGTATTATGCCATCATCAGCCTTCATTCACACTTTCCTTTTCCTCCTCTTCCCTTTCCCCTGTGTGGAGTAGCAGGCCAGGGCCCTGTTACCACCGGCCGACCACTCCGCCTTTCTTTCATTAAAATTCCCTTTCTTCTCAAAATTCAATATCAGAATTTAGTTATGCACTTTAGTAGTTACTGCCATTCTCCTCCCTTCTGCTGTCCGTCAACACTAGTATTAAATTGATGCAAAATGCGTCTCTTAAATTCTAGTAACCGATTTTTAAACAGTGGCGGGCTGCCCTCAACCACGTACAAATGCATCGGAATCAGGTTAGGATATTTACTGTCAGCAGACAATTACGTTGCAACCTTTACATCTGCAGTCAGACTGGCTTATTGCAGTTTAGCCTCGTGAATTCTCAGCACAAATTTTTTTCAGCTAAGTACCGAAGAATCAACGAGAGTAACACGGCTTGAGCGCACATAACCGACGCGCTGTTGTGAAAATAAAGAAATAGAGAAAGCAAACAAAAAGGCAAATAGGTTAGCGAGCGTCAAATAACTACTTATAGATGGTATTGATACAAAGAGCATAAGACGCATAAATTAGGAAAACATGCGGAATTCAAACATATGCAAACACCCCTCGGGGTCTGTTGCTTCAAAAGTTGCCTGATTAGAGTACTCCGAACGACGACAAATTGCGCATTCATAGTATTTCCGCCTTCTTCGGAAAAGCGTAAGAGGATTCCCCAAAACAGCCGTGTTATTGTGGCTCACATAACAGTGGAATTCAGAAGAACGCGGATGCCTCGCGTTATGAAATCGAAAGATTCCGCGGTTTTCGCCGCCCCATTCGCCTTTCTCGAGCTTGGTGTTCCGGTGAGCGCACAATAATACGGCTTCTTCACTCCGCCAGGAGTGGAACAGGCGTTCCACCTTCTGGGAAATGAGAAAAACTGACGTGCCGTCGGAACGCATTCCTTCCTTTACGAGGCCGTGAAGGGGCCAGTGGTTATTAGTATTCCGAGCTGAGCGCATTAGTGCTGCCGAGAAAAGAAAGAATAGCAATTCATAGTTTTTGCGTGCGGGTTGTCAGGTTTTATTTTTACGCGCGCTGCCATCTGCTCGCAATCCCCAGGGCCCCATACTGTGGACTTTCTATTTTTACTTATCCTCACGTTGCAATACGGCTCTTCGAGCCGAGAATCTCGATGGTGTCGAATTAAAAGCGGAAGCTTGGATTCTGTCTCTACGGAAATGGTCCGTTTTCGTCATTTCCGGCGCCCGTTTCCCCCGAGGCAAATGGGGATTCTGCTACCACCAGGAAAGCGCCCCTTCGATCTTAAAAAGGCGGCTCGGGAAGACTTCTGGCTTCGCGTGTTTTTGGTCGTCGAGGGCACTGCTGAATTACGTGAGTGGATGAGAGAGAAATTAAAAATAAAGAAATGTCTGGACTTTGTGACTTTCTACTTCAGTTCTTAATTACTTTTTCATGAAAATGAGACCTGTTTATGAAGCTCAAGTATTAGAAATTGCGAAAGGAGTGAAATGATATGAAACATTTAATATCTATGATGTCCTAAAGGAAGAACGAGCCTGGCGCTATTTCCAGTGGCGCGCATGCAATGGCGATGCCCAGAAATGTTGATGCATTTTTCGCAGCGCTACGGCACATATGATTGCCTTTTCGGGCAAGGACAAAAGGTGTTTTATCTGTTGCTGACTCTGGCGAAGGGATGGATGCTGACAAAAAACTACAGGGGTGCTCTTAAGTCTGCTTAGATGCAGTAATGCGAAAACATTTCGCTTACTGCTGCCGATTATGTTAAGGCGTGTTTGTTTCCTTATGCCTTCGCCGTTTCTAAGTCGTGTTTTCGCTCTTCGGTTCTACCAAACCCGAAGGCGTGGGCCCTGTTGCTATAGCGTAAAGCAAGCATATAAAAGTAATAATGAATTAATTAGATAACTTAACTCATTAGTCCAGTAGTTAAGGAATTCATAATTCGATTAAATCTCTAATGAATGCGTAAAGTAATTTTCTAATAGAACTTATTGAATAAATCAGTGAATTAATTATCCAAATAATTAATCATTCTGGCATGTTAACTGAATATAATTCAAATGAATCGTTCATATAATTAGTCCAGTAAATAACTAATTTAGAAATATGGTAAATTTCTGATTAATATGTGAATTGGGAAATTGAAGTAATTATTCAATTCGCGTAATTATTTAAATCCTATTTCATTATTATTTTGGGAACTTAGTTATTATTTCTTGCATATTACTAATCAATTAATCAACTGTTCTGTTCATTACCCACGTAATGCCATAACCTGTCCATCCACATTTTCGACTTCTGTGATCACCTGCATCTTGTAAACCCCACCCCTTATGTAACACCCCGAAAGGGGTCTTTAAGGAAAATAAAGTGATGTGATGTGATGTGCAGACACGCTCTGATCACACTCTGCCAACACGCTCAACCGACAGGTCCTGTACACGCCACTCAGGAGACAAAAAATGCAATCGCAATAAAATCTTTAAGTTTGTAATGGGACACTCCAACCTTAATATTTATATTAGCAAGTAAAGTGGGATCGGAATCTAGTCCTTTTTATTATGAAATCATCGTCACGTCTTTGCAACTAAAGACGGCGACCGACACTGCTTTCAGAGTCTGCGTTATGCAGTTTTTACTTAGTTATATGACGAGAAATTGCGATGGAAATAGATCGACCTTTTTTAGGCGGCACTGGCGATCGAACCCCGCACCGTTTGAACCCCGCATGCGAGCTGGATGCTCAAAACATTAGGCCTCCGCTACGGTACAAGTATTACAGACAAGACGCAAAAACTTGAACTGCGGCATTTGAGGAAACCTCTGGAGATGCCGTGAAAAGTGAAAATGGGCACCTGGAAACCAGCTTCTGTTTTTTTCTTTGTCTAGCTCCAGACTGCTCCGAGGTGCACGTCACAAAAGGTTCCAAATGCGAGCTGCACCATTTAAGCCGTATGACATCCAACCAATAACTGAGACCAAACCCGAACAAGTTTCTTGTATCTGTGGAAACATCGTCACTAAAATCTTTATTACGCAGGATGATAAGTCACAACATGACAGCCAGGAGAGATCCTGAACTCAAAGCATTTCTTTTGTATGTAGGGGTAAAGTGGGCGTCATAATAGTGTGAACATTCGCGCCGTGCGGTGCGCAACCTTGTCAAGTAAGCATTGCAGAAGTGGAAGGAGTTACAAGCACCTTAGCTGCTGCTAGTACACTCTTTCGTTGCGCAGTTGTTTGCGTTGAGTGACCGGGTGGTGAGTTGTACAGGTTCGTTAATCACTGCGTATAAGATTACGGCGAGATAGTGATGTTCTTAGCCAGTTCTAGATCATTATCTTAGGAAGTCCCTCAATTCAATGAATCATGCAAGCTTATTCAATACTTGTAAGCGTGAATACCGAAAGACTCTTTTTGACCCCACGCGTTCACATCAGCGTGCTGACAGGTACATCCGTTATGTACGGAGTGCATGCGTGTGCAATAAATTATATTCAGCATGAAATTAAGTGCCTAAAAAAGGTTTATCCTGGAATACAAGGGCACGCTGGTTACCGAGACGGTCCGACTCCAGGCAAACCTCTCAAACGGGAGGGGAAGGATGACTAATTAGAGATGAATGGGTAGCCACTATGCATTAGAAAACAAGCAGAAAACTAACCGAAACGAACTCTTAACATGTTGTATTGGGCTTTTCGTCCATCGTATCGATGATGAAATGATTTTCTGATTCTAGCACTAACGCAAGACATTCAAATGTAGTCTACAGTTTCTCTCAATGCACTTGCTTCTTTGCTTTGGAGCATCACAGAAAGCACATTATCGCGCGCTTTCACTGCATAAGATTAGAGAGCAGTATTTCTTAGCATTGTACGCAGAAAGTGTCTGCTACATATAGAGCTTAGTACTCACCAGACATCTTTGAAGATTTCAAAACAAAGCTTGAGAAGTTTGACTGTGATATGCCCAAGAAATACACGTGAAGCGGAGATGTAAAACGTTACAAATTCGCTAGGGTATTAAAGACATATTTGCTCATGAGAGATACACGGTGGTAAAATGTGATTCATCTGATCACGTGCATTCATTTTCAGAAATAGGAATGCGGTCACTGACCATGTCATGAAATTCAAATACGTTTCGGAACCTCGTACGAGTTCCTTGATCACTGAGCGGGACAAGAAATTGTCGCGACTTATGTACGTAACACGTGGCTCAAGGAGCGTGCGTAGATGGGTGGCATGGTTCCTTGCACCCGGTTCATGGTAGCTGGTGTCGATTGTATGATTAGAGATTCCATCAGCCGCCGAGATGACACGTTCCTTTCCTTCGCGATGACAGTGGCGTGGTCCCAGTCAATCGTATGAGTATGCTCTTGCACATGCTCGGCAATGGCGTTGGTCGTGTGATTATTATTTCTGACGTCACGTTTGTGGTCGTTAAGCCTTCTGGGGAACTTTCCTGTTTCGATAACGTAAACCTGGGGGCAATCAGCACATGGGATATGGTAGATGACACCTGGAAATGCTTCAATCGGCAGTTTATCTTCCACGTTCACGAGCTGGTTACGGAGCTTGCTGGTCGGGATGTGGGCAATGCGCATGTCATATTTTAAAAACACGCGGGATAGTGCCTCGCTGATTCCCTGCACGTAAGGAATGGCAACACGCGCCTGGAATGTCTTGTTGCTTTGTGTTTCCGGCTGTAAGATCCGCTTCTGAATATTGTGGACAAAGCCTCTAGGGTAACCGTTATTAGTCAGTTCTCGGCGAATCGTCCTCAACTTTGTTTGCAATGAATTTTCATCTGCGCATATGCGTACGGCACGTGCTATTAAAGACGAAACCACCGACGTCTTGTGGCCAGCTGGATGACAAGACATAAAATTGAGGTAGCGACTTGTATGCGTAGGCTTCCTATAGACCGAGAAGGTAAGGGCGCCCTCATCCCTGCGAACCAGTACATCCAGGAATGGCAAAAAGCCGTCTTTCTCAAGTTCAAGGGTGAACTGTATATGCGCATTCTGGGCATTTAGGCTGTCCAGGAAGCGTGAGACGTCTTGTTTTTTCAAAATGCAGATGCAGTCGTCTACGTAGCAGTAGAATACTTTGGGTGCAGGATTGAAGGTGGCTAGCACTTTTTCTTCCAGGGCTTCCATTACTAAATTGGCCGTTGTAACTGATATTGACGCCCCCATTGCAGTGCTTTGTGTCTGCTGATAGAAACTGCCGCCGTAGGAAAAATAAGTGCTGCCAAGGCAAAATCTCAGCAGCTCGCAAAGTTCCGGAACGTCGAAGGGTGTGCGGCCAGGGAGACCAGTGTCAGCTCCCGTCGAACCATTGATTATATACATTCATTTTCTTTGCCAGTTGCGTGCGTTTCTGCTCAAAACGAGGAGCTGGCTTGTTTACTGGATGTAGAAAAACTGATATTGAACCGGAGACAGATATTTCCTCGAATGAATGAACATCGCAAACGTTGTGCTTTTGCTCCTATCTCAGCTAACTCCTTATGTACCTATTGCAGTACGATCCCTTGTCGTATTTATTTTTACCGTCTTTTATTAGGCTAAGAAACCTAACAGCGAAGTACGTACAGCAATCTGCTAAATCATTTTGCGTTGATAAAATACAGGTTATCAGCTGCTAAGAATGCTTGCTTTTTATATACTGACTTTCTAACTAAGAGATAGTATTAGAGTAAGGAGAATGGGCAATGCATTCAAGGTGCAAAACAACAGTGTTGTACCCCTAAATGGACAGCGCATATATCAGCACGCAAGGGAGAAGGCCTACGTTGTTAACAAATTTTGAGCCAGTGTTTTTCTTCATCTAAAATGGAGAACAGCGCAAAACCACACACAGCTCAGAGAAAGGGGAGACAAGACATTGTCTCTGACTAATAACTGTACTTGGTGGAAAGAGAGAATAAAGTAGTATCGTGCAAAGAGTAAGTCTGTGTAAGAAGACCGCGGCTTGCGCGAAGAGGCCGAAACACGCGGACTTTTTCAAGCTGTGGACCTACCTCGGATCATAAAGAATGTGACTCATGACTGGCACAACAGCAATAAGGAGTTATGAGACACAGTACAACAGAGCTCCCTATTGAGACTCTGTACACTGGATAAATTTTTTAAAATTTCAGCGTTGGTTAACCACCCAGAAGAAACTATGTTTGCCCTTTCTCTGTTTTCTCTTCTCCTTCATATTTTACCAAAAAAAACTTGAAAGTGGAAATCCTGTGAACACCGCAAGGGAGTGCGGTGGAAATTTTTCGCTACCTCTTTTTTGTAATTATTTTAGTAATCAGCTTTCTTTCTTGGGCCTATTCGAATGGCGGGGCTTAGAAGTGTTTTTTTTTTCATGCTGGCTATTCAGAATAGCGGGCATTCACGCCGAGGAATATGGTGCCCGCCCTGAAAACGTCTTGGCAACTCACAACCCGTCAAGTACGAGGGATTTCAGTGCGCGCTCTTGGATCTTTCAAAGGCATCGCCCATTTCTGGCGCCTGAACGAAATAAACTGGAAGAAAGGAGGCGAGGAGGGTGAAGGGGCTGCAGAGGGCTGTCACATCTCCAATGGCTGATAACGCCTAGAATACATGATATTCAAGCGTGAAAGTGCGCCCTGCCTAAAACAAACGTACAAAAAACCTCCATCACTCACGCCTGGCAGGCGTTAGGCATCTTGCCAATAATGTCTATGTAGCGCGATTTTAGCCGAGAAAGTGATGAATGCTTCGAACAAGCGTGCAAATAATGCTCGATACTTAGGCTTGCTGTGCGTGAAAAAATTTAGTGACAGAAAAGACAACAGACTGTGGTTTTAACGTACCGAAACTGGCGATGCAGCGGTAAATTTCGGTTTAGTTTTTACCACCTTGATTTCTTTTCCTCGAACTCACATCACATAGGACATGGACGCTTTAGCATTTCGCGATTCCCTATAGCGACCACGTACCTACCAGCAAAACAACAGCCACAGCGCCATCGTGGGTGGTTTATATGAAGAATGTGTGTGGAGGAGATATAAAGTTTATTTACTATATTAAGTTGTCAGTGCTGTCAATGTATCGATGCAAGATGTTTCGAAAAACGAGATACGTGACTTCACAGTTGAGATCAGAAGCAAATGGTGCGCCATTTTCTCTTATAAGCTTTTATGCCACTGCATATGTTCGTTTCTCATTAAAACTAATATAACTATTATGGTGCGAGGAGAGGACAACCGTAGAAATAATATACCCCTCGCGACACTAGCCCACCCTATTCTTAATTGCCTATGCTGCCACGAGCTCCCCCTCTTTATTCCGCATTGGATCTTTTTGAATTTTCCAGTGCGCCAAAGCGAGAACTTTTATCTTTTTACCACTTAGAGTACTGGGGGATAAGATGGTCGTAGTTGACGCGGTACCCGGTGCATGGAAGATAAATGGGGAAGGCCTGTGTCATGCATTGGACGCAGTTTGATTCTGAAGAAGTCATCAGCGGTGCCGTCGAACACTATGAAGGACATCATGTATATAACATTGATAATCAAAGTTACATATTGTTCGCAAGGAATATAACACGTTTACGGTCGCTGTCACTGGATCGCGAAGGATACAAAGAGGCAGTGAAAACTGCACGCGGAGCAAGCTGCTCTCTTAAGCAATGCGTTTTGAACGTTGAACGCGATTGCTGCGCGAAATAGTCAAAGCTAAAAAAAATGAACTTCGTGAAGCTACTAAAAGCAAGTTAACTCCAATGTTAGAGAAGTCCCAACTTATGTTTGTTAAAATCGTCACGTTTCGAAACTCCAAGAACTTCACGCGTGTCAGACATTCCATGAAATGAAAAGTGCTTCAAAGGCATGAGTACCGAAATCTGTACGAAGTTCGGCGAGTTCTTCAGTGGGTTTTGCAATGCATTTCGCCGCCACGTTCAGTTGGAACTGAAACTTTGATCTGAATTCTCGGGCGTAGTGTTTCCCCTTCTCAAAACGTACTGACAGCAGGAAATCTACAGACGCGTGCTTCCTTTCCTTTCAACGGGGTTTTATAAAGCGCCCAATGTTAAGACAATATATCAACGCTCCTTTACAGTTCTTTGAAGTGGAGGAGCGCACTTGGTAGAAAATTGGCCTACTTCGAAGGGTGCACGGCTCTTAATTTTGAGCAGCCATACAGGAATGAAGCACCAGGGAAACTCAACTAACATAAGTTTAGCCCAATACAAGTTGAATTTTTTAGTTGCTTGCGATTCGCCAAAGAAACAAAGGATGGAGCAGGGTTATGCGAATCGGAAGCGTGGGCGCTTGCAGGGCTTCTGAATATGCTGCGATGCTCTTCTAAAAGGGCATCAAACGCGCATTTTGGACAGGAACTAATAGCAGCAACTGAGTATATCCTGTGGCCCGCAGTTGACGTTTACCCTCCGTCTACAAGCAATTGCACTGGTTTGTCCCAATCTATGCCACGAAATTTAATCTGTAATAAGTACAAACCTTAGCTTAGCTTAGCAGGGAATCGATGGTGCCTCCTCTCATTGTTGTTCACTCCATGTTTAATAGCTATTTGTGAGCAGTGCTCGGAATAACGAGCACAAATACAAAGAGCACATAAGAGAAGGGAAATGGGGGCTAACGTTCTGAAGAAGCTAGAAGACGAGAATAAGTAGTTTGAACGAGAGTTCGGCATTTTTTTCAAGACCTCTCAGAATTTGGGCAAGCGGCTGAGAGAAGCGAGAAGTCGCATGAAAAGCATATGAAGGGAACATTCAAGAAAAATACCGACTATTTGGATCGAGCGCCGATGTCATGAGAGCGGCATTGATCCCACCGGTGATGAGGGTTGGTCTTCACCCGAGCTTCTAAGACGCTAGCGGCAGTAACGGCGGTGAATTGAGCGGTCAGCCGTTTTTTTTTTCAGTTCATTAGTTTAATTCTGATTTACAAAAACCGGAGCAAAGGCAAAAGGCAAGAAGCCTGACAAAGGCCTCTGCTCCGTATGCAGTCAGCAGCCAGACATCAGAAACATACAATTTATTCCCTTTTTAGGGGACAAAAGGGATAAAACAAGCAGCAATGAAAGGCAATAAATGATAGCAAAAAAAAACAAGAACTACATATTGAACTACAATTGCGAACAATTGATACCCTCTTTAGGGGACACACGGGATAAAACAAGCAACACTGAAAGGCCATAAATGCTAGCAAAAAACAAGAGAAATAAATAAACTGAATTCAATGTTTTCTTGCAATATTACATTCTTAAGGAATTTTTGGGGAATTGGCGTGCTGAAATCAAGAAGTTTCCCAGTGCGATTTAGTAGAGACGGCATATGGAACTGAACGTGTTGCCTACCGCAGTTTGTCCTGACTATAAGGATTTTTCTCCTATGTGTGCGGAAGCAGTACTCTGCAGCGGGGTTTGCTGCGCTGTAAAGTTTCTGGTTCTGAACATGTTGGAAGAGCCTATAAGAGTATAATAGGTTAGCCTTTTTCAGGGAATACTTTCTGAATAATA
This sequence comes from Amblyomma americanum, assembly GCF_052857255.1. Lineage (NCBI taxonomy): Eukaryota > Metazoa > Arthropoda > Arachnida > Ixodida > Ixodidae > Amblyomma > Amblyomma americanum. Next base: position 101,618,614 of record NC_135503.1, on the reverse strand, counting down.
GATCTGTCGGTAAATATTGTGGTTGCCCGTGGTAGTTTTCAAATACGCGCAGGACACGCTTCTGTGGAGTAATCAGCTTATGAAAATTGCCCTGCGTGGTTGATCCCTAGATGAGCGAGCAATAAGACATTCTGGAGTAGAAAAGCATATAATATAATATAGCGAGGTTCTAAGCCATAGTGGTACCAATGGGCTGGTAAGCATGGTTAGTCTTTACCGGCAGCACCCATTATTCTACAGGAATACCTTTCACTTCATAAGTGTGATTCTGGGCACACAGAAAAAAGTGATCAATATTTCTGATTCTCTTTTGCCTTAATAACAGTGCAACACTAAACCGTGATGGTAGAGTTTGAGAGGGCGGAGCCGTTAACGAGGAGGTGGTTTATATAAATTTTTTGTCCCCATCATGATCGAGACTTTTTCGTCCTGCCGGATGGATAATACATCTTAGAGGAAAATGATATTGTCCCCTTTGCTCACACAGCGCGCAATCTATCTTCACTTCACTGATAGTGACTGCCTGATCGGATGCATGCTTCAGTATGAGTCAAAGTAAACAGGAAAATCTTTTGTGAGCGCCCTCAGTATATTATCTCAAAAACTCTTCGAGAAGCAATGAATCTGGGATTGCTTTTGTTATTTCATTCATCGCAGCGGCAGCGAGGAGCTGGTACTAATAATGACTGCAGAGCGTTGATTTATTCGATATGGTCAATGCGCGCGAAAATGTATGCCTCGTTTGCCAAAAGTCACCGCTCTACAGGTTTTTGCTTCTCAACCGTATAACGAAGCTTTTCGGGCACCCCTAAAGGCCGAAAAGAGTCACAACGTGAGGACAAAGGTTTACCTTACTTTACACCCATTCAAAGCTTAAGAGCTGCCATAAGTGCTTCGCTATGCGTCTAAAAAACAAAGTACCGTTCCCGGTTACTGTTGACGAAGAAGATACCTTCCACGGAAATTTTTTGCACAGTGCATGGTAGGCAAATATGCGTATTGGTTTGGTATCCACCGGGAGATTTTGTAAAATGTATGTCAAACTCGTTCCTTCATTCCAACCCACTGATATTGATTTATCTTGGCCAACATCTTTGCGCTCCAGAATCTAAAGAGGTATGGGGTGCCCTTTATCTGAATATCCACGTTTAAGTTGTGCGGCATGCTTGAGAGGGTACACGTCTAAAGAGACAACTGAAAGACCGATTATTAACATTTTAAACCAGATCAACAATGCCGGCTCTATTCAAAAACCGCTAAAACTCAGGTCAAATAACGACGTCGCGTGTAATGTAAAACATGAAGAGAGAAAGGAGGATGCAGGGACGGTGCTACAACTGCAATTCTCATGTGCATGTGGGCGCGGGAAGCCAATCGTGCGGCTTCGAGAACCCAAGCAACACAGGCCCAATATTGGAAAAGGATGCATTCACATTGGTCCTTTGTAGATCCAGACTTTGCAAATTACCGGTGCTGCTTGGGAAGCATGCCCTAATGCACTGATATAAATTAGCATAAGTTGCTGAACGCTCAAAGGGTATTGACGCTTTTAAAGTAGCTAGGTCGGTACAAGATCCGCTACTTAAAAAATTACGATTATCGGCTTTTGTGGTGTGTTTCTTTAAGGCAGAATGGTCGCTAAAATCATATGATAGCCATTATAGCGTTACTGATAATGACTGCTAGTTTTTAATGACAGCTGAAACTGACTGGGAATTATGAATTTTGACTCCGGGACTGCATGTGGTTGCTCAGCGTGCCTTCAAGGCTCTAACTGTGATAAATTATCAGGCACGGTCTACGCTTCCTTAGGTAGCCGGCCAGTTCTCATGCAGAGTAATAACCGACAGACTAACACTAAGGCTGCTCTCGCGTACGTGCTCCTTCAGAAACAAAAAAAGTGGCCTCCGTTTACATGGTTAAGCTAAATCTGACTTAGATGCCCCAAGACGATCACTCTTCTTAAACTTTTTATAAGCTTGAAAATTGGTGTTGCAACCAAATGTTCTTGCTGTCGTTCCTCGGCTTTTCTCTTTTGATAAGCCGCCGCAGGTGTTCGTTTGGTTTGGATTCGTCGTTGTTTCTCTGGTCTCTCAAGCCACTTGTACAGAACTCTCTACTGCGCGTTCCTCCATAGACTTCATCCTTAGCCTGCTTATCGATCTTCGCTTTTCATACTTTCTATCAGTTTCCGCATCCCGTCTAGAAAGGGTACATTGTCTTCGTTGCTTTGCTTCGGCTTGCTGGTTCGCTGTATCCACTAGATCGGCTCACTCACGTTGACAGTCTCTTTCTTTGCGTTGCCGCTCAGCTTGCCGTGCACGTCTTTCTTCTTTGGAATCTGTCGAAGGGCACTCTTCATCTATGATTTACCGTTTGCTGCCCTGAACGTTCCTCCGGCGACTTTACCTTTCCGCTCTTGTTCGCACGTGCATGCAACCATACTTCCCGCTTTTCAAGCTCTCTCACCACTCAGCTGCAGCTGAAGCGATGGTCCTCTGAGCTTCCCAATTTGCTCCGAGCTTACCAGACACACTTCGAGCTTCAACAGGGTATACCGCTTTTTCGCGAGTGACCCATCTATGCTAGCACACTAAACGTCCCGACCCGCTTTTCTGACCATCTTCAATGCGATCGAACGCGTATGTCCGATCTGGTTCAGAGGACGTCCCTTAAGAGCCATAGATTTCTAACAAAGGCGTTATTACCCCCAACGTATACCTGAGTGCCGGCAATCCTGCCCATACAAAACTATACACGTTTCACTCGGCCAGCTGTAGCTATCGCGTCACTTCAGGTTTAACCAGAGCTAAAGCACCGCCAATTTTTTTAAGGGCATTAGCAACAGGAAATGGAGTAGAGTGTAGGTCCAGGCTTTTTCGTTATACAAGCTTTGAGCGATCAAGAGGTCAAATCGGAGACTGCGCAAAGGTGAGGACTCGTCGTCGTCGAGTACGCCCAAGATCGCTACGGAGAAAGGATTATCGGCGCATACTGTACTATTTGTGCCAGAGACGCCCACTGACAATCTCAAACACATCAATAGGCAATCCACGTCTGCGTTCCTGGAGGCTCGCGTCCCGGGAGCAATTAAAGATGTGAGGGTGAATCGTTTTAGGAATGTCGTCGCCATTGATGTCATAGACAGGAACGCGCTTGAATATTTGAGCAACATCAGAGCGCTTGCCGGCATCAGTGTTCGTTCCCATGTCCTTCTAGGCAGCGGATCTACGGCAGGCCTCATTTACGACGTCGACGTAGCCATCTGCGACTCTGATCTGTCCATTTTGATTTAACCAGCAACAGACGGTGTAGCCATAATGCAAGCTTAGCGTCTAAGAAGGAGAAAGTGCATCAAGTTGACCTTCTAACCAAGAGGATTGCATTCCAACGTACGTGATGGTTGGGCACTTTCGGCCTTTCGTCCCGAAGTCTATCCAGAGCCGGAAATGCATGAAGATAGGACGCGAGAGTGGTGTGTGAATTTCCCCATCGTGTGCCCACGGTGTGCTCAACCACATAGCAGCGAATCTTGTCGGCAATAGTCCTTACTTGTGCCAATGGTCGCGGCCCTCATGACGCTGCCTCAAAAGATTGTCCTCGCCTGAAAAGAAAAAGGGCGTTACTCAAACAAATGACAAGAGAAAATTGCACACAGAAAGAAGCTGCCGCTAAGGTGCGACGACGTCGTCGCCCTTGTCACAGACCTTCTAAAAGTGTAGCGAGCATTGGAAAGGATCGTCCAAGAATTTCCGCAACTTGTCCTCCTCCTCCTCATACTACTTTAAAGAACGGGAGCCATATGACTGGCGAGGCACAGACGGTTGTCGCAGACAGGCCTTGGCCATTCCTGCCTGAGCTGCACACACCCGCAGTGACCAAGCAGGTATTGCGTACTCAGAGTCCCGAGCCTATTGCTAATCAAGCGCAAGTCCCAACTCCGGTCCAAGACCGGGACCGGCAAGTGACTTGGCCGTCGCTCACGAAGCACTGCACACTCTCAATGATAGAACAGTCAACGCATACCCAGTGTGTTGAACCTACTGCCGGTCTGGTATTAGATCAGAAACCAGTCCAAGTCTCAGACGAGGAAGTAATTACAATGCTGAAGCCAATCGTGAATGCCATATGTGTGCTGCTTGCTAGCTTGCACATGCCAGCTGCACAGAATGCACTGCAGATGCTGGATTTATTCAATCCAGTGCTTGCAGCTCTCCAATAGCTGGCACAACGCATCCTCCAGCCTCATCCTTCCGAGAAGTCTGATGCTTAAGTTGTCATCAACTTTATCAGCAGCAACGGCAAGCAGCCTTTATACACACTGGAACGTCTGCGCTGTCTGTCTTCTCCGTATCAGTGACGGAGGACTGAAGATGTGTTCTGCTCAGGTCAAAGCGTTCGGCAGCCTTCAAGGTGTGCAGGCTACAGCTGAGGCGACCTGTGAATTTCAATGCGTTTGTGATTGTTTGTTGTGCTAGATACACAAAACATCGCACTATATTCTGTTACGCCCCCCTCATCCCTCTCTCTCCCTGAATGCAGGGTAGCCAACCGGAACATTTTACTGCTTAACCTCCCTGCCTTTCCTCTACCACTTCTCTCTCGCTCTTCTTTATGAAATGGGCTTGATGAAAAAGTGCTGCTGATTGACAAACTCGCACAGAAAGCATAAGTTACATATTGCTTTTGAAAACGTTCTAACGAAGCGATGAAGAGATGGCTGAACGTTATAATTTAATAATTACGTGCTGAGCGTCTTCTTGTTTCCTTACAAATAACTTCAAGGCCACTGCTCTGCTTGTACATGGAAGCGCACCGCGCCGCTGTGCCAAATATTCCATGAAAGATTTTCGAAATGTTTCAAACTCAGCTTTTTGGGGTAAAAATATGTAATTCACGGCCGAGGATTACCTCTCTTGGCAGACACCGAAAAGCCGATGAATTGCCTTGAGTAGTTTGCTGGTTACAAATTTCTGATAACTTTTCAACTTTCACAGATAGGGACCTGACTGCAATTAGCGATTTGTAGCTGCTCCTTAGTAATAGGAATGTCAGTATTTAGAACTTCGAAAACGTGATTACCCTCGCCGCTCTGGCGCGACAAATCTTGGCTGCATCGTGCGGAAATTGTTGAGCTTTCGAAAGCATGCCGGCAAAGCAGCCTTTCCGGTGCAAGTAACTATTCGAAAAAGAGAAATCTCGTATAGCCACCGCGCCAAGAGAAATGGCGTTTTAGAAATTTTAAAAACTGATATGGCTATTACAAACGACCGGCTACAAACCTCTAATTGCAACTAGGCGTCTAACTTTACTGGTTAAAGAGTTAGGTATTAAAATTATATAATCAGCTTACTACATGAAACGATTCACCAGTTTTCTGGCGTCCGCCAACATTGGCAATACTAGGCCACAAAACCCATATTTTTACGTAAAAAAGTGTACTTTTGAAAGTTTTTGAAAACGTTTGCTGAAACAACCAGTATGATAGGATACTGTTCCGCCACTAGGAATACACTGTACGCATACAGTAACGGATGCAGCGAATTTATTTATTTAAAAGAATTCATTTCCTTCTCGTACGCATAAAAAAGCCTCCTTCCGTAACACCGTTTACAGATTGCTTCGTAGTCTGGCATCGTCATTTTCACCCTAGTTGCCATAGCGCCAAACGAAGGGGCAAGAGACGTGCGCTCAACTTGGAATAAAGCGTTATTTTTACTCACAGTGTTTATAAAGGTAAAAACCAAGTGCAAGTGGGAGCCACATGAAGGGTTATAAGCCTGACAGTATGAAAACTGAGACCTCAAAATCAACAACAAGACTAAAACATGTGAAACCCAAAGAAAACCTAGAAATCGTTACGCATGTTTCACAAGTCCGCACAGCATCCTGCATCCAAGAAGACAATGCCTTTCGTCCATAGTGATAAGAAGGGACTGCTTAGACAGTTTTCAGTCCCAGCATTTTCTATTGCAAAGGCTTCACTCATCTCTTTTGTTCTTTTGTCTCCATTTTTCTCTATCACCAGTTATTCCTTGAACAAAATATTACAGTTACAAAAACCGCAATCATGTGTCAGATGTCCAGCCTCCCACTCACCCCCCCCCCCTCATCCCTAACGTTCCTGATCTGTTCACTTAAGCAAAGGTCCGTTTCGCCAATGTACGGCTTGCCGAAGTATTGTCAAGCAGTTGGCCAAACGGTTCGTTTTGAAAATGAACGCTTATGCGAACACGACAGCAGCAGGAACCCGCGGTGTCGCAAACAGATGAGCTTCGCTGGCCACTGCGCGAGAGCACTAGGCTATCATCGCAGCCGATCACGCCTCGTGTTAGACTGCACCACACACTCGCGCTTTGCTTTGCACATTGCTGTGTACTTCAACTAATACTGCTATCAGTCTAATATGCACATTTTCGCGCGCATTGCATTGCACACCGACATCTTCATTCACTACAACAGCTGTAATGCTATTATCGAACTAATACCGACAGCAGACGTGCCGACGAACCAGCAAGGCCAAACAGTGAGTTTACAGGGGCTCAGAGCACTAGGCTATCACCGCAGCCTATCGCGGCTCGTGTTAAATCGCATCACACTCTCACACTGCTCATTGGAAATTGTTATCTATTATTACTGCTATCAAACCATTACGCGCGCAGGGCATTGCACACTGTAGGTTTCATCACCTAATGCAACTATAAACTAATATCGTCATTGAACGTGCCAATGACCCAGCAAAGCAAAATTATCAGCCTAGAGAGCCTCAGGCACCTACCCAGCTGCGCACAAATGTGTCATGGCGGAGTATCGTAATTTCCCTCAAACTGTTTAGTTTTTTTTTTGGTTGCAATGGGTTTATTTTCGTTTTTGGTTCTGAGATGTCAATTTCACGCTGTCAGTCTGATAACCCTTCACGTGGTTCCCCCTCCACGTGGTTTGTACCTTTATAAACCTTGTGAGCAGCAGTAAAGCATTTAGTGGAAGTTTAGCGCTTGTGCCTTGTCCCTCCGTTTTGCGCTATGAAACCTTATGTGAATTACCCACTAGTACGAACGATCACCCTTGAAGGTCGTCACCTTGTCTAGCTGTGAGGACAACTATTCGGGCGGGTCTCTTACTCCATTCTTTTTCATACAGCTGCCCTGAACATGACGTACTTCGACAGTGATCTGCCACGGAAATCTTATGTTTGTGACCTGTGTAAAAAAATTCCGCACCGAATCTTGTTTTTGATATAATATAGGGACCCCGCCGCGGTGGCTCAGTGGCTAGGGCGGTCGACTACTGATCCGGAGTTCCCGGGTTCGAACCCGACCGCGGCGGCTGCGTTTTTATGGAGGAAAAACGCTAAGGCGCCCGTGTGCTGTGCGATGTCAGTGCACGTTAAAGATCCCCAGGTGGTCGAAATTATTCCGGAGCCCTCCACTACGGCACCTCTTTCTTCCTTTCTTCTTTCACTCCCTCCTTTACCCTTCCCTTACGGCGCGGTTCAGGTGTCCAACGATATATGAGACAGATACTGCGCCATATCCTTTCCTCCAAAACCAATTATTATATAATATAGGGGACTTTGTGTCATTACCTGCTCGTAGGATTATTGTACACGCTTTAAGCTACAGCATTCTGTATTTGGCGTTACAGTGCATTAACATTAAGCTTCGTTGCAAGAAAAAATTAAGGCAAGTTTAACATGTTTGCTTTGAAATATTTTCAATAACTTAGGTCTTACAATAGTTGCTGAGATATCAAAAAATTTGTGATTACCGAATTTTTGAGTTATTCCGAGAGTGCACTGTTTTCTTGAAACTTCTAGAAAAAAAAAATGTGAGCATCTTTATATTCTTAACCGCAACCTTCACCCGAAAGACCGGTATCATGTACCACGGTGTCCTGGAAAGTATTGACAAAGACTTCAGTTACTATGTCCTAGCACTATTTAACCAATTTCCGCAAATCAGATATTTTTCAACTACCAGTTATGAGGTTCTAGAAGGCTTTGAGATGCTCTGTGTTTTGAACAATAATAGATCTAAGTTAGAATAACATGATTTAAAGAGAGCAAAAGACGCGGACGCCAAAGGGACACACAAGACACACCCAGCGCTGACTCTCAACTATGTTTATTCATGAAATTTACATGTATGTATACAGATGGCTTGATGCGCGAGAGGCGGAAAACAAATACAGTGCGCAAAAGAGAGAGCCTTGTGCACTGTTTAAAATAAGTATGAACCACCAACTAGCCCGCCCGTCTACCCTTATAGAATAACTGGTGTTTGCACCACGCATATGCTTTGCCTGCTGTCTGCCAGGCGTTTCCAGCCAAGCCCACTTAGGCTTTGGCAAGCCTGTTTTGTGACCTATTCTGTGCAGTATAAATATAATATTTTAAATCTCATAAACTTGTGTTATACAATTTTTTTTATTATGATGGTTTCATTCTCTTGCTTTTTCGTTCACATTTGTGTCTCCGCTAGTAAAATGCTCTAATTTTCCTTCTGTTTTCTTTACTTCAGCTGCGAACGTCAGAAACCCCACAGGTTGCTGTATTTCAGTGTAGTAATTTTTTATAGAAGCGAAGGTGACTCCTTCAGCGCTGGTATGGGATGCCGCTTATCGTCATTCGCAGAAAACTACATCTTTCTAGAAACTGGCCTTCCCTGTGTGCCATATTCGCTTTGTTATCAGTTCACGCGAGTTCCCAGCTCCCGAGACTGCTTCTTGCTGGAAGTTCGTGAATGTTTTGCCATCCTCTCGACGACTTTTATTTGCAGGTCTGAAAGTGCGTAGAGCACTAATGAAAACACTGGGTGTAGAGGTCCACTGCTTTCGAAAACCAAGTCCTTTCACAAGTAGGTGAACTGGATCGATGTCTGACAGTATTTCGATGGTGTGTTCAATTATTTTCTTATTTGGCTCTTGTACACTGCTGTGATTCAGTGCGATGAATGTATGGCAGGTCGGTATCCTGCTACTAGAATTTTCCCTAGTTGCGTCTCTTCCAATTTCCAGGAATATTCTTTGTCGCCTTAGTGACAGCAGGCTGTATGGCCCGGTCGAATTAAACTAAGATGATAGATGTCTTAATATGCACCGAAACGGTTGCAGCAGCTATACGTAATTTGTTTTAAATATTGAGCGTTTAAACAAAGTTTTCAAATTTTTAGCGGCAATTATGATTGGCGCAGCAAATAAGACGGAATCATCAGAGAATTTTTATATACCGTTCTGTAAACGATAATTAAAATTTTCGTGTTCATCCAAAATGCTATATAGATTTTCCTCGTCTTGAACATTTTCATTTTTTTTCAGAACTGCACATTCGCTGGATAGGAGGTGAAAATGCGTATTCCCTGGAAGGAAAGCGGCAAAGGCATCAAGCTTAGAATCACAAAGGGCATTTGAGAACGACTCAGATCGCCAGAGGATATAAAAAACTGCAAAAAATAACTCAAAGTAGTCAAGACAACTCTGCAAAAGAATGGAGTGTGGCGAATAACATCCAGAAGATGCAGGTTGGTAATTGAGTCACCTAAGCGTAGGGCTGCGATTTTCAGTTCTGACTACCGGAGTTTCTTTAACTTGCACTGACATTGCACAGCACACGGGAATTTTCGCCCTTTGCGTCATATGCTACCTGCACAGCAGAGACTCGATCCTGCTACGTATGCTACGTACTCTCTGCTAAACCGCGGAACGCCAAACACTCTAAGCAACTGTGGCGGTATTGCGCATGAGAACAGAGCTGGCGAACGGTTACATTTATTTCATGAAAAGAAAAAGAAAACTTTCGGAATCAAAGAGGAAGGAAATAGCATTAAACGTTACAGTCTTTAAGCGTGACAGAACGCGAAAAAGATTTTGAGATGAAACAGACTGTCCGGGTAGCAATGTGAGATCAGAACGCAAAGAATCCGGTTCTCGTCGGGAATCTCGGTCCTAACGTCGGCTCCAGAATAGTAGGCACCTTTTAGGGAAGGCGAGATTAAGAAAGAAGCAGACACGAGCTGTACCGGGAGCTGGGGAGAGTTGCGTCCACTTAGCGGGACTATCCAGCCCTAGAGGTGTAGCTTCAACATGGAGGGGTATACAAATAAAAAGCAAATTCCCGAGCGAAAGCAGGCAGCAGTTCTGGGGCTGCCTGTTGCAGCTTGCGTATCCTCACTGTCCTGTGGCTCTCGCAGCAAGTAAGCACAAATTCAGCCAGCCGAACCATTCTGTGTCATCCCTGGGGATCATTGTTTCTGTGTGCACGCGTGGGCCTAATTACTTACAAGAATGAGGTCTCATTTTTGTCGTTTCCTGGCGGTCCTTGCAACGCCAACGAAAAATGTGCCTCGGACTTATTCTGTGGTGCTCAGAGTGCCATTTCTTGAAGAATGGGGAGCCCCCAAGGGAGCAATGCATTAGGACAAAAGGGCGTTAGACGGCGGTGACCAGATGGCTTCGGGATGCTCAACCATCTGTGAAAATTAGCACACGTATATCTCGTTGAAGAAGAAGGCGCTATCAGGGGATGTGCGCACATTATGGGAACTGGCCTGCATGATAACCTGTTAAAATGTGCTAAGAATCAGCATCAAGGTTTTCATTTTACCTAACAACTTTACCCAAAACTGCCAATATTCGTGCAAGGAAGATATTAGCCATTGTACGCGAGCTCGTGCTTCGGCTTTCGTTATAGTTTTTTTTCTTTCGTAATGTTAACCTTTAAACGCAGCACTATGAAGCAGTGTTTCGGAGAAAAGAATTCCTATCGACAATTCACACGTGCTTTATAAATAAGCCGTGAAAAAAATTACCAGCATATACAATGATTAGGCATAATTTTCTCCATGTTTGTTTTTAAAACATTGACATTTCTCATATACAGACTGCTAACGTCCTATGAAGCAGCTTTGATGATCTTTGCAGTTCGAATTTCTTCTTGCTATCTAAAGACGGCTATACACGTTCCTATATTTTCTTCGCAATTTGTAGGCTGCAAATTACACAGAACTTGACTTTGAACGAAAAACGCAGCGCGAACAGAGACGAAGGACGAAGGTTGAGAAGTACGCAGCACAAGCATTTGTGTTGTGCTTACTGCTTATTCTTCTTCCTTGGACAAACCGTGGGAAACAGGAAGAATTTTTTTGGCAAATAGGCTTTACAGATCAGCTACTGATACACACGTCTCAGGACGACCTGCGCGCGGTTTCGTTACACGATAACGTGTCCACTCTGCTCTGCAAGTGCCTTTCTCTGCCATTGCCTTTATACGGGCTGCACGCTAGGGGGAAATCAGAGAGGAGAGGGGAAGCGTGATGAAGCCCGGCATGCACCACACCTCTTCTGGCTTCGTGCAATCTTTCGCGTCATAAGGTCGGGCGCGTGTTAGTGACAAGGCCCCAAACGCTTCTAACCGCTTCTCAGAAGCCAGACGTAGCCGGTAGGTGGGAGCCCGAAGACATGCGTCGGGTGCAACATTAGCAGCATGCGCTTAAGACACGGCCCACGAACGCGCTGCCCGATAACTTCGGAAAATCGGTGCCCACAGGTTTAATAGAGAGAAGAGGAGAGTGTTTATACCAGCCGGGATAATGCGGGAGAGTAAGGAATATCGCGTGTCCTTAAATTTCGATAGCGGCAAACCGACCGCGGTGGCTGCGTTTCGATGCAGGCGAAATGCTAAGGCACCCGTGTGCCGTGCGATATCAGTGCACGTTATTGATTACCATGTGGTCGAAAATATTCCAGAGCCCACCACTACGGCACCTATTTCGTCTTTATTCTTTCAATTCCTCCTTTATCCCTTCTCCTACAGCACGGTGCAGGTGTCCGTCGATATGTGAGACAGATGCTTTGCCATTTCCTTTCCCCAAAACAACAAATTTTCATTTTCACACCACAGTGTTTTAAATAAAGAACGTCTGCATAAAACTCACTGCTGATTTATATTTTTTTTTTGCGTGAAAAGCACAGATAAGCGCTTGACTGCAAAAAGGCCTAAAATATGTTCGTTTGCCGATATTAAGTCAGTGCCTTTAAATAGGTATGTAATAAAGACTTCAACGAGATGATTTCTCACATTCACCATGCAATACTTCCAAAGGATGTTTTCAAGCTAAGGTGAATTCTTAAGACAAATAATTTTTTCTTTCATGTGTTCTGATATTAGAACTATGGCAAACAAAATGTTTGTATATGCTCTTGTAACATTCAGACATTCTTGTTTCATAACTCAACTTCATCGCTCCATAAAGAAAAAAGGACGGATCTGGAAAACCGCATTGTGTGATAAACAATGTGCAATTAGAAGAGCTGAGACAGGGGCATTTTTTGTGCACGCGCATCTTTTTTGCTAGTTTGCCTTCTGAAGGAATCGATTTCTAACGCACTTTTAAAGCATACATGCTGCCTTATTTATTTTGCTCGGTGACTGCATATTTATAACAAGGCAGTTCTGGTGAAAACGACGGTACATTTTCTCCACAGGCTTCGTCTCAATAAGCGAAATTTCTTTTTGTCTCTGACCATACAATTCTAATGCGATACCGTAGCTATAAGTGAAATTTCCATTGGTAATGTAGACTTTTCGTTTTTTTTTTATTTCAATAAACCACAATAGTGCCAGCACTGAATACAGGAATTTTCTATCGGATTCCTCAAATGTCTTTTTTTGCCTTGGAGTGTCTATGGCATATATTAAATACAGTCGTCGAATGTATAAAAACGCGCCATTAAAATATTTGCAAAATGCTCTTATCATGATATTCAGGCAGCATTTTGAGAAATAAAATGGGAGTTAGCACGAGAGAAGCGAACCACTTCACGAGGGACACCGACAAAACGTTGACTGAAAATTCACGTCGATTTCGGACATGGTGAGACGAACACAACACAGAAACTGCAAGAATTCTCAGAAACAAACACAGGGAAAATGAGGTAAAGATAGGATAAAGCCCTAACGCAAACGGCCCGTTTCAAAGACTAATAAATGCAAGAAAACGGGTACAATCGGCGTTTCAATTGTGACCCAGCTTTTCTAGGATAGCCTTGGGAGAGTCATACAGTGTGCGTGTCGTTCACTAGCACTGATTGCCACAGGGAAGCAACGGAGGCGCTTGCGGCTGCCTTGGCAAGCAGTTTTTGTGCTGGCAGGTTTGATTTCTGACGGTGTTAGTCCGTCCACTATGTACTCTGCATGGCCTGAGCCTGGCCCTTATCGCGCTTGGTTTTGCACGGCAGTGTTCTTGGTTTATTAGAGCTGCTCATTTACGAACACAGAAGAGCTGCGGTGACAGCTGCCTACTTACATAGATGCTTTCCTGACTGACTGAACAGGCGCGCCAAGTGCCATTCAGTGGGAGTTGTAGCTTCTCTTAAATGACGCCTGAGAACATTTCTGAAAACTTAGCATGAAAGTAATTTTTACCGGATACAATGGGCTGCGGAGGGACAAATTAGGAATCTGTCAAAACTTAAAAATCTTTAAAACTTGTGTCTTTACATTGCAGATTAATAAAAAATTAATTTCAGCGAACCGCCTTATATTGAGGTCAACGATATGCGAAAAAAAAATTCGTTGAATGGGGTGGCAACCAATAATTTATTAAAAGTGCGTATTCAGAAATTAGTGTCTAACATATCGCAGTGATTGTGTAACTTATATTAGACGCGGTCCTATAATATGGCGGGAATTACCAGCGTGCAGATTTTGTAGGTTGTAGAACAGAGCTCAGACGCTTTGCAGCACTTTAAATAGAACCCTTCAGATGTGCATGGTGGACACCCAAGAACAACATTGCGGTTAGTGCGGCAAAATGCAGCGAAGTATATATAGAAAGAAGCGATCTGAGAGCATTTGATTCGCGAGAGATGCGGCAACGGCTACGAAAAATGCTCAGTGAGCGATAGAGATTCTCTTAGTGAAGAAGCAATACCACTTACTGGCAGTGACTAAGAGAGAGCTTTTTACTACACTGGACGTAGTTAGGGTGATAGTGATGATGGTAATAACTTCTGTGGTCGGGGGCTGTCAGTGAAACCAATCGCAAGCCGAAGGTTCGCACTGAAGCATGAAACAGGTTGACAGATGTTGTGCATCATTATTTGTGACTGAACCGAGAAATCAGCCACAGTTTTGTAGAATAAGCTTTTCGCATTCTTTCTGCCGCCGGTTCCGGTGGATGGCCGGTTAGCACGAACTTTTCTCAGAAGATGCGGAACCTCATGGATCGCCAGCTCTATTTCCGCTTGTGAAAAAACACCAAAACTGGTGCCGAATAAATGGCCGACAGCATGGCAGCGAGGTATGTTCTATGTACTGCTGTGCATGGACGCTCATTCGAACGCAGAAAGGCCTGGCTTTTGGCCGCGGCATATAAAGAGCACACAAATAACGCACAGAATATCTACTGTTAATGGCAATGCAGGCAACAATGCAGGCCTTCAAATTTACTATAATCTTTACCGTTGTTCCTTTATTGAGTAAGCGACGACTAACTAAAATGAGGAAGGGGAAATATACACACGCAGGAAATATAAGCGGATGATAGGGAGCCAACGGTCGCTAAGTGTACACAGCAGAACTAAATACAGGGACAACGGAGCACCGTTGGGTAATATTTGTAGCACGAGATGACATTGAGTAATTTGCTGGGACATGATAGGAATGGAATGCGGGAATATGGCAAATTCAGCGTAAGTGGAAGAAGCGTTGGACGCCAAATAAATATGATCAGAACAAATGCCAAAATACGACAAAGAAGCACTTCACTATAAAACAAATACCGCCATTTAGGTGTCCTAAGTATCATTTAAAGTGAAGCCTCACATGTATCACACGGCTACCAATTAACACATACAAGCGCTCTCTTCGGCACCGGCATGACGAGGGATGTCCATGTTGATACTCTTATTTTTGAGAAATCATTATTTGGCACATCGACAAGGAAGCCCGGTGTTGCCGACCGTAAAAGAGTAATTAAAAATCCCAGATTACGTTACTGTGGTATTAAAGAAAAATATAATTTCTTCTGAAGGTGCGGGGAATTGGACCTAAGACCTTCGGATTGCGAGGTGAGCACGCAACTTGTAGGCGACAAAACTGCGTTGCTTCTTGGCGAACAAAGCTGAAACGACTGTATGCTAACGACCAGGCGTGTCATTAGAATGAAAAGAAAGTAAAAATAAAGAATAAATAAAAATAAAGCACCATACCTTCGTATTCAAAGCAGGTAAGTAGGCTTAAGTGTTCTCCGTAATTTTCTTTTTATTCAACACATGTAAAACTTTGATATTTTAAGTTGGGCTTGAAAGACCTCTGGCTAGGTTTATCCCTGATAACGTGTGATGAACAATAGTGACTATAAAAATAACTCGAAGCACAACGATGAGCTAGGGCAGACAGCATCCTGAGAAAGACCGCCCTGTAAGCGTTTCCACCAGCATGTGTCTAAATCGGCGTCTAAATCAGAATACATTTCTCTGCCAGTACTGAAACATTTACTGGTAGTACTGGAAAACTTATAAAGGCGAGGAATGAAGCTGGTGACTCCCACTCATGATCGCCACATCACGCTCCTCTGAATTTCAGCGCACTGTGGTCACCGGGGCAACCAGGCTGCCCACGAGCAAGTCCGAGTTCTCGTCAACCTGGCAGTGAACCGCCTGCCCTTGTTCGAAAGTGGGAGGTTACGGTTTGCGCCGTACTTTGATGGTCCGGCGGGGGATTTTCTCACCTATTACGGAACTACTATGCATTATAGAAACTGCCGCCAAATCTACCCCCTACTCACCCTTCTCTGACAAAAACCGAGCAGTTGGTTTGTCGTCGCTTACAAACTGCCACCATGCCATTGCCTTTCCTATTCTCCCCCATACATACAGGGCAGAAATCTCCAACCTGAAAGTTATGCCCAAGCACCAGAGCGGATTTTAAACACACGAATTGAACTTGCCCAAACAAACTGAAGCCTTCCTTCCAAGCTATCACAGGAGCGATGGGTGGCTGCTCTGCGCAGCTCACAACGAAGCTACAGCTTCGCATCGCGGGCTGGGCCTTGAGGGTCGCCGCGGCCCAACAGTGCCCGGTCATCCAGAGCGGCCAGAGAGCCCTTCGCATTCCTGCTGATCCCCCCCCCCCCCCCTTTCACATCCTCTCATCCGACCCTTTGAAGAGGGTCTGATAAAACTATTACCAATCAACCAAGCCCAGACTTTTGGCCTTCCCCAGCATAAAGAAGGCGTACCAGGCACACCACTATACACGGCTCACTCTTTCACCCACAAAACACAGATTTGTGCAGAATGACCACCTAGATTACATTCCCTCAGCCCAAATGTACACATGGCGATGCTCCATTCAGACTGGCCTGACGCTGTTCACGTGATTCCAAAGTATTGATGCTACTCATTTTTCTATTCTCACCGACGTGCATGCGGAAGCTACATCAACGCTGCCGATACACCATAGAAAACGCCCCTAATGCAGCCTGGACTTGAGTATTAAAAAAATTCTTACGGACGCATGAATGCGTACGCAAGAGCGATGCTGGAGTAGCGAAGCATGTAATGTCGTTGCGTAATTTGACGCAAAGAAATAGAGTCCAATGGACTTCTTGTTTGAAGTGAAAGTTTATTTTTTTACAGAAGATAAAACTCGTGTTTCTCTCTTTTTTAAAAATGGTCGGTGTCACGACGCAGCTGGCGTACGTCGTGTTAAGGCGTGAAGAGTGCCGCCGAAGGGGAGCAGGGGAATGCGCCGACAAAAGGGAGAGGCTCTCAGAGCAGCGTCGCGCGCGAATTTCGGGAGCCTCGGCCTAAGCAAGGAGGAATGGTCTGATCAGACGCATGTGTCGTAAAGGCTCGTTGTGGCATGTTTCTAGTAAGCCACGGCAGCTTGCTCGATGGGCCAGCGCCGAAGGCGAGCGGGCATCCGGGCAGCCTAGGCCAGAGCGGCTAACAGGACGCATATGTCGTAAATGATTTCTCTCCCCTCGTGGTGACATTTTTCTAGTTAGCCACGGCAGCTTGCAGCGAGGCGTGTGTTCGATATTTTCTGCGTTTATTTTGCATTGCAAGGCGTGTGTTTTATATTGCGTGGTTTTCTTTTGTGTTGTGATATGTTGCGTCGGAAAGGTGGCGGGACAGTCACCTATTGGCTGAGGGTGTAGTTTTGACGGGAGTACAAGATGTGTGCGCGCTAAGGAGAGCGCGGGAGGTTGGTTGGTGGCAGCCGGACAGATCGGTCGTGTGCGGCCGGTGGTGGTCCCGGGGTCGCGGAGTTTGAGACGCGAGTTCCTTGAGCGGCGGCCGGGCGGGTTGGCCGTGTGGTGGTCCGGAGTGGCGAGAGTTTGGAGTTTTTTTTTGTTAAAGCGGAGAGGCCGAAACCTCTCGTCATATGTAAATCAGTTCTGTAAATATTGTAATAAATAACTTTTTGACCAACGTCAGAAGACCTGCACGCGTGTCTCAAACTCCCCAGTCGCGAAGTACGTCCCCCGGGTCACTCACGAGAAATCAATGCTATCAATGCGGAAAGCTGGTCTAGTTAGTATGTCATCATTAATTAAAAGTCTAGCGCATAAAACTGGGACGCAGACAAAGAAGAAGACAGGACAAGCGCTTGTCCTGTTTTCTCTGCCTGCGTCCCAGTTTTATGCGCTAGTCTATTAATTAATGATCACTCACGAGACCCACCCTCTACCACTCCACGTCAACACCTGGATGCAACAACATCGCACAATAGAGAGAGGGAAAAAATCGTAACTGTCGGTTGAGTGAGGTGTTATGTTAAATGAATTATCTCATCTGTGTGAGATAATGTGGCACATTGGATAAGGTATTATAGATGGGGACCGGGGAGAGGGGATCTACAAGAATGAGTACACGAGTGGAGGCCGGTATAATCATCGCGGTCACTTCTTGAACCAGAGGTAGATCAAGTCTTAATGCGTGTTGTTAAATGGTGTATATCAACAAAGAAAATGCTATAATTCTCTTGGTATCAGTTTCGTGAGCGCTTATTATCAGTGGTGTTCCCAGCCAAGCGTTTTGCAGAGGCATGGTCAGTAGGAATAGACATATTTAAAACGATAATAATATAAAGCTTTCAAGCTTTATCCATGAATTCTTCTCTACAATGAACTCTGTTTGTTACCGTTTGGGCATTTCCAGTCAGTAAAGCGATGAACTTCAATATTTTATCCATTGTTGCGAGATCGTTGAAATATGATCAGAGGCAAATATTAATCGAAAAACCTTACAAAAGAAGAAATCGCCATTGTTAACGCGTTTCAAGATTCGCCAATATGTTTAGCTGTAAAAGTAATAAGTTCGCCGCACGAAAAGGTAGCCATAGATGGGGCGGAAGAAATGACAAGCAGGCATTTTTGCTGCGGATCTACGAAAATGTGTTTAAAATTGTACATTATGCAGCACAAAAGAAAGGAATGGACCGATGTAAGTAACTGCGGCTATAATTTTCCTGCTGGTGTCTCTCAATCAACAAAATCCTCGTAAAGAAAAACAGGGCAAAGGAACCGGTACCTAGGAAATAATTGTATCTGAACAAAAAAAAAGAGTGAAGACGAGGATATCACTGAATACACGAATGGGCAGCCTTTGCTAAAAGTAACCGAGCAACAGGTTTTTCTTTGTCAAACGTATAACGGAGCCGTTACGGCAAGCACAAAGACGGAAAAGTGTCAAAACGTGAAAACAGGGGCTCACCTTACATAGCACAGATATCTAGCCTAAGGCTGCCGGAAGTTCTTCCCTGCGCGGCCAAGAAACAAACCACCTGTGCCCGGTTACTAATGGCAAAGACGGTGCGTCCTAGCGGTTCGCTCGCTTAGAACGCAGCAAGATCTGTAACTGTGGTAAGCTGCTCAGAAATGCAACGGCTGCAGCCAAAGGCATGATCGCTTGGAACAGGGATCAGCTTATAGCTCGCCTGCACTTTCTCTCCGACTTTACTGCTATCTTTTCGAGCAACACTTGCTTCTCATTCTCGGGTACTCTGGAATTTCTCGCAGATGAAGAGCCGTTGGCTTATTGCTTCCATACCTCGTTCAAGCACGGAAGAACAGGAAAGACAGGACACTTAGTCGCGTTGAAATTGAAATATAAACCTGCTCTTGTTTGGCTCGGTCAAGAAACTAGCGGATATCGCGAGCCCCAGCTGTATATGCAAAGCATGCGTGCAGGTTATTGCTTGCTTCGGCGTTGAACAGGAGTCTGTGCGGAACAATCCAATATTTTTACTATTATGAAGTGAGATAAAAGAAGCTGTTCAAATATTCAATTACATTAAACCGATACGTCCCCAGAGAAGCAAAATAGATTCTCATTGTAGCTCTCATCAGCCACTGTGTTGTACTTGGGAGATTTCGATGTTTTATTTACAGTTCTTGATTTATGGAGGTTCAACGTCCCAAAGCGACTCAGGCTATGAGGGATGCCGTAGAGAAGTGCTGCGGAAATTTTGAGCACCCTGGATTCTTTAAGGATCACTGACATCACACAGTACACGGGCCTCTAGCATTTCGCCTCCATCGAAATGCGACCGCCGGTGCGGTGATCAGCCCCTCGTCCCTCAGGTCAGTAACCGAGTGCCATAACCACTCAGCCACCGCGGGGGCCGCTTCCATGTTTTCGGGGGGTGTTTGTAGATATAGAGTATGACAAACAAACAAGCAGAGTGGGGCAAAGTAAAAGAATGAAAAATAAGAACCTTTGTCTACACCACTTTCGTATAACAGGCTTGATCCAATTGTAATATACAATAGGAGGCTCAAGGGCAATTTTGGTTTTGGCCATCCGAAAGTGGAAATAATAAAATAAAGGTAGAGGGAGAGCTACTGAAGCGAACCACAGACGAAGCAGGGGCCACGGTGAGACTCCTTTGATCTCCGCTGAGAAGTATAGGGAGGGATGTGAAATGGGATATTGGATATAGAGATGCGGGTATGGGAATTAGAAAGGAATGGGGAAAGTGGAAATTTTCTGTATTTCTGATACCTTTGAGCTCATTTCCAGGCCTGCGTGGAGGGAGAGCACTCAAATTTGAACCGATAGTGTGGCTCTCGGCCTCCAAGCGTACTTCCATACCAATAGAGAGCGTTTGCTGGAGTCTGCGACTGTCCAAAAGAGGATAACCTAACAGAGCTCGACTGAGATCACCTCCCCGAAACAAGGTTCCGCCACCCCGACCTTCGAACAGTACTTAGATGACAGAGTTTTCGCCCGCCCGTTCGATGCTACGGCTCTTGATCCAAGGTAATCGCTCGAAGTGGGAACCCTTTCACGGTTTTCGAATGGCGTCGCACCAACGGCGTTCGCCCCCCTGACATACAGTATGAAAGCCATTATTCCGTGCTGTATTTTTTCGTTCTTCGAATTTAAGCTTCGAGTTTAAGGAACTGCTGCTTTGAGAAGAATTCGAACAGCGAACAATGCCTAAAGCAAGCATTAGCCTCACGGGTCTACGCTGGTGTCAATGCGCGTTTATTTGTCCCTTTCTACAAACTTTTTTTCAGCGAAGTTAGCTGCTTGGAGTGGTCTACCGCTCAAATATTTACACTGCCTGGTAGGATAAGCCAGATACGGGCTTCCAATATGGACTCGCGCACTCTCCGTTGCGAATGGAGAGATTTCCAAGGATATGATATTGGGCTCTCAGACTTTATTCCGGTAAACAGACGCGTCTAGGCGGGCTGCATGAAACATATTGCGGGAAGCGCATTTGAAGAAAGACCTTTCATCGTTTTGGGGGGCAATATTCTTCCCGAGCACTTCCGACTCAATTCCTTTGCTTACATTTGCTTATTTATTTCTTTCAGGCTTTCATATATTCGGCGGAATTGAAGGACCGTAGGTAAATATCATGTCGGCTACGCGTATAGAGTGGAGTTGAAGCGAGAAAGCCAAATGGAGCACGAGAATGCCACTTTGTCCCCACATAAAAATGCTTCCAGGAGCATACTGGCATTTTTTCAATGGTACCGCGCAAAGTGGTTTTTACCCTTTAGTGGTAAATACCCGTCCAAGAAAAAAACAACCCTGCACAGCGGCGATTTCTTTGAGATGACAGGGGCAGCCATTCCCAGCACAGATTTAGGGGTGCTCTGTAGTGAAGCTGCTCTGAGAGCGAAGTCATCGAAGGAAAAATACATGATAGATGTTAGAATGAATTTCTTTGTTAACCTCACAGAACATGTGCGATTTCTCAATCTTTACATTGAATGCTGCGAAAACCATCGTGCGACACAAAAAAAGAAGAAACAAGCATGGCGGTTGTTGTGAAGAGCGCGACATGAGCAAGAAAACTCCAGTTATCTTTGTTCACCTGAAACTGTCTCAAAACATTCTTTATTTTTTACAAGCACCTACTGCGATCGTTCAGTCGTTATGGCTTTCAGCTGCTCCCCACAAGTTCGGGGATCCTAACCTGGCAGCGGCCACACCATGAAAATGTGACGACACCCTTTTTTTCAAAACAAGAAAGCAGTGCACCCAAGAGAACGTCGCTTGGCTGTGACGTTTCTGGCAGGGCTCTACTGGGACCTGTCTCGTACCTTGCCATGTTGGTTTATAAGATAGAAATGCAGTGTATGTTTTCCAGAAACTAAGAATTCGCGCGTGAAAGATGTCGCAGGGTCCAAAATGTTTGCCCAATGGCGTGTCTAAACAACCATTACTGCAGTTTCGCAATCTTCAGCAGACATTTCAGTTATTTTCATTCGTGCGCGCCTTTCAAAACTAAATCTTAAAGTCAACTAACTTCAATCACTGGTATTGGGAGCTAGAGAAATGTTCGCTGGCGCTCAGCGTTTTGAAAAAGCTCCTAACGCTTCACTTGCAGTACCATAAGGTTTCCACTTGTTCTGAAATAACGATGAAGCCTTCCGGTAGTTCATTTTTTGTAGAGCTCTATGTCTGATCGATTATGTTTTGGGGAGCTGTCTTACGGGCACTTTAGTGTGCCATACGAAATAATGGCACAACATACAAAGCTGTGAGTGTACTTACAACGCCCTCATTCACGAAAGCAGTACTGAGGAAAAAATTTTTTTTTGCGAACACTGCAAAGATCAGTGAGAAAACCAAGTGACCAGATTGTTTGCAGTGAGCGGGCATGCAGAAGTGCTGCATTGGCCCAGATAACTGTTTCCAGAACGTAAAGACAGTAGACGGTAGACGTGAAGACAACTTTTCAGAGTGAAGCAGGGCAATAACTACAGTGTAACTAAATTGCAGTGAGCTGCCTAGGTAAGTGATGCGGAGTTTCAACTTTTTTGACCAGGACAGAGGCCAGGAAATTGGGTTCAGTTAGTGTTCGCAAAGTGCTTTGTAATGTGGGCCTGTACTGATGTTAACTTTTATTAGCACTACGTCACCAGAAGCGATATCAGGACTACTGTCAACGGCGCTCAGAGGCGTCAAGGACGCGTAATTCGAGGAACAACAGAAAGTGCTTGCTCTGATAGAAGTGAACCACATAGATGAATCATGCTTTGGATGAAATCAGGTGAAAAAGCCCTGTTCAATTCAAAGCAACAAGAGAGATTCAGGTTGCTGATATAAAAACTAAAATACAGCTACCTATAAGTGATTTCCACCGCGTCATACTAGAAGCACCTGTGTCGAGCATATCCTAAATGTTTATCATCTGAACGGAATAACAATGTTAGCTATGGGCGTGGTTACTGTGCCGTGGGCACGTTCACATGAATGCGCTACTTTAGCTAACAGTTTCCTTCGAAGTGCAGCTTCCTGAGTAAGAAGCTATGACACCTTCAGTCATTTTGAAAATTCAAGTTAAGGTCCGCAAGCACTCTCTTTTTTGCAAGGAATTTTATTCATTTCGCACTTCCAAAATGACACCCACACGAAAAACAAGAAGCAGCCAGCATGATGAAGACAAGGAAAAAATGATATTGACATCTAAAGTATAAACTATTTTTAATGAAAACGCTTACCATACCGTCACTATCAGCATCACTGTTGTTATCACCTGTTATCGGTCTTGCTAACGTTGTCATCATTATATGCTCACCCGTGGTGTTTGGATATCATTCCTTCTCTCTTCTATTTCCATCATCACAACGCTTTTTCTTGTCCTATACCCTTCCCCACTGCAGAGAAGAAGGCTGGATGAAGAGCCTTCAGGTCGCCCTCTCTGCTTTTCTTGCAAATATATATCCATATCTCTCCCTTTCCTGCTGACGCTCGTGTGTTAAATTAAGTGCACAGATGTTCGTAGCCATTAAAGTCAGTGCGCAGAAAGCTGCCACTGCTTGACGAACAAAGAGATGTCTTTGAGATGACCCCAAGTTCAACGAGGACATAGAAAGCAGCCATCGAAAGCGCCCTGCGCTACTTGTTCGTATATGCTAAAACGCCTAGTAATGCTACCCCTGCATACAGCTTACTAAAGAATGAGGGTGCGTGCGTGCTTGCGTGCGTGCGTGCGTGCGTGCAACTGCCAATATAACAGCTTGCCTATGTTGCTTCAGGGCTAAGCTTGCCATCTGCATTATGGGTATCTTTTTACCAAAGTATTGTTCCCAGCCGCATTTGATATATTTTTTTGTTTTTCCATAAAGTTACTCTTCGTGGTTGATGTGGGGAGAACTTCAGATTTAGCTCTTCTCACGAATCAGATTTTACAGATCCAAGGTAAAATGGAGGCGTTGATCCAGGCTTGAGCGCCTGCCTAGAAATCAATTTTATACATCAACAAAGTTTTGTAAGGAACTGATAGTTTTTTCTTCTAAGCCACCGGGGTGTCTCAGTGGTTATGCGTTCGGCTGCAGACCCGAAAGACGCGGGTTCGATCCCAACCGCGGCGGTCGAATTTCGATGGACGCGAAATTCTAGAGGCCCGTGCAATGTTCGATGTCAGTGCACGTTAAAGATTCCCAGATGATCGAATTTGCGGAGCCCGTGACTACGACTTCTCTCATAGCCTGAGTCGCTTTGTAACGTTAGACTCCCATAAACCAAACCACAGTTTTCCTCTCTATGACTAAAACAGCACTAAGATTTGCATTACGGCAATTAATATTTTGATGCGGTCCACTTAAAATATGCCAATTTCTTCATACAATACGAAGTGGTGGAGAGCAATTGTTTTGCTGTTGCAATACCCTGCGCACATTCTATTCGGTTGTTTACCAGTTTGAGGTCAGAGCATGACAGCCTCCAAAATGCATATGCTTCTTTTAGTTCCACAAGGAAATAATAAAAGAAGTTGCCGTCTTGCAACATAGCGGCTGACGCTTCTCATTACATTCAATGTTTGAAAGGCTCAGAAAATCCTGATCGAACGATTCTTAGAAATCACGCCCGTCCTCCATAAATTATTAACGTTCTCCTGCGTTTTCTGGAATAGCCTGCTTAGTACGCGCTAATAAATTTGTGTGCACAGCTCGTCGAACGTTTGAGTACGCAATGTTCGATTCCCTCCATTTTGCTCGCCTACATATATCTGCCGGCCAACTTTGGGTACCAAAGCAAACGGTGTTTTTTAATACTGCTACCTTAGTTCGCAAGCTCTCCTTGACATATAATTTATAATTTTAAAGAATCTACAGCTGAGCACTGTATGCTATAAAAAATTAACTTTTGGTTTGGATGGCAGATTAGGAATCACGCTTGTCAAAGCCACAACAATGGTAGGCTTGTCTCTTTGCCGACGCAGATTCGTAACTGATCGGAACCAAATTTTCTCAAATAATGAGGGTAATAGTGCTCTGAAGTCTAGTGCCGAACGGGACGGATAGTCGACATAGAAGAACATGCGAACTTGTGCAGGGACAAGGGCTTCAAGTACAACAATTTTACAGGATGTGGGATTAACGAGGAAGGAGGATTTCTCCAAGTGGCTGATCGAGAACAATAAGAGCAGGAGCCTTCTCCGGTTCCTACATGCAAACACCTTACATGATTTACTTTAGTGTGAAGCGAACCCAAATTATTCCTTTATGGCAAGTGCACGAAATAAATAAAAAACAACAGAAATTATTCTCTTCAGTGGAAGGCAAGTTTTCGCTGAAGAGACCAGATCACCCAGCTGCGGCATCAGCACCACAAACAAGATACGGGGCCGCGCCGATGCAAATCCCTTGAAATTGTGCGACGAGATACAGATCACCTGTGCCAACACTACTGGAGGGTTTTAGAACAGCGTGTTTGCTCAGGCGCTCCGCTCAGCCGGGGAGCGTGAGTGCTACTGTGCATGGGCGAAACGCTCATGCATATGCGAGCGAACAGACCCGCTTATAGGCCGGGCTCGGGCTCACGGGCCGAGCGCAGCTGGGAAGAATGAGGCTTCTCTATGCGTAACTTCTCTTATCACAGTTTGGTGTTCAAAAAGAAATAATAGCCGAATGTTTTGTCCTCCAAGGTATAAAATAATTAGAATTTTTTTGATCTACACAAGAGCCCATAGACTACTTTTTATTATTAGTTCCATAATTTAAACCCAAGTGGTGCTCCCGTAGTTTGTGTTTCCGCCCGGGATAAATTGTATTTAAAACGCAGCAACCTGATCAGTTTAATCATTTAGTGTGAAGAGTACTAATGCGCAAAAATGATCTCAAGATCTGTTGACGATAACCTCGCTACGCGAGACACTGCTCTCAAATTTTGGTATGCGGGGACACCGGTAGTTGCCCATTTTGTCGCCAAACCTACCTTTGGCAGGACGTGAATACAGATTGGGATTGTTTAGTGACTCTGGTTCTATATTCGCATAATCGCAGGCGCGTCAGATTGCATTCTTATGCAAAGTACGTGTACTCACTTAAAACACTCATGGTTATGAATACAAACAGACCCATAAAGTGCTTAATTTCTGTCTGGATTAGTTAGAACACCAAACTGTGTTTTTTATTTCATTGACCACCGTAGCTACTAAGCAATCCCAGTTGTCCCGTTTCTTGAAACCACAGGGGGGCTTAAGAAAAAATACAAAACCAGTTTATATCATCAAGCTAAAGGTTAAAGTAATGAGAGTTCTCGCAACCCTCACCATTCGGTAATGCTCCGCGTGACTCGTGCGGGAACAGAGAACATTAGACGTTTTTAGCATACCGGGGACGTACTACCGGATACGTATACTGGTTTACCGGACGCCGGCTCCACACGCGCAGTGGGTCCCCCTTACCCTCAACAATGCCTCTGCGCATGCGCGAGAGGGGTCTGGTAAACCGGTATACGTCTCCGTCAGCACGTCTCCTGTATGCTGTAAACGTCTATTTTCTGTGCGCCGTTCTGGACGCCGGCGGGCTGTTCAGTGCCCTCAATGACAAGTTAAACGCACAATAATTACCCCCGCAAGTGGAACGTTGGACAGCCGCTGCCATAGCTCATTTGGTAGAGCACCTTACGCGACGTACGGAGGTCGTGGGTTGGCATCGCACTGGCGGCATGCGGTGTTTTTCCTGTACTTTTTAACCAATTACTTTTCAGTCAATAAATAGTGGATCACTAGTTTTCTCCTCAAGAACACCTCGAATAAAAAAAAAACAATTCCTTCGTGCTTCCCTTTGTTTCTTTTAATGTTGACTTCCTTCGTAACTATGTTTTTTTTTCAATTACGACCTATCAAAACCAATCTTCAGCTTGTTTACCGCAACATCGAAAAGGACACAAGCCTTGGAGAACAATAAGACGATTAAGTTTCAAACATCTTTCTTAATGCTAATCCTCATGAAATTGTAATAAAACCGAAGCAAAAAGAAACAAATCAGACGTGAAATGAAATGCTCTCGGCACTCGTATTTTGCCTGCTGCCTTTTCACTGCGATGACAGCTAAGGAGAAACCACTCATATCGATGCCTTCACGTGAGTGCGACAGTGGCACACCGCATTTCCTGACGTATCTCTCTAAGCCGATGCGCCATCGTTTACATGTAAGACATACAATCTGGCTGGGCAGTGGTGCCACGCATAGTGAATGCTCTAGACTGCCCTGCCGCTGCCATATTGCGCGCTGTCTGCGTTGTTTCACGGCAGACAGGCTGTTGTAGGCAGTGGATGTGGCAGGCAAAAGAGTCTCCCCTTAATGCAATTGGCTACGTGCCACCTGTTTCCATTCACCGTGAAAGTCGACTCGCCCTTCTAGACCTACCCTCTTTGGCTGTTTAGTGCGACGCGCTATCCTGGTGCATTTTCGTAGTCTTCATGAGTGCGATATGCCTCTAGTATGATACAATGCACTGCTGCTGCAGTAATTTCAAGCGCTTCTTGTAATTAATTCAGTCTCGATGAACCCCTTCAGTCTTATTAAGCCCTCCCCCCCCCCCCCCCCAAAGGGCTGGAAGTCTGTAGTTGTGACGTGCTTTCTGTGGCATATGTAGTTAACGTACCTAATTGGCTCAGCGTCCGCGAGGTAAGGTTGGCGTGACGCAGACAAGGGCAAGATCATGTTCTCTAACCGGATTTAATCTCTTTTGGTCCTGTAAAACTAGTGCTAAGGAGGGCGCCGGCTTACCGCCTATGAGCATAAAAACCTTTTTTGTTCGCGCTTAAGCGCTTAAGATCACTCATGAGCGGATTCACGCGCACCCTGATAAATACGGTGGGGAGACGGCATGCGTCAGCTGCGCTGAGAGGCAGGGTCACTTCTCTGAAAGAGGATAGTAGCGATGTCGAGATAAGCAGTCTAGAGGAGTCTCAAATGAACGACTTGGCGAAATTCTGCACGGCTTTGTATTTCTCTATGTTGAACAATTTCGCAATTTCATATAGTATATTAGAGTAGATTGCAATGAACTGTCGAACCGGGCAGTTGTTAAGCCATCAAACTTTATTTGAACAGCGGTTTCATGACACTACTGAGCTAACTTTCAGTGTTCGCGATGTGAACACAGTTGTTAAAAAATCTTTCTTTTCGTCTGGCCGCCACAAAAACAAACGAGGAAGTTTGTAAATTTATCAACTGCATTCGAGTTGACAGATAGAGAGAAGGCAGCACTGCTGCGTTATGTAGAAAAAGCGAAAAATTCTGGAATAAAACTGCACTCTTGCAACAAAAACGAGCTTTTTCTAGTTACTTGAACCACCGCAGTATTTGAGAAGTTACACATCTTAAGTATTTTAGCTTGATGTCAGCCAACAACTAGAAGTGTTTCTCAATGTTCTGAATTTTTGGTTCTGTCTGTTTCTATAATTAACCTCCCTTTAAAGCAATTTTCCTAGTGAAGTTCTTATTGCCAGGTGTACTAAACCGCAATGTGTCTTATACGCTGTCAGAAAAGATTTCAGGGAATTTTTCCACGTCTTTTCTATTACAGAAACTATCACATGTATACGACGTTGGTACCTATACACTGGGACCGTGGGCCATGTGTCAGTCGAATATCCTTTAAGCAGGGACAAGTTTTTACGAGCGTCATAGCACATACAACGTATCAGAAATATAAGTACGATGTAGCAGCAGTTTCGCTGTCTTACTCACGCTGCAGTCCCACTAAATGCACCTCGTGGCCTCGACAAATGCTGAGATCGCATTGAAACGCAAAAGTAACCACGCGGTTTCGTTTATGTACGAGAGAAAGAGCCAGCTGCCTCAGAAAGATGAGGAATCTTTGTACTGTAGTTTATATACTTTGGAGGACTGCTATTCTTTTTCTCGTTCTGTTTGTAGAATACTGCGAAATCTTGGGAAATGTGGCCAAGCATCCCTGCTTCAAAGTGCAGACAGGCGCAGAGAGAGACAGAGGAACAAATCACGAGAGGCAAACCGCAGACAAAGGGACAGAAGACGACACAGGACAAGTATTAATGAGCAACACACATGTGTAGGCATAAATTCGAAATGAATGCACGTACGTATGTCATTCCGGTACTAAACCATATCTTGCCCAGAATTGGACTGATCATTCAATCCGGCATTAGGCATCTGACATCCACGGCAATGAAAGTGAGTTCCCTTTAACAACAATCAGCTTAAAATGATTGCTCGCAGTGTTGTGAACGTAGTGTATTTTTCTACAGTGAGATTATAAAATATATACAAAAGAGAATTCTGGTGAACAAGGTGACTTAATTCTGCAAAGAAAAGCACTGTTACCTAATGGCACCATGGACGGATAAGGCCTTTAATTTTGACCTATTACAGAGGACGCAAAGGAGCTATTACGGAGGGAGGCGACGTGAATGAATGGCCGTTTGCGCGAGCACTACAGTAGTGCTTGCCTCATGCTGTCCTGCTATGCACTGCCAGTACTGTGGTTGCCAGATGCACATATCACCTTGAAGCTGCAGGGCGAGGAATGCTGACAAGTTATAGCTATATTTAAAATAAATATGAGAAATGGAAAATATATGGACAGGGGTCCATCCTCAACTTGGAGGATAAAGAAATCCTGTTTCTAATGCAGCTAAATGTGCGCATAAGATTTACATCCAGCTGAGCCCTAATATATATTGAACGAAACTGGACCGAAAAATCGAAAAACGAAATGAAGAAAACTCGAGACATGGTGTCTTTCTCCACTGCTTTACCACAATCCAATCATTCAGTTTCAATATGCGTCGCGTGCCGCTGTCGGCATCTTTTTTTGTAGCGGTGTATAAGAGATTGCTTGTCTTTTGCCTGCGTGCACCTCGTGCTCTAGTACGCAAATGGAAAAATGGTGATAAGCTGTGTGGTTATCCTTGTTGCCCAACAAGAGCAATTGACGCCTAAAAGAAACCTCGAAGGCACACGTCAATATGCGTGCATGTCCTCCTTGGAAACATTGTAACAGATAGAATAGCTGGTCGAGGAGCTTTGTGATTGAGCGTAAAATCGATGAGCAGCCCTTATTGTTACCAGCGCAAAGGACCATATTCTGTGCCTTGTTGGGTAGGCAAGGCCAATCAGTACCGCTCCATCTTTACTGTTTTCTGCTGCCCTAGATATCATGCTTTGGAACCGATAGAAGTTTTCTCCGTTGAAGGTGGCTAGGGAAACCGCCTCCCGTAGCTCGAGAAACTACTGCTCGCTATCACAACTGCATCCAGAGCGCCGGACGTCTTTATTGGACATCTAGTAGTGACCTAGAGCACTTTTGATATTTCCGACATCTCAAGTGAGGGCAATAGATGTCTATTATTAGATGTTTACGACAATCGAGGTCGTACGCAAGCCCCACTGCAGATTGTAGAAGTATAACCTGGACATTAGAAACTTTCGAGATGCACGGTACTTAAACGCGACGGGCTGTGCGCAGAGCATGAACTTAAGAGTGGCTGTAATTAATGGAGCAACTTACTGCAACCTGCGTGTTATTTTTAAAACACAGAAATGTCTTTGGGCATCAGAACCGTTTTGTTTGCAACTGTGAGATCTAAAGTGGATAAAGTATCCGAGTGTGTTTCAGTGCTTAGCCTGTTTGGAAGCCACAGGTCTGCTGCAATACAAGAGGTACAGGATATCATAATGGCGAATCAGTTTAAAAGTGACGTGCTATATATTTTTTCTTTCTCAGCGCCTTCGGCATGTGCCGTGCCAGTTATGGGGAACTTGCGCTGAAGTTTGCGGTGCCGATTGCAGCGCCATAGCACACTGCCTAGCTAGAAGAGCAAGCAGTTTTTGGGTAGTAGTCTTAGTACTTTTCCGCGCCACCTTCTGACACTTATTGGCGTGAGCCTCCAGGCTCTATAAAAGGCGCACGTCCCGTGCGTCAGCTATCTGGGCTACGGCGAGAGAAGCTAGGCAATAAATGCTGTCAGCCAAACGCGGGTATCTAATCCCGTAGAATGTGTTCTCGCGTTTGCAGCGGCCCAAGCGGCTGACAAAAGCAGTTTTGAGTCGCCGAATGAAACAATTGAAGTGCAACCTTGGCAGCGCAGATTCCCCACTGTAATAGTGTAGTTTGAGCAGGACAATTGTTCTTGTACTTTTATCAAGAATGCAAGACGCCAAGCCGCACTTCTTGTTGGGCGTGGCTTCGATTAGAGAAATTCTGAACAAAATTCTCCCGGCTAAACCGGACGCTTCTTTGCAATCGTACTTTGTTCAACAGGTGCATTTAGTGGTAATTTTTGTTGCATAACAACTTCTCGTCGTGCACTTTCAAAACTGGAATTAATCGAAAGTCTGCATGGTGTGCGATGAAGCCGGACAAAAAAAGATGGTTTCAAAAAAATTGTAACGGCTGAGTTGTTTCTCGCCATCGAAAAGTTAAGCCGCGCTCTTCGTTTGGTGTCTCATGTTCCTCTGTTTTCGTAATTCTGCTGCCCAAAAGATCTGTTGCGGACAGTAGAGCTGTTGCGAAACCATCTTTTTTTGATCCGGCAGCTTCAGATAGAACGCGAACTTGTAATTAATTTTCATCGATTCATGCAGGCATTCCACCAAACCCTGGTACGAAACAAAACTTGCCACAAAACGCAACCTCTGTGCGGAGTGTGAGTGCAAACAGGCATCCATTAGACCAAGAGAACGTTTTTTTTTTAATTTTGTTTGCATGACTCATCCCTCGTTACATAACTCGCTCATTTCCACACACACACAAAAAATGATTTCACATTGTCAGGGTCTCGACCACGTCGATTTCGCTAATTTCGACTGACGCAAATAGTTCTATGAGTAGTATCTCTCGTCGAGATAGTAGCGTGAAATTTACGGCAATTGTTAAATATGTCGGCCACTCCTAATAATGAGGACCCTAAATTGTCACCTAGAGCGGGGAAATAAGGAACATATATTTGATTGTTTTTTTAATGTTATCTTTAGTCATTCGAGTTATAGGTGATTCAGTGAAATGATGCGGTGAGAAGGCGGTGTTTTTTTACTGGATTTGATATTATTAGTCAACTTTTAGCTGACGCAATTTGTTTAATTTGTTTAGTCGGTTTGGAGGATTTATTACCTACTTTATTTGCAGGTTTATCTCATATTTTAAATTGCCTCAAATCCGGGTATTCTTAGGAATAACACTGCGGACGACCAGTGAATAAAATTTAGATATTGCACTTGAAATCAAGACCGGTTTTGAGAGTGGCCTCGGCAGGAAGGCCTCTCGAGAAGACTGCTTTTTTAACAAAGGACGAATAGAACAAATGCCACATTTTCTGCGACTAATAACAACTAAGCTAACAAACCGACCTGTATCTGTCGTAAAAAAAAGGATACACCCATCCTATCTACGCGCTGTAAAATAAAGATAACATCAGCGTCGTTCTCAAAAGATGTACTGGGAAGAACGCAACGCAATCCAATACTATTTCTTACAGTGCCTCACGAATTTTGTCCCGACTGCCCTGAAAACGAAAGCTCTAGCGTGGCTTGTTATTGTAGATCAATGCCAAAGTGGGATTGTTGGTTCCTCTTGGTAGAAAATCAGCGTAAGCTACTAAAGCTTCTGGTCACTGTGGAAGTAAGGCGATCAGATCGAATGTTCCAGTCGATTTATTGTGCTATCCAGACAACAAAAGAGAAACGCCAGGAAGGACGAATGATATCGCTAGGTGGTCCGGGAGAAACGAAGATTCAGTTGCAGTTTAACAAGATTTATTGGATGCTTGTAGTGACGGGAAAGAAAAACGACAGCTCCAAGAGCCAACTACCAACGGTTTTCAGTGAGACACGCCTAGCGTTTCCGCGAGAAGAGCTTTATGTGCGCAGGCGAGTTGGTAGAGGTTGTTAAAGTACAGTTTGTTTTTACAAAACAGTCAGAGAGATTCAAAACTGTAAATTTTACCAAATATAGACAAACATTTACGGGCGATCAGTTATATTGATCCAGAGGAAATGCGACAGCATTTTCCTATCACTCGGCCATCCGTTCAAATTTTGATTCCAGTGTCTTTCACTACCAAATATATTCCAAATTCTGATTAAATTCTTATTTCGTTTACACTCATGATCGCTTCTTTTATTCATTTTTGCTGCCTCAATCTATCTCCGGCCTCTCCCGCTTCACCGCCTAAAAGTGGACATAGAAATCCTCCTAAGATTCATCCTCCGCCTCCGATGGTTGGCAGTTGGAGGCGTCACACAGATTCCAACGCAGTTGGGCACACAGTTGTCGCCTTCAGTTGTCTCCTAATGCTCCTAATGATATCGCATTAAATAAACATGCGAAAATAAAGGGGAATAAAGTGGCATATGTATTTAAACACCGCGTTTTAAGTGTGGCAAATGCAGCAATGATTATTATGTGGGAATAACTGGCATGCTGTTTTAAATCTTGGCCATCACTTCTGAATAGCCAGCATGGTTTTTGCAATTTATTTGTATCCGTCAATATCTGTCTTATCACGTCTCTAAGCACTTTTCTCTGCAAATAATGCTGTTTAGCAGTCAGCGCAGCTTCAGTTCTTTATCAAAATTCCTACCTTCGAATTTAGAAGCTATCTGCTCAGTGTTTGCATTTCAATGTACGTGTTTAAAATTGGGTTGCGATAGCTTCTACATTTTCTCACAGGCTCAATCCCTGCGTGTTCGCTTGCTAAGTATATATGTTGGAAGGTTCTAGAGTAATCAGAGCAGAGAATATAACTGTCGCATGATCAACAAAATGCATGTTTCTGAAAGAAAACTAGGAGGTGTCTTAAACATAACAGCAAACATTTTACCGGCGCCTTTCAAGTTACCACTCCAGGCGCCATACGTGGGATATGTTAATGTAGCTTCCTTCTAAGTCCTGCGAGCTAAACGACGTTTATCGCCTTATTTTTTTCGGCAGTGCATTACAGCAAATTAGGTAGCTCAAAATATGCCCGTAGGCTTGTAACAAGAATGACATGCAATCAACAAAAACGTCATCGCAGAATGGCTATGAGAATTTGGCGGGAAATATAATAACAATACTTCTAAAATCTAAATGAGAGGCTTACATGCACAATGCTTATTTGTACCTGCTCTCAGAATAAATTTCAACATGGCTTGCGGTGACGGTTCATTCTTACCAAATAGCATACATATTGCGGTGCGCAGAACTAAAGGAAAATGCTGGCCTTTATGAGAAAATTTGCGGTTGTTAGCTTTCTTTTGTGGAAAAATTGCACGCAGGCGTTAAGAGCTCCCAAAATTAGACGCCCCGCTACCCTCCGCTACATGTTTTCGCAATGTTCGATGATTCCGCATTTTCCTCATATTTATGAGCTAGGACTGCGCACTGTCCTTACATGTTTCACTTAATACCACAACAGCGTTTACGCTAGTTTAGGAGCGTAATGTCTTCAGGGGCTTACTTTGAGATTGGAATACCGCGGAAAAGTCTGTTTGGACATAGCCCGCTTTTATAATGCAGAGAGCGTTACACAGGAGAAAACAACAACGTTTAGAGACGCTGTAGTATTTCTCATCCATTCCTGTGAAGAGCCGTTCCCGATGACGCAGCACTTTTGTAGCGATAGCTAAATTACGGTAGCATTTCGAGCCTGCAGCGTGGCGGCGCCGCCACGCTGTCATGTGGTTGGTTACGTGGTGCGGAGCAGCTGCCGGCGGCGCGGCGCCGTGGCTGATCGCGTGGTTTGTCACGTGGCTGCTCACGTGACCAAGTTCCACTCGGCCAGCTGTAGCTATCGCGTCACTCCAGGTTTAACCAGAGTTAAACCACCGCCAATTTTTTTTCTTCTATGCATGCTGAGTGTTATTGTTCGGTTGCACGTAAACTACTGTTTTGGTTTCTATGTTCTTGAGCCCAAAGCTAAAGAAAGTAGGCTCCCTAGAGCTAGCCTTCTCAATTTCGCAGAACCAATTATTAATTATATGCCGGGGAATATGTAGAGCACGAAGAGAACGCAAACTCTATATGGCTTAATGAAAGGAAAGGAACGGTGATGCGTTTAAAAATGGAGATAGCCCTGTCTTCTCAATGTGCGATGGGTCTTACAAAGATCCTGATTATGTGTTTTTTTATGTTTTGGACATTGCCGCAGAAAATGCCTATAAATATTAAAGCCAGAAACCTTAATTTTTTCGACGTTGCAGACCTGTTTTCTGATATTTGCGTTCCAGAACGTTCTTCGTTCTAAAAAAATAATATAGAAGGGGTGCGCCACCGTTTCGTAACAAAGGGCAAAAAACAAACCGGCGAATTGAGCGCTACCTAATGCAAGACTCCAATGAAACGGCATCAAAAAATAAATAAATTGTTTGAAAGAGAATGCAATCTGAACGATCCCCAATGTGTACCCTAATTTGGAGAAATAGACTGCAGAGTGTTCAACTCAGTTCCAAATCGCAGGCAATTCAAGAACTTCAGGTTAAACAAGAAAAGAATTACGTGAGCCGCCCGGTGTATTTTTCTGGCTAGAATAAGAAGCCAGCGCTCCGAGGTCCCGAGAACAGCAGACATGACATCACGCGGTTTTTCGACTGCACTGGTAGTTTTTCTTATCTGTTCTTCGCTGTTGTTCAAAAGAAGAATAAAATGTATGTTGCAGTTCTTAGCCTTAGACTGCGAAGAATATGATCACATGTA
Source organism: Amblyomma americanum (assembly GCF_052857255.1). Taxonomy (NCBI): domain Eukaryota; kingdom Metazoa; phylum Arthropoda; class Arachnida; order Ixodida; family Ixodidae; genus Amblyomma; species Amblyomma americanum. The sequence goes on along the minus strand of NC_135503.1, from coordinate 101,583,193 downwards.
TCTGCAATTCCGCAGTCAAGCCTATTGTCAACGCGGCCGTATATTGAAAGGCAGCAGGCGTACCAAAATCCAATTATGGTACATCGTAGCGGACAGCCCTTGTAGGTTATAACAACTATAGTTACGTAGCTATCCGAACGGTATAATACTCATACAAGCTTAAAGGAGCTCGAAGAAATGTAAAAGAAGCTTCAGGTGAATGATGCAAATAGCACAAAAAAAAACAAATTTAAAAGCGAATAAAAACGAGAGATAGGTCCAGATGATTCCTCCATATCCGGAAAACGGTGGGCTCATTGCTTGAAGCAATATATATGTGGCGCCTACTAGTTTTTCTGTGGCCATGACCGCACACACTTAGAAAGAAGCAAATGTGCTGCCTCGCTGCACCCCCCCCCCCCCAAACAAAAAAAAACGAAAATTGGTTTTCGAGGTAAGGAAATGGTGCAGTAGCTGTCTCACATTACGCTGGGCACCTCAACCGCACCGTAAAGGAAATTATAAAGGAGGGAGTGAAAGATGGAATGGAGAAAGAGCTGTCGTAGTGGTGGGCTCCGGTATTTATTTTCGACGTCCTGGGGATCTTTAACTTTCACTGACATCGCACAGCACACGTGCGCCTTTTGCGTTTTTCCTCCATCTAAACGCGGCTGGTGTCTTTTGTGTTGTAGTTAGATTCCAGGGCGTACTAACCTTTGGGGCCATGATTAGGCTACCGGATATGGGCCATATATCCCCAATGTGTGTGCGCTTCCGTGTTCATTCTTTTGTTTCGAATCCGAGTAGTGTCATAATTATTAGAAAATCATGTCAGTGGCACACAGTTTTTCTCTTGGTTCAGAAACAATGGCGTTACCCGCAGCTCTTTCTACGCTTGTTATTGAGGGAATAAAACTCACGGCACAGAAATTCACGCGTTCACGATACCATAGTGCGAAGGAGTGGCAGCAGTTAACTGAAATCCTCACTCGGTGCCCGGCAGAAGTTTTCATGTGAGTATAAGGAAGGTGGCTGTCAGGGGACTCCAATAATAAGGTAATTATTCGGGAGTCCAACACCTTAAATTCGGGTTGCGAATCAGACATGCTACTTCTGGGCCACGCAGGCACGTTCGTACGGCTTGGTTAAGGCGGGGCTTTATAACTATGCCTTGTCATCTTTCGCATAATAAGGAAACAGTGTCCGTGTGTGCTCGGGCAAAAGTGGCCACTGACGGGACCCAATAACGGCATCGCGTCATGCCCTTAAAGACAGAGCTTAAGTGCCCCAAACTTTTGTCCATCTCGGAACGGCGCATTTCATCTTTACCGCTCAAACGCTATCTCAAGAAACTTGATGTCCGGCCCAACTCTCCAGGGCGCACGGAGATATATCTGACATGCATGCATTACAGCGGATGTTTTCGGATCTAAGTTCTGCAGGTACGGTCTTGATCAACCAGCTAATTACAAAACTATCACATTCGGTTCACACTTCCCCATTCTGGAGAATATTCTTTCCAGTACAACACAGTAAAATCGCAGGTTTACGTGAGAGTATGCTTCAGCTAGCACTTATTTCTGTTTTGTACTAATTTCGCCCCTTTTAGCCCTAATTTCGATATTTCACGTGGTGACTAGTAAGCTGAGTAAACACCTTTTGAAAACTTTGAACTCTGTAGCGGATGCTTCTACACGGTCATGTAAACAGATTTTATCACTCTTAATAATATTGAATCCAGGATTCTAGCTCCAGGCGCATTTTCGAAAAATGTTTGTGACCTTACAATTGTTGAAGTTACGGTTTGAAAACTACTGGTGTTTCGAAGTTGCAATTACCAATCTCTGCTGCTCATTGTGCTGAGGTACGTGTGTGTAGATTAAAAAAGTAAGTATTTGATCCCGGTTCCAAAACCAACTTGCTTTCCCTAACGCCAGTATTCAATACGTAAGGGCGCATTCTTTTATTATAAATTACGTCTTGCTGACATCTGAGAGCATAAACTTGGAACAACATACAGCCTGAATTTACTTTGTTGTGGACGTCTCCAATATGCAATATACTTTATTCAATGAAGTTGCGGGGATCCACTCTACCACCCGTTCGCCGCGGGCGGTGCTTATCATCTGGAACTTTCCCTCGTGGTCTGCCGCGACTGCTGTTGCCTATCCGCTCCCAGCCCGCTCAGAGCAGCACCGGAAAAAGTGGGGCAGAGGCGCACGCGTCTTCACGTGGGAGGCCCGCCTTTTCCCCTTGTGCCTTTGGGCGCCGCTCGTGCAGTGCACGTTGTGAGTGAGTTGAGAGAGCGACGCCGGATAGAGCGAACCGACCCAAGCACTAATTATTCACTGCTGCCCGGGTGCCGCGTAGCTGTCCCCGTGCTTGCTGCCTATCTGCTACTGTCCGGCCGAGGCAACCCGTCATATTTTTGGAGATCCCAAATAAATTGTTTACCTATGGGATATTCCTCGCGTGTTGGCCTTCGCAACCCCAATTGTGTGGTCGATGCTAACGCAGTGCTATTGACCCTGAGAGCAGTGACTCGTGGGTGAAGAAATGGTGGTCTGAAGAGGCTTGAATTATCTATCACACGTATATCCACAAACATGGGAAAAGAAAGGGCCCACCGGCTGTTAGTAACCAAAAAATTGTGCAATGCCAAAGGATAATGTATATATTATCGCTTTGTTTGCTACGCAAGACGCGACTAGATTTATCTCGATTGATCGCAGCCAGGCAGAGCTGATTCGACGTTGTTCCGGAATGTTCTAGTAACTTTGCGCTCTTTATCTCGAAAGTTCGCTATCAGCTTTAAATTGAGCACGGCCGACAGCGGCCGGCATTCTGTTCGACGACCGCCGAGCACGCTTGTCGCTTCGCCGCCGCCGAGTGATTCAGTCCATTTTGGGTGCAAGTCAGCCCCAATAAACAGTTCTTTTAGAAGACCCTTTCGTCAGTCTTCATCGCTGCTTCGACTGCCGTCACTACTACGTGACATCTGGTGGAGGTGCGGGGTAGCTTTCCATGTTCCGGACGCCCACTTCAAGTCGTAAAGCCAGCCCTGAGCGCTTCGCACCCGACTACGAGCCAGCAGCTCAGCGAGCCAGCCGACGTCTCCAAGGAGAGGAGCCTGAGTTCGGGAAACTGACGGACCGCACAAGACAGCGAAAAGACGCGGCTACGAGCACCGCAACCTCGCCGAAGATGTCGACACCGATCATACTGCAGCAGCCGCGGGTGCCGCCAACTTTCAATAGATTCCTAGGCGAAGACCCTGAAGAATGGTGGGATCAGTTTGAGCGCGTGGCGTCATTCAACAAGTGAGATGATGCGGCAAAAATTGGACACGTGTTCTTCTCATTGGATGGCTCCGCATGCACGTGGTACGAAAACTACGAGTCGTCCCTTACGACATGGGAGCTATTTAAGAGAAAACTATTGAAGGTATTCACCAGTGTCGTGAAGAAAGAAAGAAAGAGCCGAACACCTCCTCGAGTCCAGGATCCAGCTTCCGAATGAGCCCGTCCGCGGATACGTCGAGGAGATGAAGCGCCTATTTCGCCGCGCCGATCCCGAGATGAGCGAGGAAAAGAAAGTTCAGTTTTTGATGCGCGGCGTAAAAGAACAACTCTTTGCAAGCCTCGTCCGCCAACTGCCAAAAACAGTCGAGGAATTCATGCAAGAAGCCTGCACGATTGAGAAGACCCTTGACGTCCGAGCTCGGCAGTACAATCGTCCTTCCTCTGCCTGTGCAATCCGTTCGGACACGCCGGCCACCACCAGCGACAGTTTGCGGGAAGTTATCCGCGAAATTGTCCGAGAGGAGCTGCGCCGATTACTGTCATCCTCCCCACAGCCACAAGCAGCGACTCTGATGGACGTGGTACGGGAAGAAGTGCAACAGGCACTTGGCACCCCGACGGCCACAGAACCCCAGGCCATGACCTACGCCGCTGCAGTAAGGACTGCCCAGCCCCAACGACAACCCCCACGTCCTCCCCGAGATCAGCCACTTGTTCCACAACGCCGCCTCCCAGCCCCCGCCCGCCCAGCCTATGACCGACGCTCAAGCCCCTGGAAATGCGTCGCCTGGAGGACTTCCGACAACCAGCCGTTGTGCTTCTTTTGCGGTGAGGCCGGCCATATTCTTCGTTACTGCCAGTACCGACGTATCGGTCTTCGAGGATTTGCCATTAATGCCCCGCGACCACACTTCGGGCAACGTCCGCAGGAAATCGACGAGTACCTGCGTCGAGAGGAGTACACGCCGAACCGCTTTTCGCGCTCACCATCGCCGTCAACCTCGCGCTTTGCATCGCCACGCCGCAGCTACGCAGCCGCGGTACGAGGAAGGTCTCCCAGCCCCCGTAGGGGAAACTGAAGGCAGCAACCTCTGGAGGTGAGGTTGCTCAAGAGCGAAACGCCGAAGATCCTCCACCGACCACGCCCCATGAAGACGCTGCACACGCGACGCCGCATGAAGACCGGCACTCGCTGCACCGACGCCGCACACAATGAGAACCCCGACCACGACGCAGGCTGCCTTGAAAACGACGCCACCACCCAGAAAACCTTCGACCACACGCCCCACCCGCGACTCGCATACGCGATGAAGCCGTGACCCGACGCCAAGAGCGACGTGCAATGCAAGAACCAGGACCTCTGATTTAGAAGTGACTATCGACGGCCGGAAAGTTACCGCTCTAGTCAACACAGGAGCCGATTACTCGGTGATGAATGGAACATTCGCTGCGCAGCTGAGAAAAGTCACAACGGCTTGGGACGGCCCACAAATTCGCACCGCAGGGGGCCACCCCATTACGCCATCAGGACGATGCACAGCGCGAGTGACTGTCAAAGGACATACCTATCCTGCGACCTTTGTTGTGCTACCGCAATGCTCCCGCGAAGTGATCTTGGGTATGGATTTCCTTAATGAGCATCAGGCGATCATCGACCTGCGATCCAAGCTTATCACGCTTTCGACGGACGAAGCCATCGCTTCGATGAAAACTCGAGGAAAATCACGTTGCTCTGAGTGTCTTGTAGGAAGAAGTGAGCGTCGCACCCCGATCAAGCGTTATCCTGACCGTAGGCGCCACGAAAGCCATTAACGCTGAAGCCATCATCGAGGGCAACATGCAGTTGCTCCTAGACCGAGGAATCAGCATCGCAAGAGGCATCGCACATTTGCGCAATGGCCAGGCCGAAGTACTGCTGACTAACTTCAGCGAATACCGGCACATTAACAGAGGAACGACGATTGCTTTCTTCGACAAAATATCTAATGTACGAGACTCCTTCGCCCTCTCCGACCCCTCCGCGTAAGATTCGCCTGACCAAGAGAACTTGCCCACTTTCGACATCAACGCAGCCCTGCACCGGAACAGACAAGACCAGATCCGCAATCTGCTTCAAAGCTACAGTGAGTGTTTTTCGACATCGCCGAAGGTGCGACAGACGCCAATTGTCAAGCACCGAATTATAACGGATCAACACGTCCGACCTCTCCGTCAAAGCCCCTACCGTGTGTCACAGCGAGAACGACAAGCCATCCGGGACCAAGTCGAAGAAATGCTTCGCGAAGACGTCATCCAGCCTTCAAACAGCCCATGGGCGGCACCGGTTGTTCTAGTGAGAAAGAAAGACGGCGCACTTCGATTCTGTGTGGATTACCGCCGCTTGAACAACATAACAAAGAAGGACGTCTACCCCCTCCCCCGCATCGATGACACACTGGACCGCCTCTGCAACGCCAAATATTTCTCATCGATGGACCTCAAGAGCGGCTTCTGGCAAATTGAGGTCGACGAAAGAGATCGCGAGAAGACAGCATTCATCACTCCGGATGGGCTGTTTGAGTTCAAGGTGATGCCATTTGGTCTCTGTTGGGCACCAGCGACGTTTCAGCAGTAATGGATACAGTGCTGGCAGGCCTGAAGTGGCAAATTTGTCTGGTATATTTAGATGACGTCGTCGTCTTCGCCTCGAACTTTGAAGAGCACCTCAAAAGACTTCGAACAGTACTAGACGCAATCAAGTCGTCTGCCCTAACCTTGAAAGCAGAGAAATGCCATTTTGCCTACGAAGAGCTGCTGTTTCTAGGCCACATCGTTAGCAAGGAAGGAGTATGCACAGACCCGCAGAAAACAGCTGCTATTGAACAGTTTCAACCGCCGGCCGATAAGAAAGCAGTGCGCAGATTTCTCGGACTATGCGCATATTACCGACGATTTGTGAAAAACTTTTCGCGCATCACCGAGCCCCTGACCCAACTGACGAAGGCAGACGTGCCGTTTAAATGGGAAGCGCCGCAAGCAGAAGCCTTCAAGGAACTACAGGGTCATTTACAGTCCTCACCGATCCTTGCGCATTTTGATGAAAACGCCGATACTGAAGTTCATACCGACGCAAGCAGCGTGGGACTAGGCGCCGTCCTCGTTCAGAAAAGTGACAGGCTGGAGAAAGTCATCGCATACGCTAGCCGTTCCCTCTCCAAGGCCGAGGCTAACTATTCGACAACTGAGAAGGAGTGCCTTGCCATCATCTCGGCTACGTCGAAATTCCGCCCCCACCTTTACGGACGATCGTTCAAGGTGGTCAGCGACCACCACGCGCTCTGCTGGCTTGCCAATTTGAAGGACCCCTCTGGCCGACTCGCTCGATGGAGTCTGCGTCTCCAGGAGTTTGACGTCACCGTCGTTTACAAGTCCGGACGCAAGCACTCTGACGCCGATTGCCTCTCACGAGCCCCTGTAGATGCACCGCCGCCGGACGACGATGAGGACACCTTCCTGGGACCCATCAGCCCCAGCTCTTTTGCTCAGCAGCAACGCTCGGACCCCGACCTAAAAGGCATCATTGAGTACCTGGAAGGCAAGCTTTCTTCACCGGCCGCTTCATTCAAGCTAGGACTGTCTTACTTCTGTGTGCAGAATGGGGTCCTTGTGAAGAAGAACTTTACAGTGAACAAAACAGCTTACCTCCTTGTTGTACTTACTTGTCTCCGCGAATAAGTTCTACAGGCTTCACACGACGAGCCGACAGCTGGACATCTCGGGTTCATTCGCACCCTCCGCCGCATTCAAGACAAATATTACTGGCCCCAACTGTCTGCCGATGTCGCACACTATGTGAAAACCTGCCGAGATTGTCAGCGACGAAAGACTCCTCCCACACGACCAGCAGGATTTCTGATCCCCATTGAACTTCCCTCAAGGCCCTTTCAGCAGATTGGCATGGACTTGCTTGGCCCTTTTCCAACGTCAACATCTGGAAATAAGTGGATCATCATAGCGACCGGCCACCTGACCCACTACGCCGAGGCGAAAGCCCTACCGAACGGAACAGCAGCAGAAGTCGCCAAATTTTTCGTGGAGTGCATTCTTCTTCGACACGGTTCTTCGTCGGCTGGGTGAAGTGGATTATGAAGTTATCCCTGACGCAATGACTGCATCCCAAACGCCGCGTACGACCAGAAGTTGTCCATGTAGTCCGTCTGAAGCCGTATTATATGCGATAAAGGCCGCTGCATTTCCATGCTCTATTTTCGCAAGATCCGTTTTTTTCCTTACTAGTCGCATTATTTGTTTTAATGCATCGGGTCGATGCTTCTTTGAGAGGGGAGTAATGCCGCGAATATTTGCAGTGTGTTCGTTTTTCAAATCTGCCGCCACGTCACTTTATCGCTTTGTTTGCTACGCAAGACGCGACAAGATTTATCTCGATTGATCGCAGCCAGGCAGAGCTGATTCTACGTTCTTCCGGAATGTTCTAGTAACTTTGCGCTCTTTATCTCGAAAGTTCGCTATCAGCTTTAAATTGAGCACGGCCGACCGCGGCCGGCATCCTGTTCGACGACCGCCGAGCACGCTTGTCGCTTCGCCGCCGCCGAGTGATTCAGTCCATTTTGGGTGCAAGTCTGCCCAATAAACAGTTCTTTTAGAAGACCCTTTCGTCCGTCTTCATCGCTGCTTCGGCTGCCGTCACCACTACGTGACAATATATATATATATATATATATATATATATATATATATATATATATATATATATATATATATATATATTTGCAGACAAGGTGAAGTAAATGAGGGGCCCGTTTGACAAACTTATGAAGGGAGCCAACAGTCACCGAAACCAAGGTGGATAGGGGAACGTTAATTAATTTTTTTTAATGTGTGGTCCTTATCAGTGAGATAATATTACTTAGACTAATAAATCGCTTAAAAAATTACTTATAAAGCAGCAGAAAATAAAGCAGCAGAAAAAACAACCATGCCGCCGGTGGGATCCGAGCCCAAGACCTCCGAATATCGCGTCCGGTGCTCTTACAAACTGAGCTACGGCGACGGCTGTCCAATCTGCTGCTCTCGTGGGTATTTATGTTTATTTGGTGTACGCGAATCTTGAGAGTGTTCACCAGCGCCACCCTCGACCATAGCGGCGGACGTAGCACGAACTCTTCCCCCCTACCTTACTTAACCCAACTTAGGAGGTACTTCTTACACAGCTTAGCACATGTCACTGGCGCGTTCACGTATGAACAGAAGGCACACTCATATCTCCTCTACAGAACACGTGAGAAAATTCTCGAACACCGAAGCATGCTCCGTAATATTTTGGCCGCACCTGTACATCGGTGATAAGTGATCAGCAGTGTTGCTTCTCCCACAATCCGGTATGCAGTGCTCTACGTGATGGTGTTCCTAAGTTGCCTTTATGAAGAATGTTGATCTTTTTAACGTAAATAAATGCGTCCCCTACTTAGTTCGGGATGCAATGAGTGTTTCGAAGAAAAATGATATCGACATAGTAAAAAAAAATCAGCACTGGAATGACGCCATTGAATAGGGTACAGATATAACAATGGTGCCTTGTTTCCACGTAATGCTGAGACCGGCGGTCTTTATGGTTTTAATGAGAGCAACACGCGTATTCATTTCTAATAATGTGTCTTAGCAACAGTGGTCTGTGAAGCAATAGCAGAATGTGGTGATTGAGTTGTGAAAGTTATAAGCGTTGCATGTGGAGTGCTGATAAAAACGAAAAATATAGAGGCCCTCAGTAGCGTGTATTTGTTGTGTGTGAATAGCGGTCCACATAATAGATATCCCCATTGCTTAACACTGTCTGAGTTATCTGATCAGAAGAAAAACAGGAAAATATCTTTCCGGATGACAGGCCAGAGTACCCGGTTGGTGGAAAGAACTGAGTGTCTCAAAGATGTAAATATTCATCACACAGAGTGTTTGCTCAAACTGAGGCCTAGGTGCCCGGTGCTGACAGCGTAAGCGCATTCGAAGCGAGGCGGCAGAGACCTAACTCGCAGGTTTGAAACCCGAGCCCTGGGCAATGCTGAATGCTGAATCAAGAGGGCCCTATTGCGCAAGTTTATCCAGAGCGCGAGTCTGGCTGAACCTGTTCTGAGTGAGGCCCGCTCGTTGAGGCGCAATGCGAGGCGTCTCTTAGTAGTCTGAGAGCGAATCGTTAGCTGCCAGCTTCACAGAGCAGTTTCATCACTCGTGCGAAGCGTCATGGCTTTCAAATAAGCACAAGCAGGTGCACTTTGCGAAGTCCTAATCTATTGTGATTAAACTTAATGTCCGCTCTCCGATTCGTGGAACGCCGAGAGTAGAGCATATTTCTAAAGGGGCACTGAGGACAACTATCCCCTGTCTTTGTTCCGTAGTATTGGTTTTCTGGATATCTGGAGTTGTTTGAGCAGCAAAAAATGCTTCAAATGGCGAAAAATGTGTTTTTAGAAAAACATCTTTCTTTCTAATCCCACACTAATGCGACCCATGACGTCAAGTCCGAACAAGCTTTGTAATCACCTTTGGTGAATTAATGATGGGTAACTACCCCAAAAAATGCCACAAAATAAACGCCGGGACACTCTTCTCCTTGTAGATTATCTGATAATAAATGCTGACTTGATAACGTCGCTCTACATTAGTGAACGCGGCAGTCGGTGGCGTTATGTGTACTTCAGTTTATTACCTCTTGTCGTGGAGAAAAGCTGTTTTAACGCGACAGAGTTAACGACCTCGTTCCCCGGAAAATCAAGCGTCGGCGTTGTCTACGTAGTGAGCGAAAAATCGCGATCATGGGTATGGCAGGTGGTAGCTGCCGGCTGACATGGCCGGGCACATATTGGCTGTATGCATGTGCGACGGCATGTGACATAGACGATTTGGGAGGAGCTGCCAACTCTGGCTTCTGAAATCAGATGGGAGGCTGAGGGAAATCAAAACCTTCAGCACCGTGCTATTCCGAGTTGTACAAGCTCCCCTAGGCCACGCAGACACGATTGTTTGGCTTCGTTATGCGAGGCTTTGTATGAGCGTTAACATTTAAAGCTATCGCATTATACCGGTAAGGCGGAGAGAGAGAGAGAAAAACATTTATTATTGCATTGAAGTGTTCTACGAGTCAGGTAGGCGGACTCCTCAGTTCAGGACTCCGGTGGCTTGGGCGGATGCCTGGACCAGTCCGATGATGCGACACTGGTCCTCCAGACCATGGCTGGTCAGGGCTGCCTCCCACTGCTCGTATGATATCTGTAATGTTTTTAGATGAGGTGGTTTTTGGGGACAATTCCAGGAAATGTGAGACAGCGTAGGCTTTTCCCCGCACCATGGACAGAAGGGGCGGTATTTGGAAGGCTGAATGAAGCTGTACAAGTACAGGTTAGGGAAGGTATTCGTTTGTATTTGCCTCCTAAATGTGGCTTCTTCTGTGGTGAGTTTAATATGGGGGGGGGGGATATATTCTACGATCTAATCTAAGCATCTCCAGCCGTTCCCCATAGTTTGATGGTAGAGGGGTGAGGTACGGGCAAGGATCCGCTCGGTTTGTTAGCTCACGAGCTAGATCGTTTGCCGCCTCGTTGCCTTCAAGATCTGAATGGCCCGGGGTCCAAGTAATGTTATGGGGGCGTTGAAGTGTAGGTGAGAGGCCCAACGGTATGAGTAGAGCCGCTGTCATTTTTGGGACTCTCCCTGTAATGTAATATTGACAGGCTCGCTTCGAGTCAGTTATTATGTGATGTTACGTTTCGCCTACAACGCGCGGTATAGCCGGCGCGGATGCAACGGACGCCGGGGCTTCGTTCAAAGTGGCGGTCATTTTGGGCCCGTTCATCGCTGCCGCAACGCCTCCCGCCAAGCGCGTCCAGGCAGGTTTCAATGCCACGTGTCGTCGTGTGTGTGTGTGTGTGTGTGTGTGCATGTTGGTGCCCACGCTTGTCAAAGCGCGGCAGCCGGGGAGAGGAGCTCCCCAACTGGGAGGCGAGGAGGTCTGACCGCCGCCGGCCCGGCGGACGCGCCCGTCACGTCTGTACATGTTCGAGCGTCGCCGTATCGGACGCCTCTTCCCAAGCCGTTCCTTCTTGCCCTCGACTCCGTAGGTATAAAGGGAGCTGCCCCGGACGCCAACGAGAGACTTCGATTTCTCCCTTCGAGTAACGTGGTCGCCCTGACCGGCTGCTCTTTTGCGATGCCAGAATAAACAAGTTGTTCTGTTGCCAGTCGACTCATCCTTTGCCGGGACCTTCGGATGTTTCCAGCTTTGCCCCAGGCCGCCAGGCCAACGCTACCCTTGGGGCTTGCAACCCTTTAGCAACAACTGGTTGCCAGCGGTGGGATCCCGACAACGGAGGCCAGCAGCGAAGATATGCGGTCAACTGTATGCTGAGCAGCACAACGACCATCCGGGAGCAGTGCAACGAGCCCTGTGTGATGACTGGTTTCCTGCAGCGGAACGACTGCGCTGAATTCTTGGCTGCGAGGTTTGGTGAGTGCGGGACTTTCTTCTTCTGAGTTTTGCCAGGCTTTTGTTAGTGTCAGAAACAGAGCTGGTAATTGTGTTGTCGTTGCTGCCGGGTTAGTTTGCGGCAAGACAATAGTAGGCAGTAGAGAAAGCAGCATTCGGAGCAGCCATGGATTTGAAGTCGTTGCGCAAACCGAAATTGCTGGAGCTTGCAAGAGAGTTGGGTCTGGATGTCTCAGACAAACTCAGAAAACCAGAACTGCTAAGGGCTATTCTTGAGTTAGAGGCTGAGGATGACGAGCTGTCGGAATGCCTTGAGACAATTGAGGAGAGGGAGCAAAAAGAGGAGCGCGAACGTAAAGAACAAAAAGAGAAAGACGAGCGCGAACGTAAAGAACAAAAAGAAAAAGAGAAAGACGAGCGCGAACGTAAAGAACAAAAAGAGAAAGAGGAGCGCGAACTTAAAGAGCAAAAAGAGAAAGAAGAGCGCGACCGTCAACAGGCTTTGGAAATGAAGCGTCTCGAGGTAGAGATGGAACGCGCTCGTAATGGAAGTCAGGCACACGGTGCAGGAGAACGGGTATCGTTCAAAATGACTGACCTGATGCGGCCGTTTAAGCTTGGAGAGGACATTGGTTTGTTCCTGGTTAACTTTGAACGAACGTGCGAGAAGCAGGGGTTCTCTCGGGAAACGTGGCCACAGCGCTTGCTCACTTTGTTACCCGGCGAGGCGGCCGACGTAGTCGCTCGCTTGAAGAGAGAGGAGGCAGAGGATTTCGACCAAGTGAAATCGAGTCTGCTAAAAAAGTACAGGCTGTCAGCGGAGGCGTTCCGTCGGATTTCGGGAAAATGAATAAGGCACAAGTGAGTCATATACAGAGTTTGCCTACAGGCTTATGTCAACCATGCAGGAGTGGCTCAAAGAAGAGAAAGCGTTTGGTGACCACGAGAAAATTCTGCAATGTTTCGGGCTAGAACATTTTTATAGTCGGTTACCTGAGAACGTGCGGTACTGGGTCTTGGATAGGCCAGACGTTAGTACAGTGGCTAAAGCCGCCGAGCTAGCCGAGGAGTTTGTGACGCGTCGGGCTCGCGGAGCTAAGGACGGTCAAAAGGGTGAATTTGGCTCCAAGTCTGAGAGGCCGAAGTTCACGCCCATGAGAGCAAGGGGGGACACACGTAGTGCGGATGCGAGTGAAAGCAGTCCGACCCAACGTAAGGAGACGGCGGCAGCCGAAGCCGAACGCAGAAAGCGGTTCGAGACGAGGCAAGCGCGCGTGTGTTACACGTGCCGGAAGCCGGGTCACTTTTCGGTGCAGTGTCCAGAAACAAAAACAAAAGTCGTGTTTTTGTCATTATGCAGCACTGACGAGAACATGAAGCTTCTCGAGCCTTACATGCGAGACTTCCTCGTGAACGGGAAAGAGTGCCGAGTGCTTCGTGATTCCGCAGCTACAATGGATGTAGTTCACCCGTCTTACGTAGAAACCGATATGTTCACGGGCGAGTGCGCATGGATCAAGCAAGCCGTGGAAGCTCACAGCGTGTGTCTGCCCGTAGCAAAAGTGCTTATTGAAGGACCTTTCGGAGCAATTGAGACGGAGGCCGTAGTGTCATCTATGCTGCCCCCCCAGTACCCGTACCTATTTTCGAACAGGTCCGATCACCTCCTGCGCGAGAAGGGGCTTTTGTTTGGTGAGGCTAGCGTTCAGGCCTTAACCAGATCGAGAGTTCGGGAGCTCGCTGCAAAGGCGGTAGTTGCGGGGCCGACGTTGTCGAAAAATGAAAAAGGGTCGGAGGCGCAGCAAGCTGATATTCAGAGCACGTCCGAACTGAATAAAATTGAGCCTGTAGCGTTGAAGGCACCAGGTACTGGAGAGGAAATGTCCGACACGGGAAAGTTAGAAGAGCTTCCGGTCGAGCTTCCGGGACTAGGCTCAGTGACGAACAGGGAAGACACTGATCAGGTCATTAGTGACTTAATCATTAAAGCACCGCTGTCGGCTGAGCAGAAAACCGAACTACACCAACTCTTACAAGAGTTTCAAGGTCAGTTCTCTGAGAGGCCTGGTAGGACTTCTGTCCTTACTCATGATATAGAACTTACCTCCCCAGAGCCAGTACGATCCAAGGCGTACCGGGTGTCACCCCGCCAGCGCGATATTATGGAGGCTGAGGTAAAGAAAATGCTACAGCTCGGTGTTATTGAGGCGGGTGAGAGTGATTATACCTCCCCTTTGATTTTAGTTGAGGTACCGGGCAAGGAACCTCGTCCTTGCGTCGACTACCGCAGGCTTAATTCCATCACTAAGGATCAAATTTATCCGATCCCTAACATCGAGGAGCGCCTTGAGAAAGTTAGTAGCGCTCAGTTTATTTCCACCCTAGATCTTGTCAGGGGTTATTGGCAGGTTCCACTTACAGAAGAGGCTAGTAGGTATGCGGCGTTCATTTCACCAATGGGAACATTCCGTCCTAAAGTTTTGAGTTTTGGTTTGAAGAACGCGCCATACTGCTTCTCAAGCCTCATGGACAAAGTGTTGCGGGGACAGGAAGAATTCGCTTTACCGTATTTAGACGACGTAGCGATATTCTCCGCATCCTGGTCTGAGCATATGGCACACTTGCGGGCAGTGCTAACCCGCCTGCGCGAAGCGGGCTTGACAGTCAAGGCTCCCAAGTGCCAATTAGCACAGGCCGAGGTTGTCTACCTCGGTCACGTGATTGGACAGGGTCGTCGCCGCCCCTCTGAAATAAAGGTGGCCGCTGTGCGAGACTTCCCGCAACCGCGCACGAAGACCGATATTCGGTCGTTCTTAGGTGTCGCCGGCTACTACCAGAGGTACATCCCCAGGTACTCCGATATCGCGGCTCCCCTGACGGATGCTCTAAGAAAAACAGAGCCCCAAACAGTTGTCTGGAGCGAGACAAAGGAAAGAGCTTTTAGCGCCCTAAAGAGCGCCCTAACAAGCCAGCCTGTGCTACGATCGCCAGACTACACAAAAGGGTTCGTTGTTCAGTGCGATGCTAGTGAGCGAGGCATGGGCGTTGTACTGTGCCAAAGGGAAAATGGAGAAGTGGAACACCCCGTCCTGTATGCTAGTCGTAAGCTGACCTGTCGTGAGCAGGCGTACAGCGCCACCGAGAAAGAGTGTGCGTGTCTCGTGTGGGCCGTTCAGAAATTGTCATGCTACCTAGCCGGCTCGAGGTTTATCACTGAGACGGATCACTGCCCTCTCCAATGGCTGCAGACCATCTCTCCCAAAAATGGCCGCCTGCTGCGCTGGAGCCTCGCTTTGCAACAATATTCCTTTGAGGTGCGTTACAAAAAGGGGAGTCTCAACGGTAACGCCGATGGCTTAAGTCCAAGCCCCTAACGTAGGAATCCGCCTCAAAGTTGTTTGTTACTGATGTTTTCTTCCTGAGGCAGGATTTTTAACATATTGCTTTTGTTTAGTGTTTCAAAGTGATTATGTGCTTTCTAGTGCAATTTTCCAAATTGTGGACGCGTTCTGAGTGCTGCTTGACTACTGTAAGGAACTAGGCAGTAGTATAAAAGGGGAAAGAGCCTGGCAGAGCTTAGTGAGGGTTGTCTCGTGCTTGCTGACTGAGCGGTTGCGTTTCGGCGTAGTTCTAACGCTTGCTGGGAACGAGCACAAAAATGGCAACTCTCCCGAAGTCACTTTGCAGTGCCCTGTGTGAACCTGAACCTGAGAACGAGGCCTTCTCTGTGCGCTGCGCTCAAGCAACGTCGAGGGACGACCAGTTTCGATTATGAGCATCATCGAGCGACATCCCTCTGGACAGCGGATGCAGTCCCCTGACCATCGGGATCTCCTTCTCCCGGCGGGGCGGTCTGTTAAGTTTCGCCTACAACGCGCGGTATAGCCGGCGCGGATGCAACGGACGCCGGGGCTTCGTTCAAAGTGGCGGTCATTTTGGGCCCGTTCATCGCTGCCGCAACGCCTCCCGCCAAGCGCGTCCAGGCAGGTTTCAATGCCACGTGTCGTCGTGTGTGTGTGTGTGCATGTTGGTGCCCACGCTTGTCAAAGCGCGGCAGCCGGGGAGAGGAGCTCCCCAACTGGGAGGCGAGGAGGTCTGACCGGCGCCGGCCCGGCGGACGCGCCCTTCACGTCTGTACATGTTCGAGCGTCGCCGTATCGGACGCCTCTTCCCAAGCCGTTCCTTCTTGCCCTCGACTCCGTGGGTATAAAGGGAGCTGCCCCGGACGCCAACGAGAGACTTCGATTTCTCCCTTCGAGTAACGTGGTCGCCCTGACCGGCTGCTCTTTTGCGATGCCAGAATAAACAAGTTGTTCTGTTGCCAGTCGACTCATCCTTTGCCGGGACCTTCGGATGTTTCCAGCTTTGCCCCAGGCCGCCAGGCCAACGCTACCCTTGGGGCTTGCAACCCATTTGCAACAGTGAGCTGAATTGTCCGCCAGATCACAATGCTTTATGCCAAGGATGATGGCGGAGGCTTCCGCCGTGGCAGGATCCTCAGCCCGGAGTGAAACACTCGTCAGCAGTTGAAAATTGTGGTCAAGGGCGACTGCAACAAAGATGCTCGGTTCAGTGTACGCCGGCACGTCTACATAGACTGCTTTGTAATCTGACTCTAGACGCAAGCGTAGATGAGTGACCCAAGCCTCCCGTCTGCCTTTGTGGATTTCTGGATGCATATGTTTTGGGAGCGGAGCCACCGAGATCTGTCTTCTTATGTTTGCAGGTAGGGAAGTGTGTTGCCAGAGCTCTTGTCGATCACGTGGTGTACCAATGCGCTGAAGAATGGCTCTTCCGGTGGTGGTCTGTTGGAGTCGGGCTCTCTGCGATGCTAAGCCCGCATCTCTGGTCTCCTCAAAGGTGCTGTGGACTCCAAGCTTGATTAGACGTTCGGTCGAGGTGCTTGGAGGAAGGCCGAGAGCTGTTCTGTACGCGCTGCGAATGACAGTGTCGGCCTGCTTAAGTTCTCCCTTTGTGATATGATGATACGGAAGGCCGTATGCTATTCTGCAGATAACCAAGGACTGTACAAGACGAAGAGTGTCTTCCTCGCGCATGCTTTTCCTGTGGCGTGTTATACGACGAATCACACGTGTAATTTGGTGGGTGGTTGTTTTGAGAGTTTTTATGGTATGTCCAGCGCGTAGGTTACTTTGAATCCAAAGCCCGAGAATTCTAATCGACCGAGACCTCTCGATTCGGTTGGCCTTCTACATAGAGATCCATTGGTCCAGAGTTTTTGTAAGTTTGACCGTGCACCCTGATTACTTCTGACTTCTCCGGTGCACAGCGAAGGCCACTACTAGCGGCAAATGATTCGACAATCGATGCCGCTTCCTGTAGGGCTTGTTCCTTCAGTGCAAGGGATCCCTTAGTCGTGCATATAGTTATATCGTCTGCATACAGTGTAAATCCTATATCGGGCAATTCCTGTAGCCGACGAGCAAATCCTGTCAAGGCAATATTGAATAGGAGGGTAGAGATGATTGATCCCTGCGGAGTACCCTTGTTTGGCATTGGTACGGTATCTGATGTGGTATTTCCAATTTCAATTGTTGCAGTGCGGTCCGTGAGGAAAGTTCTATTGTAGTTAAAGATCTTCTGTCCACATCCCAGGGAGTTCAGTTCGCGGAGGAAAGCTTCGTGTGAGACATTGTCAAAAGCTCCCTTAAAGTCAAGCGCCAGGATCAGATGCTCGCTTCCTCTTGGGATGCCTGTAAGAACTTCCTCCTTAAGCAAGAAAAAGGCGTCCTGGGTTGCGAGACCGCGCTTGAAGCCAATCATGGACTGTGGAAAGAGATCCCTGTCCTCAATGAAATTCACGAGGCGGTTTTGGATAACTCGCTCATAGAGCTTCGCGAGACAGGACGTAAGGTAGATCGGTCTTAATGTTTCGAGGGTGGGCCGCTTTCCGGCCTTAGGAATTATGATAATCTCTGCAAGTCGCCACTCGTTTGGGACTCGTCCTTCCTCCCACAGGCCATTAAAGTAGTCGGTCATTTGCTCAATATGTTTTGAGCTAAGGTTTCTTATTGCGTTGGTCACTTTGTCTGCTCCTGCGGCTGTATTGCGTTTGGCGGCTCTTGCTGCCGCATATACTTCAGCCACCGTGATGGGCTCGTCTAGATCAGTGTTCAGAGCTCCTGTGTATTGAAGATTGCATGGCGGGATTCTCTGAGTGCCAATGTACTGGTCTTCTAGGGCTTGTTTCAGTTCCTGATCTGTTCCTTGAAATTTGTAAGCAATTTCTTGCAACGTGCGATTGACTGTGGTTTTCGTTTTGCTCGGATCAATTAAGCTTCTTAGTATGGCCCGAGTTTGAGAGGTGCTGAGTGTGCCTTTGAGGTAGGCACAGAAATCTACCCAGTTTTGCTGAGCGAGTTGCGTTGCGTACTCTTTGGCTTGTTCGGAAATTGCTGATATCCTAAGTCGGAGTCAGCGGTTTAACTTTTGCTTCTTCCATCTGCGGGCGTCCCACAAGTGTAGGTGGTGACGATCTACTTCCGGGTTTTTCGTTGTGCGCGTTATACTCTGTGTGCTAGCTTTGTGAGCTTCCCTGATGTGTTCACGCCATGTTGCTATGTCTTGGATGCCTTCCTCGGGTGCGGGACGCCTCCGATAAGCTTCCCAATCCGTAATATTTGCTTCACCG
The DNA here is from genome assembly GCF_052857255.1 of Amblyomma americanum. Taxonomy (NCBI): domain Eukaryota; kingdom Metazoa; phylum Arthropoda; class Arachnida; order Ixodida; family Ixodidae; genus Amblyomma; species Amblyomma americanum. The sequence goes on along the minus strand of NC_135503.1, from coordinate 101,564,787 downwards.
AGCGTTCGGCGAAGTTTAGACGTTGGCACTGACGTACTAAGGATGTAGTGGTCACTGCCTAGTTGTTCCCCCAGGTGTGTCCAAGTAGCTGCTACAATGTTTTTCGAGAACGTTAGATCTGGGCAGGTGTCCCTACTGACGCTGTTTCCAATTCTCGTTGGGATTGTAACGTCGGTAAGGAGGTCTAATCCTTCTTGATACACCGCTTCCAGGAGAAGTTTGCCCTTTTGGGAGTCTACCACATATCCCCAAGTAGTGTGGGGAGTGTTCAGATCTCCGAGTATGACCAGTTGTTTTGAGCCTGCTATATGAATAGTTTCATGTATAATTGGTCTGAAGTCTTCTCGTGTGTTGCGAGGTGGGCAGCACAGATTTAGTATAAAATTCATTGGCCTGCAACGTTTTTGAGGGATGATCTCAACCAGGACGTGATGTAGATTCGGATAGTGCATAGTGTGCTGCACAGCCGTGATCGCCTTTGAGACCAAGGTGGCGACCCTAGGAGATGTGTCATTTATAACCGTGTAATATCTCGTAAGGGTAGGCTGCGCGCCTGTTTTTTGTAGACAGATCACGTCCGGAGTTACTATGGCGTTTTGAATGAAGAATTTTAGGGAGCTTTTTTTGCGGTTGATGTTACGACAGTTCCACTGCCATATCTCTAAACTTTCTCAACGGTAGGTATTTCTATGCTGCGCCATCCTGACTAAGGACTGATTCGGAATCGCTTACGTCGCCTGAGACGGTCGAGCGACGGTAGGCTTTCATTCTTGTATTTTCAAGCGTGGCTGAACGCTTTCGCGATCCGTGTTCAAGTTCATATACAGTCCTGCGGAGATCATCGTGAGCGGTGCCGAATTGTTGAAGTTGTGAGCCGAATTGCTGTAACTGCGTAAACATTTGCTTTTGCTGTGTAACTATATCCTGAAGGATTTCTTGCATTGTACCAAAATTAGCCATGGGCACATATTGAGGGGTGTCTGATGGAGGTTGGGCGGCAGCGGCCACGCTCCGCGTCGGAGTTGTGGAAGCTGAGGCGCCGCATTTTTCAGGGAAAGTGGGAGTGGCGACGCTTTTTGCATTGGACGTTGACGGCAGTGGCGGCTGGACACATGCTGCGGGCTGAACCGTGTCCGGGTTCATAGGAGATGCGGAATTGGCATTTTCTAAGTGTTTGAGTCTTTCATGAAGCGCGGCTATTTGGGAGCTGAGCTCTCGGTTAACGCGTTCTAAATGGGTACAGCTAGTGCACAGTGTATTACTATGTGTTTGAGCTGAGGAGGCAGCAACCTGATTCCAGCCTACATTGGTATTGTTGCTGCTGTCGTGCTGCGCCACCTTGATATGTTTGGAGTTCTTTTCCTTTCCTTGGGAAGCAGCGTTCTTGTTCTGAGGCTCGTGCTGCGCCACCTGGATATGTTTGGAGTTCTCCTTTCCTTGGGAAGTAGCGTTCTTGTTCTGAGGGTCCGAAGGTAGGTTGTTGCTGCTCCGAATTAATGAGTGGGTTCTGGATCGGGACCGGCTTCTGCTGGTGGGTCCGGAATCTTCCTCCGAGCTTAGCCAGCGCTTGCGAGAACCTTTGCCGATTGCAGGGCCATCGGTTGGGCTGAAGCGAACAGCTGCTTTCCTGCTCGCCTGGCCTTGGTCTTGCGGCTTATTCGATGACGGTCTAGTAGGCTTCAGCTTGCCCTTGCACTCCCTGGTTCCGGAAGGGTGGGCTTCAGCACACAGCCCAAACCTAACTTCGCACGTGTGGGTTTGTTCAGGATTGTGTTCACCACATATGCGCGGCACACACGGACGTTTGGAGTCGGGCACACGTCTGATCGATGACCTGTTCGGAGGCACACATAACATATACTTGCCGAGTAGGCCTGTATGGGTGGCATTGTTCTTCACCGCCGTAATAAATGACGAAGCGCGGGATTGTAGGGCCGTCGAATGTCAGTACTGCAGTCTTTGATTTTCCGAGCATTCTTGCCTGTAGAATCTTCACTCCTTGTGTGCGCACACGGAGATGAGCCATCAGCTCTTCCGAAGTAGTGCCAGGCTCTACGCCATGAATAACTCCGCGGGTAACGTCGTCTGGGGCTGCCACATAGGCATTGACGTCATGTGCTTCTCCGCTAAGAGTGAGCTGGTTAATTCGAGGTACAGCATCAGCAGCTTCATCGTAGGGTGTGCTCACTACGATGATATTTGATCCCGGATGAATGCGAACCAAAAGTGTGGTGTCGTCACGCTTACCGGCTGTGCCGCATGCTGCAGTAATCGCTCTGGAAATTTGAAAATTTGTGAAGTTTTTAACCGACAAGCCTTAGTAGATAGTGAGCAGATTATGGTTCTGCAGTTTTTTAATGATATTTGAGAACACGTCTTCGGTCTTAATATACGCGGTTTGAATAATCAGAGCCACCGGTTTGTTTTTAGCCTTTATGTGAATATATATGTCGATGTCAGTAGTGATGAACAAGTTATGTTTTCTGTGTGTGAGTCAGTATTCAAACTTTTATACCGGTCTTTGCAGTGCCACAGCAATAGCTAGGATTTTGATTGCGACAGTTTTCTGCGCTATCATACTGTTTGCTTTATAAAGAAAAATTCTTCTTACATCTCGCTGCAATGCAGGACTCCCTGGCTGATGGAGAAATTGTAATTCGATTATATATTCTTGTTACCAGCTCTTGCTGCGACACGAGCGAAGTGTACCACTTTCTAACTAAGAATGGGGAACATAATCTTTCAATATAAAGTCCCGAATGCTAGATTGTGATATGGTTTTGTGTTCTTTTTTCGAAGAACTGAATAATACATTGCTTTCGCCATTGTATTACTTTTCGAATCTGTGTCATCCTCATCGTTACGGAGATTTTCACTTGGCTGAGCGTTTTTTCAAAGAAAGTTCAGTGTAAAGCTCTTAGAAGGAATTTGAAACAACGCGTGCGCGCTGTTGACTACACACATTTAGCCCTGTCGAAATTACACTATAATACCTTGTATTTGAAGTGGCTCCTTAAGTAGTGGTGCTCTGTGCAATAACAACGAAATATTTTACTCAAAACGAAAAAATTTTATATAAACCACTTTTCTTTTCAGCTTTTTGTAAAAACCACTGCGCATTTCCCTGCGTTGGTTTACACTGTTGTTCTTTAATATGAACGGTTTATCGGAAATAATCAAAGGCAAAGTATAAGCAATTGCCAGGTTTCACTCGTTGTGCGGGGTTGCGTTTTCTTTTGCGCATTTCACACCGTACTTCAAAAAGGGGAAACTTGTGAGAAAGTTGTTCGATATCACAAAGAAAGTCTACGTGTTAGAACGAGAAGTTAAGAATAAAGCGTCAATTCTTTTTTCAATCATAACGCACTTTTTTTTGACACAGTGTAGCCGCCGGCGTAAGATAATCGCGTAATATAAAAGCTTGTGTCAAGTAGTGCTCAGGCTGATGTTTCGAACGGTCTCGAATGATTATGCTTTCATTAGGTAAGATTCATGGTAGCGGAACGATAACATATCCTTAAGGGCACCAGCACACATGCGAATGACTAACACAAACATACTCTGCGTATGTGGTTTTTAAGTTCAACCTAGTGTCATCTTGAGATCGCTGTCGTAATTACTGCCAAATGGGTGGTGCGCTACCGAGGTCGATGCCTAACTTCGGGGACTGGAATGAAAACAATGTTAAGCTGGGAATATTGCATAGGTTGCGCAACAAAAGCGATGAGCCGCCAGCATGCGAATAATGTGATTGACCCTGCGTATCCCATATCACCAATGCAGCGACGCCCTGCCACGGAAGCACCCGGCGACAGCGCCCTATTCAAAACGGAGCAAGCACGAGTGTGAGGAGGGTGGTAGATAGAACCAGCTTTTTATCGCTGAATTGATGTCCCGCAGACAATGTAAACGCCTTCCCCGCCCCCGACGCCGTGCTTTATGGGCAATAATTTTTAGAAGTTGTTTGCGCAGTTTTAAGCTGAAAAAGAAAGTTCTCTCTTTCCGAGCCAGCAAATAAAATTTTACAAAAACTTGTGCAGATTCCATCTTTTTTTCGTGCGCCTACGTTTTGTCCGAAAGCTCTCAGAAAAAGAAAACTTGTCTAATGAAAGCTGACTGGCTTTAAACCTGTAACCTTTGAGGCGACTCAAAGAAATCTTCGCCCTATAGGTATCTAAAGAGCCAAGACATCTGTGAATAAACGCACTGACTTAAAATCAGAAAAAAGTGGCATTCCCTTCATGCCGAGACTTCATGGCTGCTTGCACTTTTTCTCCCCACTCAATTTCGCATTAGGTCACAAGGTGCATTGCCATAATCTTTGAAGAAACATAAATGTCTAACAACCACAGCGGGCTTTCAGAAGGTTTAAAAGAAGTATGAAGGAGGCCGCCACCCACAACGCGAAGCTCTAATGTGAAAAGGAGCGGTAACCTTGTGCGCTGCTCCTCAGGCTTTCTAACTCAGAGTTTACAAGAGCCATAGTGCATGCGTGCATGGATTTAAGCTTTTGTCTTCTTATCTGCTTAATTAATCGCGTGCCTTCAAGCGGACTTCTCAATCAGAAAGTTAGGGATTTATTACAAATGTTTTGACACCCGACGGGATGAGGAATTGAATAAATATTTCGAATGAATACACTTTGCATTACAGGTATATACTGGCGTAATATTCCAAAGTCAACCAAAGCAAAACTACTGCACAATTTTGATTTCAGCTTAAAGCTTGCAGAAAGCATTTTAAATCAGCCGTACTTGAAATGAGGCAGCCCACTGGCTCTACATGTTTAAAGCCTCAAACTTTGACCTTTCATCACTATATGCAGGTATGGACCATATTTTGTTCCAAAATGTGCCCGGAATAGAATGTTATGCGCAGCATAATTTCAGTAAAAGGTTTTTTTCATGTTTTCGCAGTTGATCTCTCGCTATCTCGTCGCCTCGCTGGTCGGATGTGCACCCCCTTACTTACTCTCATCTTCACTGTAAAAACCTCGCTCACCTGACAGGTCCTTATTGAAATTTAATGCAGAGCATTCAAATCTGACATGTTGAGAAATAGAACGATTGCGAAGCGTTAGGGATGCTTGCCAAGGTCGGCAAGCTTCCCAAGGTCGCCATAGTTATGAAATTAACTTCATCTTTTTAAACAGGGTCGAGCTGCGCCCTTCACTCGGTATACAGGTATTATATGTTGGATGTATATTAAGATTCAAGTCATAGATTATCCTTTCAAAAGCCTTCGAAACGGCCCTGTGAGACAAGCATTAAGACTTCCGAAGTATCCTAGATGAAGCGGAATAATAAGCGTTAATTTGTCGAAAAGTGTTGCTGCTTGTAGTTTGGGTGGTGACCTCAGTTCAGGGCCCCAGTAGCCACGAGTGCAACCGCGAGATCGGCTTCTACTGAGCCTCAACAACAGTGCCAATTTGCTCTGCCTCCCAGGAAGCACGGGTGGGCTCAGGAATGGGCTAGAAGGGGTTTTCTGCACAGACCACACGGCAATGTTTACCACGGTGCGAATTTCTCAACCCCATAAGTAGGTTAATTTTTTTAGATAATATGAGATATTATTCCATATTCAGAATATTTATACATTCTAAATTATTAGCCCAATTTTGGAGAGAAAAATAAATATGTACAGAATCTGGTAGGCGCTATTGTAATGATTATTGCCTGCAGTAGGATTCTGTTATGAGGCTACGCAGTAAGGGGAAAGGGGTTTACACGGAGTCATAAAATATTTAACCAATAACAATACACAATAGACGACATACGAAATACCCAGCGTCAACTCTTTGTTCTCCGAGACCATAGGCTCGCCACTCTCGCTTTCAGAATACGCCTTCGGTGCCTGAGTTCAAGAGAGTGAGAGAGTTTTGGGGGTTTCCCTCCCTTTCGCTTATTATTTGTTTTACACCGCTAGTTTCCTCCCGCCTTCTCAATTCTTTTCTGCTATCTCTGGGTGGGTTTACAAGCAATAATGTCAACTCCCTGCTTTACCCTTGCTTTATTATTTTGGCCGGCGCTCAAACTACCACAGAACACGTCAACTGGGGATCCAGAACATCTTCGGGGAGCTCAGGGAACACCAGCACGGCTTGGAAATACTGACTGATGCAGACGACTGGAAGAGCACTCTTGAAGAGACGATGCGGGAGATTCCAAGGGTGTAAGCCATTCCAGACTATTAACGCAAACAGCTCAAGGCAGCACCCATACACCAAAACATGGCTCCCTATCTTCAACAGGGAAGAAGATAGACACGAATGAAACCAATACAGAGGACCTATGCGAACAAGTCCAACACGGTGTAGGTGGACGCAGCCATATACGACTACAGCAGTGAACGAGCAGTGACTACGGTGGCGGACTCAGAACATCGAGAAGTTACAAGCGCGTCGCTCAGAAAGTGCATGGCGTAGTGTCGTGAAGGATAAGCACATCCAAACGCCACTCTGCCTTAAGAGGCACTGCGAACGCCGAAATGTCGAATGACAGAACAATGGGACGGTGGTCTCATACATTTACCGGTGAGGTTCGCAGCGTTAAACGTCAGCGGTAAGCACTACCCTCAATAAGGCTTCTCGGAACACACGTCCTAACATACTATCATGAGCAGCATGAGCAGGAACACGGGAGCGCGTGGCAGATAGCCTCAAACACACCTTGTGGAGGTGCAGGGCGTCCGCTTTTCGCAACAATGTAGAAAGGGTTCTGCTGCGTTGCCTGCTTCTGAAAAACGGAAGAACCCACATTCCTTTACAGTTTGTTTCTGAAAGCGACCGCCACGCATTCAGGAAAGCCAGGACCCCTTGTCACGATGGGGTGGTGGGGTTATGTGTTGCTAAACAGTCGTTGTCGTCGCTTCGGATGACGCGTTGCTGCTGCGCCGCGTCTTCTTTCAATCGTTCCTCTCAGATCTCTTAACTCTCTTACGGTCTGCACTTGGCACCTATTGTGGCGCAGCTAGAGCCAGTGGGTAGGCCCGCGCGGTTTCCTTTTTATTCTTCCTTCAGTCGCACAACAACTACAAAACCTATGTTGACGCTCGTATTGCTCATGTTAGTACATGACGATAACCCACGACGCCAAGTCTACGCAAGGACGCCACCATGAAGGAGCGAGGTGTCTCTAGTGGAACGCAGCCCGGCGTTTCCATGCCACACCCTACACATCAGCGACCGTATTGAGCACACAGTTGAAATCCCTCAGCAATATTCAACGTTAGGCCCCTGAGAAAATACACGTCTAAGGGTTTGTATAAGACATATCAGGAAAAGGTTCGGAAATGTAGATTTAATAGAGATATTCGTACAATGGGGGCGGGGGGGGGGGGGGGGGGGGGCTCAAAAGTCTTTACATATAGAGATATTCGTACAATGCCTCAAAAGTCTTTAATGTACATCCCTTGTGCGCCGACTTTAGCCGACGGCTTTTCCACGATTCGAAGGCTTCCCGCTGGGCGGATTCTGCAAGGTCCTTAAGGGGACTCGTGCAAACTTTGACGACACTTAGGGACCCAAGGTGGTGTACTGAGAGAGAGAATTTCACTTTTGGTAATAGGAAATAGTCTGTAGGTACCAAGTCGGAACTTTAAGAGGGTTGGGAATCGTCGCGATGCCGTTTATAGTCAGGTAGTCGCTGAGCTTGGTGCAGGTATGGCTGGTTGCGTTGTCGTGATGCAATCTCCAATTTACATGTCTGGCGATGGCTGGCTTCACCAGGTCGACCTTTCTATTCAGTATACTTAGCACTTCTAAGTAAAAAGCATCATTCACTGTCTGTCCCTCGGGTACAAATTAGTAGTGGAGCACCCCTTTTGCGTCGATGAAAACGATGAGCATGGTTTTGACTTTGGATTTGCTCCATCTAGCTTTCTTTGGAGGAAGGGAAGCCAAAGTGTGCCATTCGGAACTTTGCCGGTTTGTTTCCGGGTCGTATTGAAATATCCAAGTTTCGTCTCCCGTGATTACTTTGTCCAAGAAGCCAGGGTATTCTTCAACGCATAGCCGAAGGTCTTCGCAAGCCGACACTCGAATCTGTTTTTGCTCGTCCGTCATGACCTTCGGGGAAAGCTTAGCGCAGATTTTTGCATCACCAAACTTTCAGTGATAATTAATAGTGTGAACATTCAGCTTTTCAATGCCAATTTCATCTGCGACCATTCGAACACTTAAACAACGGTCTGAATTCAGCAGTTCACGCACACATTGCACGTTGTCGTGAGTTCTTGACGTCGACGGCCGTCCAATGCTGGGCTCGTCCTACACACTCTCTCGGGCGTCTCTGAAGAACTTCAGCCAGTTAAAAACTACAGTTTGTGACATGCTTTTGTAGGGAATTTGCGGGGTCGCAGCGGTGCGCCAGAGCAAGATGACCAGCGTAGTAGCCTTTTAGCATCGAACAGCCTGTGCCGTGCGTGTGCACCGAGCACACGCCCTTCATGTTAATTTTTTTCATCCGCAGGCTGGGAACACCGATATTTGCTCCTCTGCTTTGCAGCATCACTGACCGCTACAGGGCCCCCCGTCCAGACGGAACGGCGAAATGCACTCGCCGACGGGGCAGAGATAGGGCTGCCTAGGCGGCAGGCAGGTCGGCAGATATGTTGGCATCATCCGAGGGGAGCTCCTGGGGAGGAGTTTCTAGGTATGCGGGTTTGAGGCGATCCAAGGAGGCCACCTCTTCACTACCATTCAGCAGTACAGTCACCGACTTTGTCGTCTTGTTGAGCACACGTCACGGGTCGTCGTACGAGGTTGTAAGAGGCGCCTTTATAGCGTCTTGCATTAGAAAAACATGCCTCGAGGACGCAAGGTCTGCGTGCACAAAGACATGACGGACAGATGATCAAGGCGGGACTGAGCGCAGGTGTTGAATACAATCCTGTAGGCTTTGGAGGTAGCGCGGGGGCTGGGACGAAGGCAGCGGAAGGGAAGAACAAGTCTCCGGGAAGCCGCAGGGGTGCATCGACGACCAGTTCGCCCGCTGAACAGCCAAGGTCAGGACGAAGGACGGCGCGTAGGCCAAGAAGCAGTATAGAATGGTGGTTGACCCAGTACTCGTGATCAAGGCGGGCAGTCAAGGCAGCCTTGAGCTGGTAATGGAGCCGCTCGACCATGCCGCTGGCATAGGGATGGTATGCTGTGGTTCGGCAGTGTTTAGTGCCGAGCAAACAAGTGAGGAATGTGAAGAGGGTGCATTCCAACTGGCGGCCACGGTGGACAGCGGCAAGGGCTGCACGAAGAGCTCCCTCAACAACGCGCCGTTTGTGTCGGCGTTGCTTTCTCCCAGGAGTAGCCGCATGGCAGTGAGCAGCTGGGAGGGACGGCGGTCTCCATGCTCTTCGCAGGTTGGCAGCTGCTGGAGGCGCGGGCTCTCGGACGATGTGGTGTGGTCCAGAATGCACGGCGTAAGTCGCTAGTACGGGGAATCGCACAAGGGTCCAACGATGACGTCTGACCCTCTTGAGCCACCTCAGAAGGCAGATTGGAAAGTGACGAAACCGAGATGCTTCTGAAGTGACGTGGTGCAGATGGAAGGTGGCTTCCACCTCGTCGAACCAGATCTGCGGATGCTTCGGCCAGAGCGGCGGCAGGCGGAGCTGGGTAGCTGCGACGTCCTGTGGGTGCTAGATGGCGTCAGGCGGAAGGTGGCCTTAGGGCGGGAGGTTGCTGGGGTCGGCCTTGTCTTAAGCCGGAGTCACCACTTACGCCGATCTTATCGTCTCCGCTTTGCAGAGCCACTGTGCGCTACACTTTTATCCTTGAATACTTGGCGAATCATGCCCGTCTCCGCATATTACCCTAGCCCAACACAAAATTTGATTGCAGACCGCTGTTCAATCATTTGCTGGATTTTGCGCTTGTACCCAGTCACTAGACAGGCGTAAACAAAAAGGTTAGTTGTGCTTGAACTACTGTTGAACATGGTTAGAGAGCTAAAGCTGTGGAGTATCGGGCAACTAGACGTGGCTTAACGTCTGTAACGTTGAGTGCGTTCCGGACTACTGTCAGCACCGGAGTTCGTCGAAGCGCCTGTGTCTTCTTTCCCGTCCGTGATGCCCATTCACGTACATAACTCGAATATACGTTTCTAAGACATCTGTGTATTCACTGGATGCGCTCTAAAGCTTGTAGACGCTTGGCATGACTTTAAAAACACTTTCGCGAGCACCACGCATGCGTGCTGCGAGTGCACTGCGACGTCCAGTCATGTCAGAAAAAAACTATCCCCGATAGTTTTATACAAATCCTGTATAACTCTGTGACGCGTCTCCAGGTGCGAGCAAGACTTCACAGGGCAGCAACCATAACTCCTCCTATCTCCGAGAGCAAGGTCTGAGCGTGTCAGGCGAGAAGTGCGCCATAGTGGCATTTACGCACAAAAGTATGACTCATTATCCGCTAACTACTGAAGGCCATGTCATTGCCTATCGTGCATCTCATCGTTTTTTAGAAATTGTTATAGTTCGGAATTTATCATGGAGCCCGCATTGCAGCATTGTAAAGAAAAAGCTAATCTCTATCACGCACCTGCTCAGATTACTTGGCGGCAAAACATGAGGCTTTTGCGATTCTATCAATGCTGCAACTCTACAGAGCACTCTTTTTGGGATTTTTGCGGTATAGTGCTTTCAAGCACATGGAAGACAAATTTGCGTGCCCTCCAGACTATACACTATCAGGCACTTCGCACATGCCTGGGCCTCCCTCGCAGCGCATCAACAGTTGCTACCATTGCAATCGCCCAGGACTACCCACTCTCAACGTATATAACCCTTAACACCGTGCGGATCCACATACGGCATCTAACAAGGATTCCCCAGCACCACCTTGTGTCAGTGGCGGATTAAAGACTGCACGCAGCCTTTACAAAGGTTATAGCAGCCCACCAGTCGTCCATCCCATCACAGTTCACTCCGGCAGCACGGCCTTCCTCTGCGCTGTGGTGTCTGTTGGAGCCATGCTTGCGCCTTACAATTCCGGGCATAACGAAAAAGTCGGACTTATCGACACCGCCCATTAATCAGTCGACATTCTTCCTACTCCACGCCACATATCGTGACCGCAGTCATGTGTATACAGATGGCTCGGTCTCAGGTACAAGTTCAACCTACGCCGTGGTCACTCCTGCGAGACAGGTCAGTATTATCCAGCAAACTTCGCATTGCACAACCTCCACCGGGTCAGAATTGGCAGCTCTTCATGCGGCTGTGCAGTACATCGGTGCACAAACACCCCACAAATGGGCTGTGTTCTGCGACTGAAAAGCAGCCCTACCATGCCTTAATTCTGCTTTACGCCATGGCGATCACGATTAACTCGTAGCTGAATTAAGACATCTCCAACACCAGGCGCAGGAAGAGGGTCATGACATCGTCTTCAAGTGGATACCGGGACACTCTGGCATTGTCGAAAACGACGCAGCTGACGCTGCTGCTCGAGCGGCTCACGGCAGTGCCAGCATTGTCCAAATACCGTTGACAAGAGCCGACGCAGCAAGACATCTGCGAATGCTTGGCCGGAGAGATATATTAGCGTCATAGTCTTCTCCTGGCAACTCCACATGCCGCCTGCATCGCCTAGACCCCTTGCTTCAACAGTCCTCCGCCCGCCCTCTCCCGCTGCGATGCTACGCTGTTGTGTCGCTGTGGCTGGGAGTGGCGTTCACAAGTGCCAGCTCCCACTTAATCGCAATGGCAGACTCTCCTGCTTGTGAGATCTGTGTGTTCGACGAAACTATAGAACACATTCTTTGTAACTGCCCTCGGTTTCAGCGTGAGCGTGCACTCCTGTCTGCAACACTCCGCCGTTTAGATCCTCTGCCCCTTACTGAAGCCAAGATTATGGGTCCTTGGCGTAAGCCTTCATCGCAGAGGACAGCTTTGAAGGCACTTTTCAAGTTCTTGAAGGGCTCAGGACTGAGTGCAAGGTAGTGAACTATCAGTGTGTGCCCTGTGTACCCTACAAGTAATGGCCAACGGACATGTGGAGAAGTGATCATCTCTCTTTGTTCTCACCCATTTCTACATCTCCCACCGTCTCTTTTTCCACGTGTAGGGTAGCATACCGGGCGCTGCCTAGTTAACCTCCCTGCCTTTACGCTTGTCTTTCTCTCTCTCTCTCTCCCTCTGTATAACTCTAAAGAATTCGTTTACGAAATGAGCATGCGCAAGTGTACGGGATCAATATTTCGCTTATCAATTAGCTTATTAATTATCACTGGCGCAGTATAATCTCTCATCTCAGCGGATACCGAAACCGCGCCGTAGGGGAAGAGATAAAGGAGGAGTAAAAGAAGAAGGAAGAAAGAGGTGCCGGTAGTGGAGGGCTCCGGAATAATTTCGAGCACCTGGGGATCTTTAACGTGCACTGACATCGCAGAGCACACGGCTGTTTTTGAGTTTCGTCTCTGTCGAAACTCACCAATCAATACCTTCATATTAACGAGCGCCGTTAACTCCAGACAACCGGCGCTGTGCAAACATACCGAACAGGCCGCCGTCGTGGGTTCAGTGGTCATGGTGCTCGGCTGCTGACCTGAAAGACGCGGGTTCGATACTGGCCGTGGCGGTACAATTTCGATGGAGGCGAAATTCTGGACGCGTGTACTGTGCTACATCAGTGAACGTTAAAGAATCCAAGGTAGTCTATATTTCCGGAGCCTTCTACGACGGCGTGCTTCGTAGCCCGAGTCAACTTGGGACTTTGAAACCAAACCAAACCACACAGTCTAACACTGATCTGATGTTTTAGTGCAAGAGAACTAATCCGGGTAAACCATGATTAAGACCTTGAGATGTTTGTGCGTTTGTGCTAAGAGCATAGCATAAAGAAAAAATAATTGGAGGACGCTTAAGCTTTGCCTTTAAGAGTGGAACGCGACAGCGTGTTGCAGGAATTCCAGGGAGTCCATGGAACGGCATCGCCCGTTCGGCGCGACGCCTTGCCCGTTAGACATATTGCTCTGCTATGTACGGTGAAATGGACACGCGGCGTGGCAAACCACATAGAAGTGATGCCAGGCGCCTTTCCGAAACGCGCGGGACTCAAGTTGCAGTCGTAGTTTGTCGGCACATCGTTCTCGACAAGCCCGATGCCACTAACGCCAGCACAGCTTCTGTGCCGAACGAACGCGCAGCAAGCCGCAAGCTTCGTGGTGAACGCGCCTTGGATGTGCGCTGCGTTATTCGGCGCTCACCGCGTGATTCCTGCGTCCCCGCATGGCCCGACTGCGCCCTAACGAGACGAGCGAGAGTCGCTGCCGTCGCGCACTATCTGTTGAGGCAGTGGGGTACATTGCGAGGAGGAGGAGTAGGAAGGAGTGGTTTTAGTGAGCGCCGCCTGATGGCGCTACAAGCGCGCTTCTGGGATTTGTCGCTCACGGCCAACGCCACCGGCGGCACCGGCTTTTCTGCGACACGGGGTCCTTAATGCTGTTGCGTTAAAAAATGGTATTGCCAGAGGGGCAACAAGTTTGTGGACAAATAGGCCGCCGGTGTTCATGGGGCTCATTGGCGTTGGCGTTGACAACGTTATATACCGTTGATTTTAGGAAAGGAAAGACACATGACTTGCTCCTTGGGTCAGTGGATACCTCAATCGCGCTTTGAGGTGATGTGCGCCAGTAAAAACAATGCTGCGGTGGCCCAGTGTTTACGGCGCTCGGCTACTGTTCCGGAGTTCCTGGGCTCGAATCCGACCGCGGCGGCTGCGTTTCGATGGAGGCGAAACGCTAAGGCGCCCGTGTGCTGGGCGATGTCAGTGCACGTTAAAGATCCACAGGTGGTTGAAATTATACCGGAGCCCTCCGCTGCAGCATCTCTTTCTTCCTTTCTTCTTTCGCTCCCTCCTTCATCCCTTCCCCTACGTTAATAATTAATAATAACTGGTTTTTGGGGAAAGGAAATGGCGCAGTATCTGTCTCATATATCGTTGGACACCTGAACCGCGCCGTAAGGGAAGGGATAAAGGAGGGAGTGAAAGAAGAAAGGAAGAATAGAGAGGTGCCGTAGTGGAGGGCTCCGGAATAATTTCGACCACCTGGGGATCTTTAACGTGCACTGACATCGCACAGCTCACGGGCGCCTTAGCGTTTTTCCTCCATAAAAACGCAGCTGCGGCGGTCGGGTTCGAACCCGGGAACTCCGGATCAGTAGTCGAGCGCCCTAACCACTGAGCCACCGCGGCGGGTTTCCCCTACGGCGCGTAGCAGGTTTCACCCGATTTGTGAGGAAGATACTGCGTAATTTCCTTTCCCTAAAAACCAGTTTTTATTTCGGAACAACATTTGATTCTTTACAATGCTAAACCGCCAGCAATTTTTTTCATTCAGGCGAAAGCCGCAATAGCCCCATTAGGAGAAAGGCCGGCCGCGTGCGTAATTTGGAATGTTAGTGTGCGTGTTCTCCCATGGTACAGAGAATCTCAGATTGCAAGCAAAATAACTCGACGTTATCGGGCGGCCGGATACGACGGCATAATCTGTCGTTTTGGCAATCGGGCTATCTGAGACAGATGGTGGCACAACAGGGAAGAATGGCTGGAGTATTATGTTTGGTTTGGTTTATGGGGGGTTTAACGTCCCAAAGCGACTCAGTCTATGAGAGACGCCGTAGTGAAGGGCTCCGGGAACTTCGACCACCTGTGGTTCCTTAACGTGCACTTACATCGCACAGCACACGGGCCTCTAGAATTTCGCCTCCATCGAAATTCGACCACCGCGGCCGGGATCGAACCCGCGTCTTTCGGGCCAGCAGCCGAGCGCCATAACCACTCAGTCACCGCGGCGGCTGGCTGGGGTATTATGTGGATTGAGCCTTGTTATAGGAGCAAAAGCTCTGTTAAATATGTTATTCACTGTCTCAAACCAAATGTCAAGGTCAAAGAGCAAGGGTCAAGGGCAGTACCCAATGTTCATATCTATATGAACACGTGGTCATACTACCATAGTTTGGGCATGGCACGACTTCGGTTCGGTTTGACTTGTGAGGCATTGAAGGTCATTGTTGATGTGGTGCCCACTGCATAGAGAAACATACGTAAGTAAAGAGCGGACACTACCATAGGGCCCTGCGGCAGAGGTACTACACTGCCGCCAGCGCCACGGGCGGGTGGTCATACCGCTAATTTCGTCCTTCGAGATGTTAGGCGAGTGCTTCAGCTCTGTTTCAGTTTCGGTTTCGATAGCAATGCTCTCGATTCTGAATTGCCTTTGGCTATTAAAATATTTGACTACATCGCCTAAGTGTAGCACAAGCTTGCTTTAATATTTCATTTCTAAGCATGGCATACATATAGACGTAATAAACGCTCGGATCGCAGACTTTTACTGGAAATAGCACCAAGCTTCTTGAAGAACCTACGCAAGCTGAATTAGTTCATGCCGGATAGAAGAATGCAATCAGAGCTGTTCTTACTTTTTTTTTTGCCGTCATTGAGCCACCTCTTTCAGTTGCAGACTTAAAAGGGAGTGGCTTCACAGAAAGAGTTTATTTTTTCTTGTTTACAATTTGAACTGTACAGAAAAAAATACTAGATCTCACACATTTTATAAAATACATGATTATACAAAAAGCAACAAGGAAGGTGTTTTCGTAAAACCGGTGGCACCATGTCACGAACAAAAAATTATTGCACATACGCTCTGTGGGTTTGTCATCTAAAACATCGCCCGTGCGTACAACACACCAGAAGTTGTGAACATGTACACACAAGTAAGGGGTTAAAAAAGGCACGCAAATAGCACGCTCGATTCCTGCACATCAGCAGCTTTGAGCGATAGGTTCATAGGCGGTTCAGAAATAAAAGCACAACATATTCAATGAATCATAGTAGCACAATAGTAAGCTTGCACTCTTCGTAAAAGGCGATTATTACGATTTTTGTTTTGTCAAGGTGTAGACACCACGCAAAAAAATCGACCTTTAGCGAGCTGTCAATCCCAGTATCCTGTAGGCTGAAGAGTATAAATAGCCGCCTTCTTCAGCGAGTTATCCCGGGGTCCATGAAGTTATCTGCGGTGAAATGGTCCCCGCAGATGCGGTACGTGGCGTACAGCTGGGTCGGCGACTTTTCTAACAGGTCGCCCCTCTTGGCACACTCGATCCAAGCCTTCGATCGGAAGTAATTATGACGCAGTAAAACCTGTGATTATTGCTTCACTGGCTGAATAAAAAACGACATGCGCATAGTAGTCAGTTTAAGCAAGAGATTGGCAGCACTGCTTTATATTTTCATTGAAGTACACAGAAAAGGCGTAAATGACCTGCTGTCATGAGGAATGCGGTAC
This sequence comes from Amblyomma americanum, assembly GCF_052857255.1. Lineage (NCBI taxonomy): Eukaryota > Metazoa > Arthropoda > Arachnida > Ixodida > Ixodidae > Amblyomma > Amblyomma americanum. Next base: position 101,548,492 of record NC_135503.1, on the reverse strand, counting down.
AACTTCGAGCACGGCTTCCTTTGTCTTCGCCCGGTATTCCCACACCATGAAACGCAGCAGTAGCTTCTGTAATGTAATCCGCTACGTGGCATAGTAGTGGGCTTGTGTACAGACTGTAAAGATTGCTGCAGTCGTCAAACGGCAAAGAGAGATATATCGCATAAAAAAAAGATAGAAAAGGAAAATAAACTCGCTAATGACAGTTATTTATAATATGTTTGCAATCAAGCATGCTAACACATCGTGCGTGAAAAATTCTGTCTAACTAGATTCAACCCCTTGCGGAAGCAAGCTGATGTAAACTGATTTTTTTTTGTCTGTAAAGCAGTGACTGTTGTCAATGGTTGCCTCTATGGTTTTATTCCAGACTGTACCTATATGCGGTACGGACCAGTGATAAATTTTCACTTGACAGTGATCGCACACTGTCGTAATGATTGCGTAGATAGCAGTATCTGCCACGATTTTCTTATGCCTCTTTACGTGGGCATTTTCGATTGTGATCGAGCCCTCGACCGGGATCCGACTTTCAAGCGCGATGGAAAATGATCGCTGATATAGCGGTCCAAGAATCGGGAGTAAGGACAGCCCTATCGCAACAGATGCCACTAAGTAGGTCCAAAACACACAAAAAAAATTGCCAAGTTGGCAGAAAAAGTTCCTTGTATATTACTTATCACAGAAAAAAAATATTTGATTTGGTATTATCGCTAAATATCGTACCTATCAATGCTGACCACCTGAAATTCTCTGAAACACATGTCAGTTGTATTGACACAGATACGAGAAATTTTGCCGAAATAAAACGTATTAGCATTTGTACTGCAGTCTATAACAAGCTTTCTTGTTTATATTTTAGGCTTCTCTCTTTTGTTGTTAGTTTTCTAGCACTCTATGACACCTAAAAAGCACATGGTCGGTTTCGGACGCAATCGGGCAGCTTGATTCCGATGCTCCGATGGCAGTCAACTGTTTCTAAACGCGGCTCAAACACGATCGGGGGATATTGAGGCCCGATTAGGATCTGACCGATCACGATCAAAACCGCCTGCTTCCCATGTGACAAAGGTATTTTCACGCGGTCGATATCAAATGCGCATTACACTGTTCGACCCACGCCATGCAAGAGGTTTGTGTTACGCTACGGGTGAGTCATCGATAAATTCTGTGTTTTAAATCGAACGTGTCGCGAGTGACTTTTGGAAAATTACGCTTTAGAAGTAATTCACATGGTCTTCCGGAAAAGACAGTACAAGAACGAACGGATGGCTCACGGCATATTATATGCTACACGTGCAAAATACGTTCACGCAGCATAACAAACGACTTGCTACAATGTTCTTAGCTCAAGAAGTATCAAAATTAATCCTGCAGGCAAAGGGAAACAACTTACCGAAAAAAACGAGGCGACGCGTTGAAAAGCGCGGTGAGGTGGGCGTAACCGGCGGCACATGACCGGCGCAGCACAACCTTCCATATGGAAATGGAACGCTTGGATGTAACCCGGTGGACGCGTGATAAGCTGTCGACCTTTGAAGTAGAGTGGAAGCAAACATTGGCCGCCTGGCGGGTTGTCAGACCCTTTTTTGCTCGGCCGCGAAACGGCTTGATTGTCCGCTCTTTACGTATTTTTCTCTATGCATACTGTCTGAAACCAAATGCCAAAGTCAAGGTCAAGGGTCAAATGCGGGTACCTGGTCATAGTCATATGATCACGTGGTTAGACCATAGCTTGTACCATTCCCCGACACATTTAAGTTCGGTTTGACCTTGTGAGGAACTGAACGTCATTGTTTCATACCACATCGAACTCGGGACTTGTACCCCGAGGAGTGCAGCTCTGGCTATAAAAGGGGGCGAACAAAAACGACAGCATTTATGTCTCGGAGAAGTTCACTAAAGCTACACACGCCTTTTTGGCGGAAAAAAAAAGCTCTGGTCCGAGACTAATAGCTACGCGTAGCACCACAACAGCAGGGTGCTGGTGCGAAAAGCTGACGGAGCAAACGCGTTGGTCGTTTACGATTCCAGTGACCGCGGCAAACTCAAAAAAGACAACCAGCTGCGCGGAATGAACGATATGGAAAATGCGACCAGTATGTTTTACGTAACACCGTGCACTTTTACCATCCATTTGGAGCAACATTTCTGAAGGCTTCAAACTGTTTTCTCTTTAATACGCAATGTTTTACTAACAAGGAAAATAACCTGAGACATTTCTTTGAGCAGATAAATCAATCATCTGATGTCATTATTCTGACGGAGATATGGTGTACTGAGGAGGTGAATATTTTCCGGCTTCCATTCTAATACTACAATACTTTCTATCTCAGTCGACCAACCGGTCTTGGCGGTCGAGTGTGCATTCTAACTAGAAATGCATTTATTTCTGGAATACTGATGAGTTTTCGGCGATAACTGCAGGCTATAAATTATTGTCAGTAAACCTGAATAACACATTGTTTTCTGCTTATTATCGCAAACTAAATTGCTTGGTTACAAATTTTCTGGAAAGCTTAGACACTTTTTTGCGTTCATCAGTCACAGAAAATTCAATTAATTTTTTGGCACGGACATCAAAATTAACATAATGAAGCGTGATTCAGCAAAACTTAGGTTAGACACGCTATAAAAAAGCAATGCATGCTGGAATACTATCGATCTTACTATCACAGCTACCGAGAATTCATCTCTATTTGACGTGTTCATTACAAATTTAAATCCGCATTCGTTTAAGGTTGGCGTCTTCGCACCGGATGTAAAGAACCATTTGCCAATATTTTTATATTTCAAGGAACAATAACGGAATAAATAATCTGAGTGAGCCCACCTTATTCAACCAATTACATAACAATATAGTTTCATTTTTCGTACCAAAATGGTACTACAACCATGAATGTTGTTTTTGAAATAGAAGATGCAAATTACGCCTACGAAACGCAAAACAGGCCCGTGTGCAGTGCGATGTCAGAGCAATGTCAGTGCACGTTAAATATCCCCAGGTGGTCGAAATTATTCCGGCGACTTTCAATACGTCACCTCTTTCTTTCTTTCTTCTCTCACACCCTCCTTCATCCCTTCCCATACGGCATGGTTCGGACGCCCGCCGAGAGGGATGTGAGGCAGTTACTGCGTCATTTGCTTTCCTCAAAACGAAGTTTCAATTTCACTTTTTCAGTGCCTTTTTTAAATAATAATAATAATAATTCAGTGCCTTTTTTTAAAAACCAAATTTCAATTTTTTCGTGAGTTAGGCGAGGCAGAGAGGCTCAGTGGTTACAGCTGCTGAGCTCTAGCACGCGGGATAAAGCGGCCGCGTTAGCACAGCGTAAAGGCAGAGATACCCGTGTGCTGTACGATGTCAGCGAACGTAAGAGAACCCAGCCGATAGAAATAAGTCCAGACCCCTCCATTACAGCGCCTCTTTATCTGTGCCATCTTTCACTCCTTTTTTCATACCGACCCAGATGACGCAGCTGAGGTGGGCACTGAAAAATGACAGTTACTGCCGCTTTTCTTTCTATGTTATCAATTTTTTGTATTTTTATGGTTCTTTTACTTTCAACCATGGTGAAATTTCTATAGTGCATGTTCTGTGTATTTTGAAAATGGCCTCTGCGCTCTATTCGGATCTGACATCAGAGTAAACTTAAACATGTTCATTTGTGAACGACTAATATCTCTTTGCACGTAATTGAAAAAAAAATTATGTTTCATCTTTAACCTTGCAATGCCTGTCTTTATGTCCGGTAACTATCAACAGCCACGTGACGGGAGGCGAAAAGTACTAAGTCAAGGCATGTTTGCAATGAGCGTTAATGTGGCGTTGTCGACACGCCGTTTTGCTTTGCGTACTTTTTCCACAGACACTACACAAGATGGCTTTGGGGTGTGCTAGAATGAGAATAAATGAGTGGAGTTTATTACACGTCTCGCGCTCGCAGTCCCGCTAATATATGAGCCGGGACGAAGCAAAGGGCAAGTGGAGTCTTGATGAGCTTAGAAATCGCCTTAGGCTCCTCCCCCGCGATTATGAACCCACGCTGCTTCGGGTTCATGGTATACTAATAAGTTCACCTCTTATTATTCAGCGAGCGGCAATCATTTTATTCAGGAATACTTAAAGCTGCATATGTTTTTGATCGTCATGAATTTTGTTGTGGCTTCAAAATATAAAAGTTTAATTGGGCCTAAAATTTTTCTTCTCAGGCGACTGCGAAGCGTAGAAAAACCGAATAGAGTGAAAAATGCGTTCAATGAATTTTATTTTGCAACAAAATATTAAATTATTTCATTGACTTTAAAATGGGCCAATAAATTCACGTCAGAAGTCTCGCTCTAATAATAAAGGGTTTATGAAGTCGGTCTGCAAATTTATGCGACGGCATTTCATTTATGTGTATGACTGTGAAAAGTGCGGTTTAATCCGTGCGGTAAGACCTCACTTGAGGAATACATGCAAGCTGACCCGTGTTCTTTGGTCGTAGCAACACAGCTTGTGCATGAGATTTTCAGAGGCGGGTCAAAAATTGAGGGGGGAACTTAAACTTTGCTTTAAAGGGGCTGTGAACGGGGCTCTAATAAAGTTGCGGCATGCCTGGGATATTGAAGCACGCCGCTTTAAGAATAGTGTCCATGAAGGTTTTTTTTTTAATGCGCTTTGTAGAAGCTGAGTTATATGTAGTTAAAATTTGAATTTTAGCGTCTTCGCGCCTTTCCCTCTCCTGTCTTCACTTTTTGCACGCCGGAAGGTAGGCGCTCCTTCGCCGACCCCCTCTGGGAGCGGAGCTTCCCGACCCGCCGGAGCTAAGCGGCTTATTGGCCGCGGCCATGGTAGCTGCCTGACGTCTGAAAGAATCTAACCAATGGCCACCTCTCACCTTGTCTACGCAGATGCGAGAGACGGAGGAGGGTGCGATCATGAAAATGTCGCCGGGAAGGGCTCGCCAACTTTGACGAGTGATTGTGGGTCGTCTGCTGCGTGTAGACGAGTATTATTTGGCTCTGGCTTTCATGGCAACACAGTGCAGTGATTAAGTGAGTTAATGTGCTCTCCTCGGAAGGCGTTTCAGAGCCCCTTTAAGGGGATGACGCGATAGCGTAATGCGTTAATTCCATTATTTCCAGAAGGTTATTCCCTACTTTACATTCATAGACCCCTGAGAGTCCTCATACTCCTCTGGTGGGCCTCGTGCGGCCCAGGTTGCTCTGCCCGAGCGACCAATGATTATTTAATTGCCGCCTGCCACGGTGGGCAGTTTGCTGACTACACGGTGGAAAGAATTTGATGACGCCGCAAGGTCACGTGACCTAGGTGGCCCACCTGCCACCTAGGTTGCCACCTGGGCACCTCCTGCCAGAGTCATGCTCGTAATTTCTCTCTCACAACACCGACAACGCCGACACCGGATTTTCTGCGTAACGGGCCTTTAATGCTGTCGCGTTAGAATAGTTCTTCCATCTTTAGAGCCGGTTGAAAGCCAGGGCAGTTTTCAGCAGTGGAATTGTAGGCAATGAGCGCAAGCTTTCCTTAGTGGCAGCAATCTTCCGGACAGGTTCATAATGACTATTTATTTATTCAGCATACTCCTAAACATCCCCTTCCGCGAGCAGAGCATAGGTGGCTTAGGAGGGTAAAGAAAGTAGTGGAAATTTGTCGCCCTTTCCCTCGAACGGGGTCGACGGCTCAAGTGAAGAAACAGCAAAACTTTTTAGTGCATGCAATCGCGCCACATTTTATTTTTTTCCCGTACGTGCGTACCTTTATATATTGACCCTATGCTCGACGGTTTTCTAAAATGCCGAGTGATTCTTGAAACGCTGATGTCAATGCATTTATAACGCACTGAAACTAAAGTTGAGTTCATCAGCGACGACAAAATATTTTGAGTTGTTTCAATTACTGTTCCAAAGAAGAAATGAAAGGAGGCAATCACGCTTAAGCTAAGCAAAAAATTCTCTGACTTCACGGCCTAACTTGATTCACGATCTATTGTACAGACGCGCAGTAGCCCTTTTTAAATTGTCGCAAAAAACCGTGGAAGCTGTGTTAATATCCAAGAAGGAAGGTATCCCACTTCCAGTGCTCAACTAACGCTCCATATCTACCATAGATTCTGCTATAGTATTTGCTGAGCACACCATGCTTAACTGTATTTAAAATTTTCTTCAGGAAGATGATATTTGGTCACATTACCAGCAGCATTGTAAAGGTATTTCGGCAGAAACCATATATCACTTTTTGGCTTGCGAAGTGGGCAGTGCTAGCTAGACAAACGAATAATCTTGAATTTTAGCTAGCTGTTGGACATCCTACTTTATCTAGCTTTGAAACTCAATCGACTCGAATGCTTGATTTTATTCTTGTATGGGTATCAACTTACTGAACGGGCGCAACCAGTACGTAACTATTTCCAAAGATGACATTCGCGCTCTTACGTTCACTTCTACTGACCGTTAAGGGAGAGTGTCTTCATTTTAATTTTTAAACACACCGTTCTGCTCTGTCTGTGTAACTCATTCATCACGCGTTGTGCCGATGCCATTTGTGAGATATTTCAATGACATTGTATGTGCGGTTAATGAACCTGTAGGTTTTTCCCATGTGTGTAGATGACAGTGTTTTGTTCAAAGATGACCACTGGAAGGTTGATTAGGAACTTATTAACATGGCGCTTAACAATATTATTGAATGAAACAATATGTTTATAAAACTAAACTCCAAAAAAAGATTTTCTTGGTTTTACAGAGCTATTATAATTTTCTATTTTCTTTGGTACTAAGCAAATTACCACACTAAAGGAATATAAATATCGCTGTCTCAATTTATTTTGGTATAAAAATATAATATTTTTTGTGTACCCTCAAGCGGCAACTTAGCTCATATATATCTAGCGTTCTACATATAGGCCGCCGATTTTTTGAACGTTAACTCTAAAAGTTTATCATGTAAAAGATGGCGACTGCTAACGAAGGTTAAAGAGGCTTTAGCTTTATCTGTGCAAGATTTGTGTTGTGTGTTCATTTTTGCACCTTGTGTGCGTTCAGCCAAAGTCGACACTCTTCGCTAACGCCATTTTCAGATTAGACATAATCGATTACATTATGATTCCACAAGACAATCAAAATATTTTCGCATATTGTCACAAGAAAACCAACGCATGTTATGAAAAATATGATCTCAAAGTCAATGTGAAATGTTTGTAGCTCTACCAAACGTAACAGGCAGCGAATTCGCTTATTATGCAGCATTATGAGACGGCTCAAAAGTAGCTACAAAAACTCTGGTTATTACAAAAACTCTGGTTATTGCGCGATCAGCTCAAATGTGCCAGTGCCGGTAACACCGTATCATGCTGAACTGTCATCAGGCAGAAGTTATTAAATTCAGGTGCACTATGCCGGACGCGCATACAATCGCAAACATTTTCATTTCCATTTCTGCATGCGAATGAAGTAAGCTCTTGCTTCCTAGTTCTTGTCTTTTGCCTCTTAACTTTAAAATAATGTTACCTTCAGGCAGGTTTTCGAAAAAGACAACAGAAATGAAAGCCAAAAGTAGGCGGTGGGCTCATTGCTAAAGCTTAGTCCACGCTAAGCGCCCCGTATTCATCATTCTAGGTTTCGAATAGAATGTTCGAATATTTTGATGAAACGAGCCATAACAAAGAACTTTTGTTTAAAAAGACTGATAACGACGTAATTTACGGGTATCTAAAGAACAGCTTTGTTTTTCCCAACCATGAAAAAACAAGCCTCCATTTTCTACTAAAAAAAAAAGATTTCGATTAAGTGATTAGCTGTCAATTGATTTAACAAGAAAAACAGTTGCATTTGCTGTCGCCAGGATAGTGACACTCCGCTCCTTATAGGCAGCCCTCGAAATATAAAAAAAGTCGTGGGGAATTAAGGACAAAGCTTTTTCAAAACTTGCCAAAGAAG